>NC_073313.1:113286217-113595384 GCF_027595985.1 Sorex araneus
CTCAACAACTAAGATCTGCAACTAAGAGGCAAAGTCCCACATTAAGCTGTGGAAACATTGAGGCTTTCATTAAAAACAATAGATATGTTGGGAACAGAGATATCAAAATTAAGGGCTAAACAAAGACCCATCTGTCCTCGGATTCAGTGTAAAAAAGCAATTTGATGAGTGCCTAGAGCATATGTAAAAGATTTCCATTTGCTTCATTTAAAACATCAGTCAAGTGCATAAGAAAAGTAGCAATTTCCCTATGAAAGGAAAGTCTCATGATTGTCATCTATAATTACCCACTTTATCCATCTAGTGCTAATACTGGCAGATACTTTACTTGCAAGATCCATTTAAGACACTAGCGGTCAAGACTAAAATGCTCCATCT
Organism: Sorex araneus; assembly: GCF_027595985.1. NCBI lineage: Eukaryota > Metazoa > Chordata > Mammalia > Eulipotyphla > Soricidae > Sorex > Sorex araneus. The sequence goes on from NC_073313.1 coordinate 113,286,596, forward strand.
CCTAAACCCACATCTCAAGGAAGCTCTCGTGGCCAGCAACATAACACTCACCCGTGACATCTGTTCCTAAGATAAGATCACATCTATAGGTTCCTCACACAACTCACACCTTTTACTCTTAACACGGCTTGAATCCATAGAAACCAAAAACAGCTTGTACCCACATCTCTCCACGCAGTTTCACAGCCTCTCCCTTGACTCACACTTGCAATTCCAAAATAGCTCAGGCCAACCAACATCCAGAAATTCATATCTATAGCTCCTGAAGCAGCTTTCTCCAACAGTTTCATTACCCATCTTCCCACAATGTTGGTAGGGCTCACCAGGATGCTACCCTCGCACCCCACTTCATAAACTTTTATACAAACAGATCTTGCAGCCAAGGTTTCAGCCACTATAATCACTGTCATCCCAGAAGCTCAGGTTAACACCTTTGAACTTTCATTTCTAACACAATACCAATAATTCAAGATTGGGAAAGAATTGTTCAGCTAAATACAGAAATAAGCAAACAGAATCAAGCAAAATTAGAAGACAAAGGAATATGCTCAAAACAATAAAATCAGATACCCCCCCAAACCCAATAAAACAAAAATAAGTAAACAATCCAAAGAAGATTTTGAAACAATAGTAATAAAGATGCTCAACTGAACTTAACATATAAGTGTATGACTGAGAATTATAACAAAAGAGAATATATGAAAAATTCCCAAAGAGTAATCATAAAGCTGAAAAACATAATACTTACAATGATTCAATAAATCAGTTCAACAGCACACTAGATAAAGCAGCAGATAAAATCAGAGAACTGAAAGTATGATCAATCAATGGAAGGTAACTCAAGAACCAGCAAACAGAAATATGAATTTTTAAAAATTAATGTAGTTTAAGTGACATTTAACACTGGCATTATTGGGGAAGTAATATGGGAAAATATGGAAAATATAGAAAAATATAGGAAATAATATGGGAAATAATATGGGAAAAGCGAAGAAATCTTATTTAAAGAAATAACTGAAAACACCCTAACCTGAAAAATGAAACAGAGACCCAGAAGCTTTAAGGTGTTCTAAACAAAATGAAACCACAAAGACCCAGAGCAAGAAACATAATGATTAAAATGGCAAAGCTTAAAAACAAGGAGAGTGTTTGAAAAAAAGCTAAAGAAAAGTCAAAGTTTCACACAAGAAAACTCCCATAAGACTTTCAGCAGATTACACAGAAGAAATCTTACATACTAGAAAGGAATGCTATGATATATTCAAAGTGCTATTAAGTTTTTATTTTCCCAAGAAATTAATTTTACTTTATGAAACCAAGTCTTAAGTTGCTCAATAAAGAAAAAATCGGGGCTGGAGCGATAGCACAGCGGGTAGGGCGTTTGCCTTGCATACGGCCAACCCAGGTTCGAATCACAGCATCCCATATGGTCCCCTGAGCAGCGCCAGGAGTAATTCCTGAGTGCAGAGCCAGGAGTAACCCCTGTGCATTGCCGGGTGTGACCCAAATAAAGCAAAAAAATAGGAAAAGACTTCTAACCAAGAGTAGTCCATGAAGCAAGACTGCCATTCATAATTAAATAAAGAGCTTTTCTGAAAAAAAAAAAAAGCGATAGCACAGCGGCAGGGCGTTCACCTTCCACGAGGCCGACCCCTCTTGGAGAGCCGGGCAAGCTACTGAGAGTATCGCGCCTGCACGGCAGAGCCTGGCAAGCTACCCGTGGCGTATTGGATATGCCAAAAACAGTAACAGTAAGTCTCACAATGAGAGACGTAACTGGTGCCCGCTTGAACAAATTGATGAGCAACGGGATGACAGTGACAGTGACAGTGACAACTAAATACCCTTGCAAGATACCCTAAAGAGATTTCTAGAAAATAAAGACTAACTCTTTTGGACCCGGCTGTGGAAGGAGCATGATGGAGGGGCCCGAGGGAGCGCCCTCGGACCCCAAGCAGCCCACTGAACTAATTCCGGCATGGGACCAGAGACCCCACGGCGTGCTGAAGCTGTGGGACCCGGGCATCCCCCAATTCTTTTAACCTGTCTCTCTCTCAACTCCTCCCTCCTGAGCACAGCGCAGGGGCCGCAGTTTTCCTGAGCGCAAAACGGAGACGCCGAGCCTCTCTCTAGGTTTCTCCATCTTATGAGCACCATAAAAGGGTAAAAGTTTATAGTGATGTTATTTTTGGTTGTACTTTCCCTGGACTTTATACAGAAACCCAAAACCGCGCGGCCGCAGCAGCGGCCGCGCGACTTAATGTCATCTTAGTATGAGCAATATGTAATGGTTCCTTTCTAATGGGGCGGACTTTTGTGGGAGATCCTAATAGTAAGTCTGTTGCTGAAATATTGAAGGCAATCAAAGTGGTAGCCATCTCACTAGACTGAACTAAGCTATATCCCCACACCGGCTGAGAAGAAATTTTCTTCTTTCTCGGGAAGAAACGCGGTGTGTCATCAACTACAGTGTGATGTCCATTAAGCAAACAGACCTGGTGGCGTGGGAATGGGATATAAGGGGAAAAATTATGTACAAGGAACAGCGGGACGCTGGTGGAATCTCGAGCCGGAGCCGACACCAGCGCAAGACCGTCGGTTCCAGAGACTGCTTGCAGATACTCTACAAGTCTATCAACTAAGCCAGAGCCCCACGCCTGCTGATGACGGGAAATAACCATCCTTTTCGGTTTTTTTTTCCCTTGTCAGGCAGCGTGGCGATTACTAAAACAGGCGTGAACTCGGTGGCGCGGGGCAAGGGGGAAAAAGAAAAACTATGTAACAAACAGCGGGACTTAATATCTCTATATTCTTAGCAATGGAGAACTATCAAATGCCTCCTTGGCAATAGGACTGCTTTTCTTTTTTGGGGGAAACCCCAACAACGGTAGTGAGTTGTATGTTGAAACATGGAATGTAATCGAAATAAGGCGTAAACGAAGTGAAACATATCATGTGCAAGGGTTGGGACTGGGGAGGTGGGAGGGGGCGGCAGGTATACTGGGGGGGTTGGTGATGGAAGATGGGCACTGGTGAAGTGAAGGGTGTTTGAGAACTGTATAACCGACATAATCCTGAGAACTATGTAACCCTCCACATGGTGATTCAATAAAATTTAAAAAAAAAAAAAAAAAAAAGAAAATAAAGACTAACTACATTTAGGAGGAACAAGAAAATACAAAGAGGTAAGTCTCATTAGCAAAAGTAAACATAATAGGGGTAAGGAATTATTGATAATTCCTTATTGATAATTATTGATCAAATTGTTGATAATTATTGATTAATGATTATCAAATTATCGAATCATTGATAATTATTGATTAATGATTATCAGATTGTTGATAATTATTGATAATTATTATCAATAATTATTGATAATAACATAAAATGTTATTATGGAGAGTAAATGACAAAATATTTAGTCTACAGAGTGCTTGCCTTGCCCGGGCAATCCAGGTTCAATCCCTGGCACCCCATATGGTCCCCCAACCCCCAGCTAGAAGTGATATCTGAGCATGGAACCAGGACTGATTACAACACCACAGGGTGTTGCCCTAACTCCCCTCCAAAAACCATCACAAGTAATAAACACAATAACTAGTAAAGGAATACAAAAAATAAAGAGGGGGTAAAATGGCAAATATCAGAATCAAAATTTAGGACAAAAGAAAAAAATGTGGACAGTTACAATAATTACAAGATTAGTTTATTACCAACTTAAAATAGTTCATATACATAAAATCTTTAGCATGAACTGCATGGTAACCTAAAAAAAACCCATAGTAGAAAAGAAAATTCAGCGTAATCAAAACATAACACAAAAGGAAGTATCAGAATTCAAGAAAAGAAGAACCAAAAAACAAAGTTGAACCACAAACACATCCTGAAAACAAGTTAAAAAATGCAATAAAATTTGGGCCGGAATGATAGTACAGCAGGTAGGGTTTTTGCCTTGCACACGGCCGACCTGGGTTCAATCACCGACATTCCATATGGTTCCCCAAGCACCGCCAGGAGTAATTCCTGAGCACAGGGCCACGAGTAACCTCTGAGCATTGTTGGGTTTGACTCCAAAAAAAGAAAAAAAATGCAGTAAAACTTGATTCTGTTAGTTATCTTAAATGTAAATAGATGAACTAAAGATAGGTAGTGGCTATATATATACATATATATATGCATATATATGTACACACATACATATATATATTCACAAAACAATACCAAGGGGCTATAGTGGTATAGTGGCCAGTGCACTACAGAGTGTAGGGCATTTGCCTTGAACGTGGCCAATATGAGTTCGATACCCAGCATCCCATATGGTCCCCCAGGCACCACCAGGAGTAATTACTGAGTTCTGAGCCAGTAGTAACCCCTGAGCGTCACTTGGTGTTACCCAAAAATAAAAACAAACAAACAAAAAATACCAAAGCCAAAATATGGCTAAAAGGACTGGAATACCCACTTGGCATGATTAAGTCTCACGTTCAATCCTTGACACAGCATGTGTCCTTAAGTCAGGGGTATGCCCCCTCCCTCCCAAGAATTTAATCAGAAATAGCTTCCAAGCACTGTTGGGGGTGACCACAAAACAAAATTCATTTAATTAAAAATCCAACTATATACACTGTCTTAAAGATACCATTTCAGCTGTATAAACAAGAACGACAGACTCAAGAGAAGTGGTAGAAACAATATTACAAGCACATGTAAATCTAAAAATTATAAACAGAGAAAGATATACAAAATGGAATTCCAAAAGTCTACAACTGAGCAAGGAAAATCTCTTTAATAAATGATACTGGGAATACTTTTCTTACTTACAAGAAATAAAACTAATGCTTAGAATCAGTGAAAACTATGATTCCCAGGAGGAAAATGGAGAGGAGTAGAAATACTTTGGGTAGTGGAATGCAACTGAAACTTCAGTAGTGGAATACTAACAGTGACACACATACAGAGGTGTGAATCCCTAAAACTCCACAGAATTGCGAGCACTTGTAAGTGAATGAAAAGCAATTTAAAAACCTTTATCTATGGGACTACTGTGTGCCATGGAGGCAGGGGGAGGGTAGGAAAGGGGGGGCGTACCAGGGATACTGGTGGTGGGGAATGTGCACTGGTGGAGGGATGGGTGTTTGATCATTGTGTGATTGTAACCCAAACATGAAAGCTTGTAACTATCTCATGGTGATTCAATACAATTAAAAAAAATTAAAAAATAAAATAAAAAATAAAAACCTCTATCAAAATTAGTTTAAAATGGAATAAATACTTGATGTATGACCTGTAAAAGCATATGATATGTAGTAGAAAACATAGGTGAACTCCTCTTCAATATAGTACTGGAAGTACTTGCGATAGCTATTAGACAAGAAAAAGAGATTAAGGGCATCCAGATAGGAAGGGAAGAAATCAAACTCTCACTATTTGCAGACGACATGATACTATATCTAGAGAAGCCTAAAACCTCTACTAAGAAACTCTTAGAAACAATAGACTTATACAGTAAAGTTGCAGGCTACAAAATCAATACCCAAAAATCCATGGCCTTCATATATGCAAACAATGAGGCAGAGGAAAGGGACATGAAAAAAGCAATCCCATTCACAATCGTGCCCCAGAAAATCAGGTACCTCGGAATCAGCTTAACCAAGGAAGTAAAAGACCTTTACAAAGAAAACTACATAACGCTACTCCATGAAATCAAAGAGGACATGAGGAAATGGAAACATATACCCTGCTCGTGGATAGGGAGAATCAATGTTGTCAAAATGGCAATACTCCCTAAGGCATTATACAGATTCAATGCGATCCCTATAAGTATACCCATGACATTCTTCAAAGAAATGGATCAAGCAATCCTAAAATTCATATGGAATAACAAACGTCCAAGGATAGCTAAAACAATTCTTGGGAAAAAGATGATGGGAGGCATCACCATCCCCAACCTCAAACTTTACTACAAAGCAGTAACAATTAAAACAGCATGGTAGAGCCGTAGACCAATGGAACAGGGTGGAATATCCCTACACACAACCCCAAATGTATGACCATCTAATCTTTGATAAGGGAGCAAGAGATGTGAAGTGGAGCAAGGAAAGCCTCTTTAACAAATGGTGCTGGCACAACTGGACAACCACATGCAAAAAAATGGGTTTAGACCTTGACCTGACACCATGCACAAAAGTCAGATCAAAATGGATTAAAGACCTCAACATTAGACCACAAACCATAAGGTACATTGAAGACAAGGTCGGCGAAACCCTCCACGATATTGAAGATAAAGGTATCTTCAAAGGTGACACGGAACTAAGCAATCTAGTAAAAATAGAGATCAACAAATGGGACTACATTAAACTAAAAAGCTTCTGCACCGCAAGAGATACAGTGACCAGAATACAAAGACTATCCACAGAATGGGAAAGGATATTTACACAATACCCATCAGATAAGGGGTTGATATCAATGGTATATAAAGCACTGGTTGAACTCTACAAGAAGAAAACATCCAACCCCATCAAAAAATGGGGCGAAGAAATGAACAGAAACTTTACCAAGGAAGAAATACGAATGGCCAAAAGGCACATGAAAAAGTGCTCTGCATCACTAATCATCAGAGAGATGCAGATCAAAACAACTTTGAGATACCACCTCACACCACAGAGACTAGCACACATCCAAAAGAACAAAAGCAACCGCTGTTGGAGAGGATGTGGGGAGAAAGGGACCCTTCTTCACTGCTGGTGGGAATGCCGACTGGTTCAGCCCTTCTGGAAAACAATTTGGACGACTCTCAAAAAATTAGATATTGAATTCCCATTTGACCCAGCAATACCACTGCTGGGAATATATCCCAGAGAGGCAAAAAAGTACAATCGAAACAACATCTGCACATGTATGTTCATCGCAGCACTGTTTACAATAGCCAGAATCTGGAAAAAACCCGAATGCCCCAGAACGGATGACTGGTTGAGGAAACTTTGGTACATCTATACAATGGAATACTATGCAGCTGTTAGAAAAAAGGAGGTCAAGAATTTTGTAGTCAAGTGGATGGGCATGAAAAGTTTCATGCTGAGTGAAATGAGTCAGAAAGAGAGAGACAGACATAGAAAGATTGCACTCATCTATGGTATATAGAATAACAGAGTGGGAGACTAACACCCAAGAACTGTAGAAATAAGTACCAGGAGGTTGACCCCATGGCTTCGAGGCTGGCCTCACGTTCCGGGGAAAGGGCAACTCAGAGAAGCGATCACCAACTAAATTGTAGTCGAAGGCCATGTGGGGGAAGGGAGTTGCGGGCTGAATGAGGGCTAGAGACTGAGCACAGCGGCCACTCAACACCTTTATTGCAAACCACAACAGCTAATTAGAGAGAGAAAACAGAAGGGAATGCCTTGCCACAGTGGCAGGGTGGGGTGGGGGGGAGATGGGATTGGGGAGGGTGGGAGGGACACTGGGTTTACGGGTGGTGGAGAATGGGCACTGGTGAAGGGATGGGTTCCCAAACTTTGTATGAGGGAAGTATAAGCACAAAAGTGTATAAATCTGTAACTGTACCCTCACGGTGATTCTCTAATTAAAAATAAATAAATTAAAAAAAAAAAGAAAACATAGGTGATGACTTTCTTGTTATCTGCCATAGAAATGTCTTTGGGGATATGAACCCCATGGCAAAGATAATACAAGCTAAAATAAGCAATAGTACTACATCAAACTGAAAAGATCTGTGATTCTCTTATCAAGATTTTGACATTCTCTCACATGCTGGGGAAAAAGGCAGTTCAGATAGAGAAGGGAAGACCAGGTAAAATGTGGTTGGAGATCCCACACAGGAAGGGAGATGCGTGCTGAAAGTAGACTAGAGACTGAACACGATGGCCACTCAATACCCCTATTGCAAGCCACAACACCCAATTGGAGAGAGAGATCAAAAGGGAATACCCTGCCACAGCGGCAGGGTGGGGTGGGGGGGAGATGGGATTGGGGGGTGGGAGGTATACTGGGTTTATTGGTGGTGGAGAATGGGCACTGGTGGAGGGATGTGTTTGCGAACATTGTATGAAGGAAAAACAAGCTCAAAAATGTGTGAATCTGTATCTGTACCCTCATGGTGACTCACTAATTAAAGAGAAAATAAATTTAAAAAAAAGATTTTGACATTCTTCAAAAAATTAGGAATAGAAACACCATATATCTGGTGATCATACTTCTGGGCATTTAATCAAAGAATAAGAAAACACTAATTCAAAGTGATAAATGCAGAGGTAGGTGATACGGTACGCAGAAAAGTTGATTGTCTTGCACATAACAGACCTGAGGTTGATCCCTTGCAGCACATATAGCCAAGCACTATCAGGAATAATCCCTGAATATAAAGTCAGGAGTGAGCCCTGATCACATGTGGGAGTGGGCTCCAAGTACCCCTCATAAATAAAGACTGAGATATGCAGTCCTATGTTTCCTGAAGCATCATTTTCTGTAGCCAACACAAGGAAACAATTTAAGTACTAGTTAACACATGAATGAAAAAGACACACAGTTTTTATAATGTGAATGTGCAAAACATAATCTTACAGAACAGAATAATACACAGCTATAAAAATGTTAATATCTTGCAATTTGTAACCATGATGGTTTTAGAATAGCATATTATGCTGTAAAATAAATCAGACAGAAAAAGATAAAATATGTGATTTTATTCATATATCAAAGATAAAGTAAATGAGGGGCTGGAGAGATAGTACAATGGGTAGGGCACTTGCCTTACAAATGGCCGTCCTGGGTTCGATCCACAGCACCCATATGGTCCCTGAGCCCCATCAGAGACCTCTGAGCACAGAGCCAGGAGTAAGCACAGAGCACAGAGTACAAAGCCCTGAGGAACACTGGTGTAGCCCCAAAACAAACAAACGAAATGGAAAAAAAGGGAAACAAACTCCTAAATGAAGAGCAAAACTGTAGTTACCACTGAGGAAAAGGAAAGAGTAATGAACAAATGGATAAAGGAGATCAACTGCATGCTGGGAGAAGAAAATTAGACTTTAATTGGTGATCTTAGTGTAGTATATACTGGTATCAGATTTCAATATAATATACCTGAAACCTATAAAACATTAATAAAACAATGTTACTAAATATTTCTGCTAGTGAGAAAAAAATTGGAAATCTAAAGAAACATTTACCCACAGTGGAAAAAAAATGTTGATTATTAAGAGATGTAAGGTTACCAGCTAGAGAAAAAAAATTGCTTGAAGTCAATAGCTTTCCAACACATCAAGTTACAAAATATATAAGGAAAATTACATTTAAGAAGAACTTAACTGGGGCTGGAGTGATAGTACAGTGGGTAGGGCACTTGCCTTGCACTTGACCAACTGTGGTTCTATCCCTGGCATCCCATATGGTCTACCAAGCCTGCAAGGAGTGATTCCTGGGTGCAGAGCCAGGAGTAACCCCTGAACACCACCAGCTCTGGCCCAAAAACCAAAATAAAAATTAAAAATAAAAACTAGTTATCAAACATACATGAAAAAAAGCCAAAGAAGTCTAGCAAGCAACTTGAATAACTGGAATGATCTTGTACAGTGAAACTAAATGCTAAAGAGATAACAATAAAAATTGGTGGCTAAAATAAAATTTGCCATAAAAACCCAAGAAGTACTTTTGGGGTCTAGAAATTTGATGCTTCAAAATTAATTAAGAAGAATGGATAATCAAAAACAGAACAGATATGTGCTTGCCTACGAGAAAATTTACTAACATGTAATTAGCAAATTTTATAAAGAAGTTACAATAGTTAAACAGAACTATCTCCAGAAGTTCTCTATTTTTCAACAGAAGGATGCAATAGGACCACAAATATAACAACTGATAAAAATGAAATGTATAATCACTGTAGAAATGAAAGATACATAACAGGGTTGAGACAACACATTAGAACTGGTTAGTATACAGAGAAAAAAGAAAAAGAGAAAAAAAGACGGAGTGAGAAAAGGAGAGAAATAAAGGGGAAATCAGATTATTTACCTCGTAAGAAATTTCAAAGCTAATGAATTGAAAGTTTTATATATGAGAAAAGGTTAAATCATATAAGTACCTGAAATAGATGTTTTATTTTTGAGGGAAAGAGAGCATGCAAGACATAATTAGAATTAAGCACTAAGTACATCAAAAAGCAAAAATAAGACTTTGCCTCTAATAGCACCTGGTAGAGTTATAGCCTAACCAAAAAAACTTAAAATAGATAAAACATATAAAACATATGCGTTCCAAGACACTGACTTCAAGGCACAAAACTATTTTTATTCTTTAGAAATACATAGTAAGCAAGCTAAAACCCATGGCTGAGTCAGGCTGTTTACAGAGAGAAGGTACAAGCTGTAAACCCAAGGCAGAGTCCAGGAGGCTTTTTTAGTTAAGGAAACAGAACTTGGGTCCACAGAGAAAAAGACAGATGGAGTTAAGAGGACAAAGTGACAAAGACAACAGTGATATTATACAAGGAAAAGTATTCTTCATTTTCCAGAAAAGTACAGATTACTAATCATATATGTGAGGAAACGAGTCTAGTCGAGAGATTAAATCACCTGAAAAATAGAAAGAACAATTCTCAAACTCACATCTCACTAGGTAGTGCAAGTTTTAACCAGTAAGACTGGAAAACTAACTGTTCTTGGGGCATCATGAGCATTATAAAAGGTCTTGCCGCAGTAGTATGACCAATTTGATTCCATTCTAAATGTCATGATGATATCACATCATACCATAAAACCAACATCCCAAAATATCAACTTGATTCCATGTAGTTCAACTACATCCAAGAACAATATTCAAGAATACTTATCATGTTACAATATATAGCACCAACGACAAAACATTTCCCAATGCTTTGCATTTAATAAAATACTCAACCAGGAAATGTTTAGGAAATTAGAGAAAAAGAATGAATTCAGTAAATAGAAGATTATGAAAACTGAAAATAGATTTTAAAAACATGTTAAGAGACATACAACAGATAAGATGGAAAAAACTAGAAATATATTGTACACTTCATAAGAGATGATTAGTGAACAAGAAGGAAAAAACTGACAGAAAAACATTGAAGAAAAATGAGCAGACTATCAGTAATATTTGTGAAACTTCAATGGCCTAATATATCTGTAAATGAAAATCCAGAAGAGTAAGTCAGGTGATAGAAAAGACTTTTGAAGGGGCTGGAGCGATGGCACAGCAGGTGGGGCACTTTCCTTGCACACAGCCATCCAGGGTTCAATTCCCAGCATCCCATAGGGTCCCCCAAGCACTGCCAGGAGTAATTCCTGAGCTCAGATCCAGGAGTAACCACTGAGCACTGCTGGGTGTGACCCAAAAAAAAGCAAAAAAAAGTCTCAAATTTCATGAAAGTAATAAATGGACAAATTAAAGATAATTAACTATAAGTAAAAGATACATGAAGAAAACGACATCAAGATAAACTTAAAATAAATGATAAAGTCCAAATGCAAAAAAAACCTGGAAATAAGTAACTGAAATAAAGATAAATATAAGTTCTCATAAGAATTAACACAATCCAGGAGACACAGGAAAAACTGCTTTGAGGTACTGAAAAACAAAAAGTTTCGGCCAGAGCGATAGTACAGCTTTGCACAGGGCTGACCAGGGTTCTATCTTTGGCATCCCATATGGTTCCCCGAGCACCATCAGGAGTAATCCCTAAGCATTGCTGCGTGTGACCCCCCCTCCAAAAAAAAGCTAACCTAGAATATTATAATAGTGTAGATATCTTTCAAAACAGGAAATAAGATGAAATCATGCATTTCACCACAACTTGAATGGAACTGTAGGGTATCGTGTTAAATGAAGCCAGTCAGACGGAAGCCTATACCACTGACTTCATCTATCTATGGTATGCAGAGAAAGAGGAAAAGGGAATGGAAGGATCAAATGATGGCAAACTCTTGCTTACAGAACTGAGAATGCTAAAGGGGGAGTTGGGGTGGAAGAAGAATGAGGTGAATTGGATGTAACATAAGGACACTGATTAAGGGTCTTGAGAATTTTGCAGGTGGTAAGATGAGTTAACTATGTCCATCAAAACCATTAGCCTTTACCATTATTGCAAACATGTGACCCAAACTATAGCAATTTAAAATTATTTTGCCAAAAGGGGTTGGCTTGGGAGGGTGGGAGAGGACATTGAGACATTGGTGGAGGGCTGCTGACACTGATGGTGAGTGAGGAACTGGAACATTATATGCTTGATTATTAACAGTATTGTAATTCGTTGCACTTAACTATTCAATAAGAAAATTAATTTTTAAAATACTTTAAAATAGTTTCTTCATATATACATATTATTAAAAGATTAACTACCAACAAGATGAGGAATAAAACTAATGTATATCAGGTAGAAGAAAAGTTATATACAGATATATACAAGGGAATAAAGGGGAATGGAATGACAACTAGAGGAAACTAAAAGACTTTATTCTGATTATTTAAGTATTTTTAAAGTAGTAACTGTTCAAAATAAAAATAATAATGTTCTGTGTGATTAAACCATATGTAGAAGTAAACTGTATAGAAATTTTATCACAAAGGCAGGGCACATACAAATATACTGTTTAAAGCCCATATATGACATAAAAGTGACATGTCACTTAATGTAGACATAAATATTAAACTTTATTTTTCAATTTAATTTTATTATTTAAGAAAAATGGCTTACAACATTGTTAATGCTTTTATGCTTTTGGTGTACAATGTACCACAGCAACAAAGTGGTAAAAACTGGACACTAGTATCTCTAGGTCCCATTTAGCAGGTTCCATCCCTTCCCACCTTCCTCCCCATCCACTTTTTTGTAGTTACAGTCTCACAGTGTGTTTACATTGAACACTTTCCATTCCCTTGCTTTGTTATTTTATATACCATGTATTTATAAGATCATCCAGCATTTGTACTTTTCCGTCTTACTTGTATCACTTAAAATGACACCCTATAATTTCATCCAAATTATAGCAAAAGGCAAGATTTCATCCTATACCTGATTAAACCCTAACACAACCAACTAACATAAGAAAAACTTAGAGCTAATAAGCTAGTAAGTGGAATAATTAGGAGGTTTCGGGGAGGGGGCACACTCAGCGGTACTCAGGGGTTACGCCTGACTCTGCAATAAGGAATTACTTCAGCCAGTGCCCGGGGGACCACAAAAAATGTAGAGGATCAAAAGTGTGTCAGCTGTATGCAAGGAAGTGCCCTATCCACTGTACTAACTCTCCAGCCCCTATGGAGTCTTCAAATCAAATTTAAAAACCTGTAGAAGAAAATATTGCAACAAAAACAAGATACTACAAAAAGCACAAAACAATGCAAAAAATGAAACTGTATCCATATCTGACACCATGCACAAAAGTTAATTCGATACAGATTAAAAACCTCAGATTATATGAGAATCCACAAAATACAATGAGCAAAACACATAGGCAGAATTCTTCAGGATAAAGAGCTCAATTGAGTCCTAATAATTTAGCAAAATCAACAAACAAATAAATGGAACTCAAACTACAAAAGGTTTTGCATGGCAAAAGAAACTCAAGCTATACTAAAAAAACCACCCTATTTAATGGGAGAAAATCTTTTCACACCATATAACAGATAGATTACCTATATCCAAGATTTTTAGAGTACTCACTAAGCTCAAGAGCAACGACAACAACAACAACAAAAGAACACAATAACCTCATTAAAATCTAGAGAGAAAGGATGAACACTTTCTGGAAGAGAACATAAAATTGGCAAGTAGTCATATGAAAACATGTTCATCATTACTAATTATCAGGGAAATGCAAATGAAGACAATAAGTATGGCCTCACACCAGTGAGAATAACATATATCAAAAAGATTAGAAACCACCTGTGGTGGTGGGGATATGGTTTTAGAAAAAGAAGGAACCTTCTTTCACTGTTGGTGGGGATATTGTCTGGCTCAGCCCCCATGGAAAAGCAGGATGGAAGCGTCTCAAAAAGCTAATAATAAAGCTTCCACATGAGGCAGAGATTCCACTTTTTGGCATACACAAACACACACACACACACGATACACAAACAATGGAATCCTACTGAAATCCTACTCAGTAAGTAAGAAAGATTGTTGTAGTTGTAAGTTGTAAGAAAGATAAAACTGCAGTTTCCCACAACTTGGATGGAACTGGAGGGCATCATGTTAAGAGAAGTAAGTTGGAGGGAGGGTAAATATTGGAGGTTCATTTACCTGTAACTATATAGAGAAACAAAGCAAGGGAATAGTCAGTACCGAACAGTAACAAACTCTTGGTCTCTGAAGGCAGAATCCAGGTTACCAACTAGTGGAAGGTGAGTGGTGGGGGAGGAAGAGGCAAACCAGAAGTGACACAGGTCAGTGATGAAGGGTCTTAATAAGTATAATGGTTGAAGGTACTGTAATTATGTATATCAAAACCATAAAAGTTAACACACTTTTGTAACTATGTTACCAAAACTACAATCTGACAAGGAAAAGAAGAAAAAACCCATATGAAAAGACAACTGATATAAATATATTAGCACTGATAATGCAATTAAATACAAATAATCCTAACACTGCAATTTAAAGTCACGGTCTGATTCTAACAAGACCAAAATAGAAATATGTTATGCATACAACTAAAAAACTTGGTTTTCTTCAAACTGACACTAATAGGCTAAATTTTAAAGAATAGAAAAATATATGCTAACATTACTCAAAACAGCAAGTGTTACTACATTACATTAGAAAAATAAGTTCTGAGAAAAATATTACCAGGAATATAAAGAAATAAAATTCTAAATATAAATGTATAAATTCACTAAGAGATTACTTGGAACCCCCCAAAATTTATGCATCTAATAAAAGCTTCAGAACACATGAAAGAAAAACAACCCATATTTAAGGAAAAAGGCATATGCACAATTAGTGCTGGAGACTTCAAAAGCCTTCTCTTAACAGATAAAACTGACATAATGTGGCCAGGGTTTTGTGGGGGTGGTGATGAAAAATAATACAAAAATAAGATAGTGATATTTAGAATGTCATATATTTTTAATTACACATAAAATGCCAGACATTAGGTTCTGTGGAGAAAATAAAGCAAAGTAAGGGGAATGTTACAAAAGAATGAGGGAGGGTGTGATTACTTTGGCAAAACATATACTAAGAATTGAGGCAGCACTTGTTTTATGTACATTGTTCAGGGAACCCCTAGCTTACAGAGTACCTTTGAGCAGAAACTGAAAGGCAAGGAACTATTTCACATGTTTCTCTGGGTGTAAATCATTTCAGACACAGGAAACAGACTTGGGAGGGGATGATGGGGGAGTAAGACATGCCTGGTACAATAGAATTCAGCAAGGAGAAAAATATAACTAGAAAAGCAACCAGAAAGAGAGGCAGACTAAAATATACTTATGTTTATAAGCCCATATAGGACTTGTTTTTATTCTAAATAAGATGGGAAGTGACTTAGAGAACATGATTTGACTTACATTTTAAAAATACCAATATGGGGGCTGGGGTTGTAGTTCAGTGGCTGCACATGTGCCCTGCATGTGTGAAGCTCTGGGATCAATTCCTGGAGTCACAAATATCTATCAAACTGATGCTTTTTGGAAAACAGACTAAAGGAAAGCAAGGACAGAAAGAAAAGCTGTTAGGGATCTATTCTAATAATGAAAGAAATGTCTAGGTTTACAGTGGTAAATGCGATGGGGTTTCACTATAATGGAGTAGATATGGAACATGAAAGAAGCAATAATTAAAAACTAAGACTCTGGGGTTTTCAAGTTGAGCGTCTACAATAAAATATATATTTTTTTCTGAAATGAGCAAAGCTCAAAACATATTTAGAGGGCAAGGAAGTAGAATCATAGCATGGTTTTAGAAGATAAATTTCTGGATGCCTATAGTATATTCAAGTAGAGGAACTGGTTAGGCACTACTCAATACACAGCACTCAGTGATATACATATACTCAGCAGTACCCATGTAGATGTTATGGAAACATGCACTTGAAAAGTATTTATACAAGGTATAAAATGTGTCTAATGAGAAAACTAACAAAATACTACCATTTGAAGTCTGTAAGGAGTTGTATAATAGCATTTATGTTTCTTTTGGTGCTTGTAAAATTACGTAATTTTTCAACAATAAAGCTATATTACTTTTATTTGGGGGAGTGTTTTTCGATCACACCCCACTGTTCTTTGGCTTACTCCTGGCTCTGTAGCCAGGGATCACTCCTGGCAGTGTTCAGGGAACCACATGTGATGCCAGGAATCAAGTTGGGTGGGCAGCATGCAAGACAAGGGCTTTAACCTCTGTACTACCTCTCATGCCCTAGAGCTGTGTTATTTTTATTCATCATCATCATCATCATCATCATCATCATCATCCCATTGACTGTTGATTTTCTTGAGCGGTCTCAGTAACATCTCCATTTGTCCTAGCCCTGAGATTTTAGAAGCCTCTTTTTACTCATCCTTCCCAACGGTGCCGAGGAAAATGAAAAAAATGTTAGTTTGTGTTTTATGATAGGGCTTTTTTTGGTTCTGAGGGCCATACCTGTGATGCCTAGGGCTTACTCCTGGGTCTGTATTCAGGAATGACTACGGGTGGTACTTAGAGGGACAATATGTGGTATAGGATATGAACAGGGAGTCAGCCCCACGGATAGTAAGTGATTTAGCCCCTGTATTATCTCTCCAACCAAAGACATTTTTGCTTTTAAAGAAAGAATCAGGGACTACCATGACAATAATGGTTTGGAGGGATTGCACTGGATGAGATATGTTTGCTAAAAGTGGGTAAAGGACCAAATATGATGGCCTCTCAGTATCTTTTTCTAACTTTTTGTTTTGTTTATTTTATTTTTAATGAATCACAGTGAGATACAGTTATGAACTTACAAACTTTTGTGATTCCATTTCAGTCATACAATGATCAAGTATCCATCCCTCAATCAGTGCCCATTCTCCACCACCAATGTTCCCAATATCCCTTCCACCACCCCCACCCACCACCCCACCCCTCCTCTGTGACAGGCACATTCCCTTTTAATCTCTCTCTCCTTTTGGGTGTTATGGTTTGCAATACAGGTAGTAAGTGGCCATCATGTTTGGTCTATAGTCTACTTTCAGCATGCATCTCCCATCCCGAGAGAGCCCTCCAAGCATCATTCACTCAGTGGTCCTTTCTCTATCCCGGCTGCCTTCCCCCAGCATGTGACCCCTAAGTATCACATTGCAAACTATAATGCCACAAAGTAGAGTGAGAGATAGGTGAGAGAGAGTAAGACGGAAAGTGCCTGCCAAAGAGGCGGGGGGGTAGGGAGGGGTGGAGGTGGTGTGGGGGTGGGAGGGATACTTGGGACAATGGTGGTGGAAAATGTACACTGGTGGAGGGATGGGTGTTGGAACAATGTATGACTGAAATCTGATCATGATAGCTTTGTAACTGTGATTCAATAAAAAATTATTTTAAAAAGAATGAAAAAATAGGTAACTGAGGCTTTGTCAAAAGAATATTAGGCAGTTGGGAGGAAAAATGAAAATGAAACCAAGTGAGGGGAAAGGCAATAACAGAAACTTTAAGGAGGGCAAGTATGTAAGATAACAGAATCAGTATTCAAAAAGGGAGAGTGGGTTAATTCAAATTATATGAAATCTGAGACAGATGAGAACAGTCACTTTATGATTGAGTTTTAATTCTGAAAGCCCCAAAGCAAGGACAAAAGAAAAGCCAATCCTGATATTGAGACCAGATCATGGAACACAGATGACACGATACTCAAATAAAGGAGTACAGTTCCTATCTACAAAAGGTGATGAGGATGTTGAGGCAGGCAGACTAACTTCAATCTTCTGGGGAAAACAAAACATTTAACTTTCTCTTGCAAGTTACAAAGAACTAAACAGATATCCCAGACCGGCTGAAAAATCACCCATGTCTCTGGATATGGAGTTGGATGAAATTCAGTGCCCGGGATCAGTGTGGCCTCAGCTTACTACCTGCTCTGCAGTGTGGGGAGGTGAAATCCAGGCCCTACCATACGAGCATGGCTGGAAACTTCAGATGTCTACCCCATCTTTGGGCTACAGGACACCCCAGAATCCCCATACCTGAGACCACACTGCTGGGACAACAGGGAAAATGAGACTTCCATCCCCCAGCTGTTTTCAATACAGTTCTTGATCAAGTAAAAATAACAAACGGGTGCCACACCGATTTGTGTTTTAGAACCATCATCATTATCAGTCCTGAAAACAGATTTAAAGGTAGACAAAACTGTAAGAAAGAGATATTCCTGAGGATTACTGCAGAATTCTTGATGGAAATTAAAGCAAACTAAATCATCACAATTTCAACAGGAATGGAAAGACTGGGGGAACTCTAAGTGATGATAAAAAATATATACTTTCTGAGAAAAAGCAGATTTATATATATAGGCACATTCACATTTAAATGTTTGTATACATGTGTGTATAGATATTAGAGAGAGTGTGTGTATTTCACTAGTCAAAGTAGAGAGGAGTAGACAGAGACAAAGTTCTGGAAAAAAACTAAGGTCAAATTAGACATTGAAAGAGAGAGATAAAGAGAAAGAAAGATATTCACTTAGTCGTATTATCTAAAAGCAGACAAATTTCTGAGGGAAAATACACCCAATTTAGGCATTGGGAGGAGACAAATACACTTAGTCAAATGATATAAAAGCAGACAAAGTTCTGGGGGGAAAATAAGTTCAATTTTGGTGTGTATTATCTAGGAAAGGAAAGGATTAAATCAGATGTGTAGATGTGGAGAAAGCAAATTACTCCTGTTAAGTGTATGTTAAGACTTGGAGTTCTGAAGCCAGACCACCTAACTAGCTGTATGACCTTGAGAAAAATATGGTTATATCTAGGCCTGAGTTTCCTCAATAAAAAAATGAAAAAATCACCAGTAATATTATCTGAGTTATTACAGTGATTAAATTAGATGATATATTTTAAACACAGGCTGCAGAGATAGTCCAGTAGGTAGAGCATTCGCCTTGCATGTCACTGACCTAGATTCCATCTCCAGCATCCCATATAGTCCTCCTAGCATACCAGGAGTGATCCCTGAGTGCAGAGCCAGGTGTAACCCGTAGACACTGTAGATGTGGCCCCCAAACAAACAACAACAACAACAACAAATATATATATATATATATATATATATATATATATATATATGGCTGGAGCAATAGCACAGCAGTAGGGCATTTGCCTCGCACAGGGCCAACCTGGGTTCGATTTCTCCGCCCCTCTCGGAGAGGCTGGCAAGCCACCGAGAGTATCTCGCCCACATGGCAGAGCCTGGCAAGCTACTGGTGGTGTATGCAATATGCCAAAAACAGTAACAACAAGTCTCAAAATGGAGATGTTACTGGTGGCGTTCGAACAAATCGATGAGCAACGGGATGAGAGTGACAGTGACAGTGATATATATGTGTGTGTTTTTATATATATACATATAAACACTTTGAAGAGTATTCAACTAATGTTATTTTTCTTTGCATAATTTTTTACCTACTCCCCACACTGGACCTTTATATGCCTATAGAAATTATTCCAGCGAAAACAGGGTGGAATATCCCTACACACCACCCCAAATTAATGATCATCTAATCTTTGATAAGGGAGCAAGAAATATGAAGTGGAGCAAGGAACACCTCTTTAACAAATGGGGCTGGCATAACTGGACAATCACATGCAAAGAATGGGCTTAGACCTCGACCTAACACCATGCACAAAAGTCAGATCAAAATGGATTAAAGACCTCAACATCAGACCACAATCCATAAGGTACATCAAAGACGAGGTCGGCAAAACCCTTCACGATATTGAAGATAAAGGTCTCTTCAAAGATGACATGCAACTGGGGTTGGAGCAGTAACACAGCAGGTAGGGTGTTTGCTTTGCACGCGGCCAACCCGGATTCGATTCACAGCATCCCATATGGTCCCCTGAGCACCGCCAGGGGTAATTCCTGAGAGAAGAGCCAGGAGTGACCCCTGTACATCGCCAGGTGTGACCCAAAATATTAAAAAAAAAGATGACATGCAACTAAGCAACCAAGTAGAAACAGAGATAAACAAATGGGACTATATTAAACTAAGAAGCTTCTGCACCACAAAAGACACAGTGACCAGAATACAAAGGGAATCTACAGAATGGGAAAGGATATTCATCCAATACCCATCTGATAAGGGGTTGATATCAAGGGAATATAAGGCACTGGTTGAACTCTACAAGAAGAAAACATCCAACCCCATCAGAAAATGGGGCAAAGAAATGAACAGAAACTTCCTCAAGGAAGAAATAGAATGATGACCAAAAGGCACATGAAAAAATGCTCTTCATCACTAATCATCAGGGAGATGCAGAAAAAAACAACTATGAGATACCAAATAACACCAGACTGGCAACATCCAAAAGAACAAAAGCAACCACTGTTGGTGTGGATGTGAGGACCACACACAGTGCTGTGGGACCCTCCTACACTGCTAGTGGGAATGCCGACTGGTTCAGCCCTTTTGGAAAACAACATGGTCGCTCCTCAAAAAATTAGAAATTGAGCTCCCATTTGACCCAGCAATACCACTTCTGGGAATATATCCCGGAGAGGCAAAAAGATATAGTCGAAATAATATCTGCACTTGTATGTTCATCGCAGCACTGTTTATAGTAGCCAGAATCTGGAAAAAACCCGAGTGCCCAAGAACAGAAGACTGATTAAAGAAACTTTGGTACATCTACACAATGGAATACTATGCAGTTGTCAGAAAAGATGAAGTCATGAACTTTGCATATAAGTGGATCAACATGGAAAGTATCATGCTAAATGAAATGAATCAGAAAGAGAGAGATAGACACAAAAGAATTGCACTCATCTGCAGAATATAAAACAACAGAATGGGAGACTAACACCCAAGGATAGTAGAAATAAGTAACAGGTTTGCTACACGGCTTGGAAGCCGGCCTCACATGCTGGGGGAAAGGGCAGCTCAGATAGAGAAGGGAACACCAAGTAAATTGTGGTGGGAGGACCCGCTCGGGATGGGAGAGGCGTGATGAAAGCAGACTATAGATTTAACACAATGGCCACCCGATACCTCTATTGCAACCCACGACACCCAAAAGGAGAGAGAGAGAACAAAAGGGATCGCCCTGCCACAGAGGAGGGGTCGGGTGGGGAGATAGGATGGGAGGAATGCTGGGATCACCAGTGATCAGTGGAGAACGGACACTGGTGAAGGGAGAGGTATGCAAACAGTGCATGACTTAAACACAAACACAAAAATATGTAAATCTGTATCTGTATACTCACGGTGATTCATTAATAAAAAAGTAAAAAAAATTCAAAAAATTAAAAAAAATTATTCCAGAGTTGAGTGTTATGGAAATTTTTAAACCACCAAAGACAATAAATGAAGTTTTACAGTCTTCAAATTCTCTGGAGTTGAAGTATGTGGACTAAAATCATCTACTCATATGAGGAATTTAAAAACTCTACTTAAAAGAAATTTAAAAGTAAATAATAGCACTGTAGCACTGTCCTCCCATTGTTCATCTATTTGTTCATGCGGGCACCAGTAATGTCTCCATTGTGAGACTTGTTGTTACTGTTTTTTGCATATCGAATACGCCAAGGGGAGCTGGCCAGGCTCTGCCGTGCCAGCAAGTTACTGTCGCTAGCTTGCCGGGCTCCCCGAGAGGGGCGGAGGAATCAAACCCGGGTCAGCTGCGTGCAAGGCAATCGCCCTACCAGCTCTGTTATCGCCCTACCAGCTCTGTTATCACTTCAGCCCTAAAAGTAAATAATAACAATACAATAATGAACACAATGCAACAACAGTCACTGTCACTGTCATTGTCATCCCGTTGTTCGTCGATTTGTTCGAGCAGGCACAGTAACGTCTCTAAATGTGAGACTTAGTGTTACTGTTTTTGGCATATCCAATACGCCACGGGTAGCTTGCCAGGCTCTGCCATGCAGGCTCAGTACTCTCAGTAGCTTCCGGGCTCTCAGAGAGGGGCGGAGGAATCGAACACGGGTCGGCTGCGTGAAAGGTGAACGCCCTACCACTGTGCTATCGCTCCAGCCCAATGCAGCAACAGTACTAGAATAAATGTTTACTAAATTATGAATGGACAAAATAATTCCATTATCAAAACAAATGCAGTTATAATAAAAAATGTTAACAATCATTTTTTGTTCATATTAAAAGCAATTTTAGGGTTATTGGGGGAGGGGCACAACTACTGGTACTCAGGGCTTACTTGTGGCTCTCTGTCCTGGGATCACTCTTGCTGTGCTTGGGGAAACATATGTTGTGTGGGGGATCTATCTTGGGTAGACCTCAGACAAGTACCCTACCTACTGTACCATCGCTCTAGGCCCAACAAAAGTAATATTAAGCTGCACTCTACATGGCTGGAACAATAGTACAATGGGTAGGGTATTTACTTTGCATACAGCCATCCCGGGTTTGATCCCTGGCATATCATACAAATCACCCAAGCATTGTGAAGAGGAATATCTGAGTGCAGAATCAGGGGTAAGACCTGAGCACTGCTCTGAGCACTGCTGGGTATGGCCTCCCCAAACCAAAAAAAATCATTGTACTCTAATGCATTTCCTCTTGAAATTATACTGTATCACTGAAACACTGTCATCCTGTTGAACATCAATTTGCTCGAGCTGGCCCAGTAACGTCTCCATTCATTCTAGCCCTGAGATTTTAGCAGCCTTCCCAATGGTGCTGCATTAGAGGCTCTTCAGGGTCAGGGGAATGAGACCCATCATTGTTACTGTATTTGGGATATTACTACGCCACAGGGAGCTTGCCCAGCTCTCCCTCGTGCAGGCAGTAAACTCTCGATAGCTTGCCAGGTTCTCCAAGGGGGAGAACTAGTCTATCAGATGGGGGCAAGAGACTGTGTCACTCTCTTCTGGAAGCTTGGTTTTATAGTCTCTGAATGTTGGTTACTGATGGGATTACATGGCATCGGGGCAGCTTCTGGGTGTGGCTGCCTAGCTACTGGAAGATGGGGAATCTGAATGGAAGAGGTTCAGTCCCAATCCGAGCAGCCTTGGAGATGTCAGCCCCGGGACGCGCACACCTGGGTTCATCTGCTGGTTCCTTCATGTGTGAGGCTCATCGGAACGAGCCTTTGAAATATATAACTTGAAAATTAATTTGATTAAAGTTAATCTTAATTTAATTAATTTTAATTAACCTAAATTTAATTAATTAAATTTGATTAAATTAATTTAAAATATATAATTTGAAATTATATTAATTACATTAAATTAAATTTAATTACATTAAATCTGTACCATTCATTCACTGAAATCCTTCATGTGGGAATATCTTTTACAGAGGCTCGTCTTATCACAAAACATTAAAATATTAAATGTTAAAATAACTAACACCCTAGGTCAGAGGGGACCCCTGCGGGTTTAGAAGTGTGCCAGACAGAACTCTCCATGACACTGAAGCTAAAAGCATTTTTAAGGACGAAACAGCACTGACCATGCAAGTGGAAGCAAACATGAACAAAAGGGACTACATCAAACTAAGAAGCTTCTGCAATTCAAAAGAAACAGTGATCAAAATACAGAAAGAGCCCACAGAATGGGAAAGAATATTTACCCAATATCCATCTGATAAGGGATTAATATCCAGGATATACAAGATACTTGTAGAATTGCATAAGAAAAAACCTCCCAACCCCATCAAAATATGGGGAGAAGAAATGAACAGAAGTTTCCTCAAAAAAGAAATACAAATGCCAAAAGGCATATGAAAAAAATGCTCCACATCCCTAGTCATCAGGGAGATGCAAATCAAAACAACAATGAGATGTCATCTCACACCACAGAGACTGGCACACATTCAAAAGAACAAAAGCAACCAGTGCTGGCGTGGATATGGGGAAAAAGGGATGCTCCTTCACTGTTGGTGAATAATCTCTCTCAATGTCAGTGGTCTAAATGCACCAATTAAGAGACACAGAGTGGCAAAATGGATTAAAAAACTGAATCCAACATGCTGCTGCCTACCTACAAGAAACACATCTGAACAGTCAAAGAAAACACAAACTCAAAGTCAAAGGATGGGAAACAATTCAAACAACTCCCTCAAAAAAAGCCAGGGTGGCCATACTAGAAGCTGACAACATATTTCAGGCTGAAAAAGAAAAGATTAGAAGGGACAGCAAAGGCCATGTTTTAATAATCAAGGGATATTGATTATTCATGAGGAAGAAATCACACTCCTAAACAAATACATACCCAGTGAGGTACCAGCAAAAATACTTAAAACTGATAATATACTTCAAGGAGGACACTGGTAGCAACACAATAGTAGCTAGAGACTGCAACACCACCGTATCACCTCTTGATATATCAACAAGCAAGCAAGCAATGGCTATGAAGGAAGAAGTGGAAGAGAGCAGGCTAAAAAATGTATACAGAGCTTTTCATCACCAAAAAACTGAATACACCATCTTATCCAGTGCACATGGAACATTTTCCAAGACAGACCATATGCCGGGCCACGAAATATACCTCATTAGAATCAGGAGGATAGAAATTGTATCAACTATCATTTTATACCACGATGTACTGAAAAATCTAAGTTAATCACACATAGAAATGGAGAATCAAATCAAACACTGGGAAACTAAACATCTCAATGTTGAACTAATGAGTAGGTTAGAGAGGAAATCAGGGAAGAAATCAAAAGATTCCTGGAAACAAATGAGAATGAAGACATGAGCTACCAGAATTTGTGGGACACCACTAAAGCAGTGTTAAGGGGAAATTTTATAGCTCTGCAAGCATTTAACAGCAAGGAAGAAAGGGTCCACTAATTAACCTGACTTCACAGCTTATGATCTTAGAATATGACCAGCAAAAGGAGCCCAAACCATGCAGGAGGAAAGAAATAATAAAACTTAGAGCAGAGACCAACAAGCTGAATTCCCAAAAACAATCCAAAAAGATCAATGAAACCAAGAGTTGGTTCTTTGATAAAATAAACAAGATTGATAAACTACTAGCAAGAACTACAAAGAGAGAGAGAGAATCCCAATAAACTGAAACAGAAATGAAAAGGGGGACATCACAATAGAAAATACAGAAATTCAAAGGATCATCAGAGATTACTTTGAAAGTCTGTATGCCACAAAACAAGAAAACCTAGAAGAAATGGATAAATTTCTGGATTCCTATAACCTCCAAAGGCTGAACCAAAAAGATTTGGAATACCTGAATAGACCTATGACTATCAAGGGAATTGAAACAGTAATCAAAATTCTTCCCCAAAACAAAATGCCACGTCCAGATGGTTTCATGAGCAAATTCTCCCAAACATTTAAAGAGCACCTATATTGCCAGTCCTTTTCAAGATTTTCCAGGAAATTAAAGAAACAGAAACACTCCCAAAAAGTTTTTATGAGGCACATATTACCATAATAACTAAAGCAGACAGAGATGCCACAAAAAAGAAAATTATCTGATGAACAAAGTTGTAAAGATCCTCAACAAAATATTAGCAAATAGAATCCAAAAACTAATCAAAAAGATCACACCCCATGACCAAGTGGGATTCCTCCCACGAATGCAAGGATGGTTAACATTTGCAAGTCAATCAACATAATCCATAATATCAATAGAAGAAAAGATAAAAACCATATGATCATATCAACAGATGCAGGGAAGGCATTTGACGAGATCCAGCACCTGTTTATGATGAAAGTTTTCAGCAATATGGGAACTGAAGGAACTTTACTCAATACAGTCAAAGCCATCTACTGTAAGTCCATGGCAAACATTATTCTCAATGGGGGAAAACTAAAAGCCTTCTCTCTAAGATTGGGGACAAGACAAGTTTGCCCACTCTTGCCACTTCTATTCAATAAAGTACTGGAAGTATTTGCCATAGCAGTTAGGCAAAAAAAGATATTAAATGCATCCATATAGAAAAGGAGGAAATAAATCTATCATGATTTGCATATGACATTATTCTATACTTAGAGAACCCTACATTCTCTAACAAGAAGCTTCTAGAAATAATAAACTTGTATAGTAAAGTCACAGGCTATAAAATCAATAACCAAAAGTTCATGGCTTTCCTACATCCAAATAATGAGAGAGAAGAAAGTGGTATAAAAATAACAATCCCATTCACAATCATGCCTCAGAAAATCAAGTACCTCGGAATCAACGTAACTAAGGCAATAAAAAACCTGTGCAAAGAAAAGTACAAAACACTACTTCAAAAAAATAAAAGAGGACACAGGAAATGGAAGAACTAACATTGTCAAAATGGCAATACTCCCCAAAACATACAGATTCTATGTGATCCCTATAAGGATACCCAGTACATTCTTCAAAGAAATTGATCAAACATTCCTGAAATTCAAATGGACCAACAAGCCCCCACAAATAGCTAAAGCAATTCTTGGAGGAAAAAATGATGGGAGGCATCACCTTTCCTAACCTCAAACTGTACTACAAAGTGGTAATAATTAAAACAGCATAGTATTAGAACAAAAACAGATCCACAGACCAAGGGAATATGGCTGAATATCCCTACACACACCGTCAAATATATGATCATCTAATCTTCAATAAGGGAGCAAGAAATATAAAGTGGAGCAAGGAAAGCTTCTTTTACAGATGATGCTGGGAAAAAAAGCTACGTGCAAAAAGTTGGGCTTAGACCTCTACCTAATACCATGCATAAAAGTCAGATCAAAAAATACTTCAACATCAGCATCCATAAGGTATATTGAAGAAAATGTTGAAAAAAACTCCATGACACTGAAGCTAAAGATATCTTCAAAGATGAAATGCCACTGATCAAGCAAGCAGAAACAGAGATAAACAAATGGACTATGTTAAACTGAGAAGCTTCTGCACCTCAAAAGAAACACTGACCAGGATACAAAGACAACCTAAGGAATAGGAAAGGTTATTCACCCAGTACCTTTCTGATAAGGGGTTAATATCAAAGGTATACAAGGCACTGGTAGAAATCTACAAGAAAAAAGAAAAACATCAATCCCATCAGAAAATGGGGCGAGAAATGAACAGAAGCTTTCTCAAAGAAGAAATTCAAATGGCCAAAAGGCACATGACGCCCTCGGCCCAGATAAACCCGGAGCCGCTGAGCGCGAGTCGGACCCTCTGCGCCTAAAGACTTTGACTCCAAAGATGTAACACATTCGGGCATCCAGCGCAGCACCCGAGAGCAATGCATTGGGACACCAAACTGGGCTACAACTCGGTGCTGCTGGGGGTGGATTTTTTTTCCTCCCCACCCTGTCTTCCTGCATGGAAAGCGGCGGGCTGGCGGCACCATGTGGCAGGCGCCATCTTCTGATTCCAGACCCACAGGTATTCGGATTTTACTTTGGGGGCTCCCAGGAACTCATGGGAAGGGGGCGTAACCGGCACGCCCTCGGCCCAGATAAACCCGGAGCCGCTGAGCGCGAATCGGACCCTCTGCGCCTAAAGACTTTGAATTCAGAGACTTCTTACAGCAATGCACTGGGACTGTGAGCTGGGCTATGTAATTTCTGGCAGAATTCTCCCTGGACTTTATACAGAAATCCAAAACTTAACATTTATAATTGTCAGCAATGTGAATTGGTTCCATTTGAACAGGTCTGACTTGGGGGGGAAGCTCCAAATAATAACAGTAAGTTTTTGTTGAAAATATTGAAGGTTTTTAATGTAGCAGCCACCTCTGGACTGTGAACTAAGCAAAAGCCCCACACTGGCCGACGTGGCGTGGCGTACACCATACTATGAGGCGCAGGAAGGGGGATGAGGGGGAAAAAGAAAAAGAAAAGGGAAAAGGAAAAAGAGAAAAAAAAAGAGAGAGAGAGAGAGAGTTATGTCAACTATAGTGAGTTTTGTGTTGAATTATGGAATGTAATCAAGGTAAAGAAAAAATGAAGTGAAATTCATTAGTTATACAGTAGGGGGTAGGGGGTAGGGGGTGGGGGCGGAGGGTATACTGGGGTTTCTGGTGGTGGAATATGGGCACTGGTGAAGGGATGGGTGTTTGAATATTGTATAACTGACATATAAACCTGAGAACTTTGTAACTTTCCACATGGTGATTTAATAAAAATTTTTAAAAAAAAAGGCACATGAAAAAAATGCTCTTCATCAGTAATTATCAGGGAGATACATATAAAAAAAATGAGATGTCATCTCACACCAAAAAGACTGGTAGACATCCAAAAGAACAAAAGTAACTGGTGTTGGTGTGGATGTGGGGAGAAAGGGGCTCTCCTTCACTGTTGTTGGAAATGCCAACTGATCCAGGCTTTTTGGAAAACAACATGGACAACTTCTCATAAATCTAGAAATTGAACTCCCATTTGACCCAGCAATACCACTTCTGGGAATATACCCTGGGGGTTGAAAAACACACAGGAGAAACATCATCTGCACTACTATATTTATTGCAGAACTATTCACCATAGCCAGAATCTGGAAACAACCTGAGTGCCCGAGAACAGATGAATGAATAAAGAAACTGTGGCACATCTAAACAAGAGAATATTGTGTAATCTTTAGAAAAATGAGGTCATGAAATTTGCCTATAAATGGATGGACATGGAGAGTATCATGCTGAGTGAAATGATTCAGAAGGAGAGGGACAGATACATACTGAATGCATTCACTTGTGGTATATAAAAATATCACTGTATCACTGTCATCCCGTTGTTCATCGATTTACTTGAGCAGGCGCCAGTAACGTCTCCCTGTCCCCCTCCATTCATCCCATCCCTGAGATTTTAGCAGCCTCTCCTTACTTGTTTTTCCCAACTATTGGAGGCTTTTTTTCAGGGTCAGGGGAATGAGACCTGTTATTGTTACTGTATTTGGCATAGCGAATACGCCATGGGGAGTTTGCCAGGCTCTTCCGAAAAACAAAAAATATATAGTAAAGGACTAATATTCATAGCCAGGGAAAACAGGGGCTAAGAGGACTGGTCAATGGCTGTAACTAACTACAAGTGTGTGGGGGGCTAAAGGTAGGTAAGGTAGAGAACAGTATGAAAATAATAGCTGGGAATGATCACCCTGGACAAGATCCGACTGTTAAAAGTAGCTAAAGGGACAGTCTTGATCACCTTTATGTATCATACTGCAAAACCACAATATCCAAAAGGAGAGAGAGACACAGAGAGAGAGAGAGAGAGAGAGAGAGAGAGACAAGCGCCTACTATAGAGGCAGGCTGGGGGTGATGGGAGAGAAACTGGGGACACGGGGGCTCAGAAATGTGCACTGGTGGAGCGGTGGGTGTTGAAACACTGTATGACTGAAACCTAATCATAAACAGCTTTTAAAGGGTCTATCTCAGTGATTAAAATTTTAAAAATGTATTAAATTATAAAAGAAAGATGCCCTATATTATAAATGAATCTGACTATAGTCACATTTTACATACATCAACCAAACCGAAAGATTAAACATATAAGATATTTGGGAAGAGGACAGAGAAGTCATTAGTGAAGAAAGCAGAACAAAATAATATACAGGTTTAAATGGTTTAGAGAACTACTATGTTAATCAAATATAAAGCATCAGCATCATCATCAAAATCATCATCCTATTGATTGATGATTTTCTCGAGTGTTCTCAGTAACATCTCCATTCGTCCTAGCCCTGAGATTTTAGCAGCCTCTCTTTACTCATCCTCCCAATAGTGCTGCATTGGAGGCTCTTTCAGGGTCAGGCGAATGAGACTCATCATTGTTAATGGTTTTGGCATATGAATACATCACGAGGAGCTTGCCAGGCTCTCCCATGTGGGCAGGAAACTCTCAGTAGCTTGCCAGGTTCTCCGAGAGAACCTAGGAGAGAACCTCCAAGAGTCTAGGCTTACGGGAGCTTTGTTTTATAGTTTCTGGATGATGGCCGATGATGGGATTACACTGCACCAGAACCGTTTCTGAGTGTGACCACCTAGCTACTGGAAAATGGGGGGTCTGGACGGAAGAGGCCCAGTCCTAATCCGAGCAGGCTTGGAGATCTCAGCCTCGGGTACCGCACACCTGAGTTCCTCTGCTGGTTCCTTCATGGTGAGGCTCGTCCAAATGTATGGAGAGGGGCCTTGAGCATGGCTGTGGCTAGGTTCCAGAGGTCTGCAGCTGCCGGGGCTCTGCTCGGGGCGGGGAGGGAAACTCAACCCACCCCCTCCAAGGGGCCCCAGTGAAGACAGCCAGGCGCGGGGGCAAGCACAGAAGTTAAAATAATGCACCTCATGCCAGAGCACTGGTACAGGAGTTAGAGTACTTCCCCCGAGCCATCCCTGGTTTGATCAGTAGAACTGATCCTCTAATTGACCCCTAGTCACAGAGCTAAGAGTAAGCAATGAGCACCACTACATATGGCCCAAGGCTCCACCCAATATATACTGCTCCTCATATTGAATTACTCACATGTGAACAGAAAAAAAGCACATGAAACTGATGACATACATGATTTCTGTGAATCTTAACAAAATAAACCTCTAAAAATCTACATTTATACACAGCACAATACTATGCAGCTTCAAGGAAGGACAAAATCATGTAAATCACTACAACTTGGTTGAAACTGGAGGATATAATGTTGAGTGAATTAAGTAATAATAAGAAAGACAAATATAAGATGAACTCACTTCTGTGGCATATAAAACAAGAGAAAGGCATCAAATGAGGAGGGGTGATATCAGATTACCCTAAAACCTAGACTAGAGAAAAGAGGATAGGGTAGGAAAGAAACTGAAGGGAGAAAAATATGAAGAGGCAGATAAAAGGTAACAGTGTAAGTGGTCAGGGGCCTCAAACACACAAGTTGTGAAGAAGTGTTGCTTAATTATATCTGAACCACAGAATCAACAAAAAGCGTGAAATGCAAACTACAATATGCCCTGCTCACTGTACTCTCTCTAGCCTGAAGTTTATTTTTCTTAATAAGAGCAGTAACCACATCTCTACTACTAACAGACATGAGTAGATATAGAAGAAATTTGAAGAATTAGCTTATGAAGGATTAAGAACAATTTTTATGATTAATAAATTTATGTAGTTATATAAATTTTATAAATTATACTGAGTTATGGGCTGGAGCAATAGCACAGCAGTTGGGCGTTCGCCTCTCACGCAGCCGACCTGTGTTCGATTCCTCCACCCTTCTCGGAGAGCCCGGCAAGCTACCGAAAGTATGGAGCCCGCACGGCAGAGCCTGGCAAGCTACCCGTGTGTATTGGATATGCCAAAAACAGTAAAAATAAGTCTCTCAATGAGACGTTACTGGTGCCCGCTCGAACAAATCGATGAACAATGGGATGACAGTGACAGTGATACTGAGTTATGACTTGTCAAATAGCTATCTTACTATAGAGAAGATCACCGGTTCATGATGATTTGAATTCATTTGAAGACAAGCAGAAACAGTAATCTAATATTTTGAAATAAGGAATGAAAATTAGTTTTTAAAAATTTAGCAATAAGGGGCTGGAGTGATAGCATAGTGGGTAGGGTGTTTGCCTTGCAGGTGGTTGACCCGGGTTCGATTCCCAGGATCCCAAATGGTCCCCCGAGCATCACCAGGAGTAATTCCTGAGTGCATGAGCCAGGAGTAACGCCTGTGCATCACCGGGTGTGACCCAAAAAGAAAAAAAATACCAATAAATGGCAGCACAAAGTAGCTTAATCTAAGAATTTTACTTAGACAAAGAAGGGGCAGTCTGGCCCCCAAATTTTTATTAGCTATGAGATATCTACTTGATAGTTTGATTTCTTTCCATTCTTTTGATTATTTCTTTGCAATATACTCAATGTTACTTTCCTAGGACATTTTTATCCAAATGTATTAGCATAATACTAAAAACTTATTAGTGTAAACTTTCTAAAAGAATGAAAAATATTTTTAAATAGTATGATATAAAAAAGTGGCAAAGCTGTTCTAAGAAAGTCATTACCTAAGACCTGAGCAGCAGGTAGGGCACTTGCCTTGCATATGTTAACCTGAGATCAACCCCTGGTACCCCATATGGTCCCTGCCAGAAGTTATCCCTGAATACAAAGTCAGGAGTAAGTCCTGAGCACAACTTGGTGTGGCCCATAAAAACAAAACAAGGATAAAATAAAAGAAAAATAGGGGCTGGAGCGATAGCACAGTGGGTGGGGCGTTTGCCTTGCACGCGGCCGACCCGGGTTCAAATCCCAGCATCCCATATGGTCCCCTGAGCGCCGCCAGGAGTAATTCCTGAGTGCAGAGCCAGGAGTAACCCCTGTGCATCGCCAGGTGTGACCCAAAAACCAAAAAAAAAAAACAAAAAAAAATAAAAGTATCACCAAATTCAACACAGCAGGTTTTAATTACCTCTAGTTTGAATAGTCATGGAACCTTTTACTTGAAAACAAAGACAATATTTGCCTTCAAATGGTAGCTAGTGAAAAAACAGGAACTGTAAGTAGTAATGTCTGATATTCAAAGATGACATTAAGTGCCTGGGAGTTAGTATAATGGGTAGTGTCCAAAATGAGTACCCTGAGCGAGCGTAGGGTATCCTTGAGTACCTCTAGGTGTGGCCCAAAAACAAACAAAAAAAGTTACCCTAGATAAATTACTGTAAAACAAGGCTAACAAAAATATCACAATGTGTATCTTAACACCTAGCATGTTACAATAATTTGCTGATCTGCAATTTTCATTAGCATTTCATATTTTTCATTAAGAAAGTTGGGATCTTGCCAGAAAAATAGTACAGCAGATACGGCTCTTTCATTGCATATGGCCAACCCAGGTTCAATACCCAGCATAACTAACAGTCCCTGAGCTCTACTAGAAGTGATTCCTGAGCACAAAGCCAGGAGTAAGCTCTGAACACCATCAGATGAGTCTCAAAAACAAGCAAAAAAAAAGAATCATAAAATAACAATTTATTGTAAAATGGAATATCTACAACCAGAAGGTATACTCTAAGGGATGTCTTTATATAAGATTACTTTTGAGCTTTTAAAAAAATAATTGATATGCCTTTGGTTTACAATTATTTTTGAGGCTTTAAACTCACTCAAATCCAAACATTTTACAATAAATTAAAAAAAAATTTCCTAGAGCTAAGGGATGTGAATAGTATCTTGATGTTTTTTTCAAAAAAAGAAAGATCAGTTAATGGAGAATGATATTAGATTCTGAATAAGGAATTCTGAGATGAGAGGTAGAATGTGTCTCAAGTGGTACCCCTTAAGTCTAATAAATGAAAGACCCTAGAAACTCAACCACTGGAGCAGTCCCTATTTGAAATAAGTTCTGAGATAAGTTTAAATTCAGCCATAAAACTGGCAAAGAATCTAATTAAAATTATCTATAGATTATAATTTGTTAAAATAAAATGTACTTCTTTTTTCTAATGTTGAAGGCAAAATAACTCAAGATGTTCAAATTAATATTCAACTAAAATTCAAGATGATATTCAATTAAAATTACTTGACAAGCAGCTAATACAAGAGATATAGTCTGACCATTCTCTTCATAAAATTATTAAATTAATGCTCAAACCTACAATGTCTTTATCCTCTTAGTTCTTTAAAAACTTATTGTTTCTTTATCTAAAAAGTACGTAAAGGATGAATTCTGCTTAAAGAGACCCATCTCATATTTCAGGTGCTTCCCTATTTTCTTTTCCGTTCCTTTCACTTCTCTTAAGTAAAATCTTTTCTGGAAAGGGAAATAT
Organism: Sorex araneus; assembly: GCF_027595985.1. Taxonomy (NCBI): domain Eukaryota; kingdom Metazoa; phylum Chordata; class Mammalia; order Eulipotyphla; family Soricidae; genus Sorex; species Sorex araneus. The sequence continues at coordinate 113,320,445 of NC_073313.1, forward strand.
ATAAAGGACATTTAAGGGCAGAGGAGAATCGTTCCTCCCAGCACCAGATTATCATAAATATTTTAGTGCCTCTGAAAATTAAACATAGGGTTTTTCCCACTCTGGAGAAGCCTGTGTTCTCTCTTGAAAAAGTATTCCTCTCTTACTCTCCCGACATTTTTCAAAGTAAATTTCTTTCAATAGAAACTATTTTGCTTCACCCAAATAAAAATTAAACATAGCTGCAATATTAATATCAATACATATTAAAACAGAGTGTTAATATAAGGATCTTATATTCACTGTCACTGTCACTGTCATCCTGTTGCTCCCATAATCTCTAAATTTTGGGGGTTTCTGTTTGCTTACTTTTTTGGGCCATACTCAGCTGTTCTCAGGGCTTACCCTGGCTCTGTGCTCAGGGATTATGGGTACCGTGAGTACAGTGGGTAGGGTGCTTGCTTTGCACACAGCTCACCTAGATTCAATCCCCAGCATCCAATATGGCCCCTCAGCCCTGCCAGGAGTTACCACTGAGTGCAGAGCCAGAAGAAAGCCCTGAGCAATACCAGTTATAACCCCCAAATTTTAAAAATTGAATGATCCTACTCTTTTCTGAATAGTTCCTATACATTATTTGATACTCTAAATAATCAGATTTAATGACTATAATATTTTTCTATGTAAAATTCATGACTGAAAAAATACCTGTTCTTCTGCTCTTGCTGTAATAACTGAGCTGCTATTTTCCTCAAATCAGTCACTTCCTTCAAGTCATCATCCTCTTCATCTGCAAGAAGCTGTTCTTTTCCAAGCCTGAAAGGTAATATAAACAGCTATCTTAAAAAATCAGATCTTTTATGCCAGTCTACAGAAATGGAAACCATTTTGTTTTTAATACTATGTGAAATTTAAAAGTGAAATGTCTTTTTGTTGAAAATATTAAAGTAAATACTTTGGTTGTGCTTTTTGGGTCACACCTGGCGATGCACAGGGATTACTCCTGGCTCATTCACTCAGGAATTACTCCAGGCAGTGCTCGGGGGACCATATAGGATGCTGGGAATTGAACCCGGGTCGACTGCGTGCAAGGCAAGTGCCCTACCTACTATGATATTGCTCCAGCCTCTAAAATAAATATTTAAGGTTTAATAAAGCATCTATCCTCTTTAATCAACAGAAACTGATCCTTGCCATTTACATTGCTATAACATTTGAATTGAATAACACAGTGAACTATATTAACATTTTGTAATTTTGAAAATATATCATCATAATTATATATGATCATTATATAACTGAAAGTTCTGTTCCCAGTATTGTATATGATAAGAGCTGCAGTGTTCTTTATGCCCTGGCTTCAAAAATATGTGTTAAATATTAAATTTCTCATTTTACTAAGGCCACACAGCACCACATTCTGAGCTCTAGCACTGAACTGTCAGGTCCACAATGCAGAGTTGAGTATCACTAAGAGTGGCCCCAGGCCCCTGAATATCACTGGGAGGCCTGCACCAAATTTTCCAATTGTACTAAACACCATGCTCTTGTCACTTTATTCATTTTGATTTTTTAAATTTCTACACATGGGAACTGAGAGATGGCTTGGTGACTAAAACATTTGCCTTGCAAGCAGTAGGTCCATTGTTTAATTTCCAGAGCAGCTGCATGCACCAAGCACAGTTCTGACAGTTCTGCTGTTTGTGCTTGGCAGCTTTGCTGTCTCACTCCCAGAGATTTGTGATTTCTAGACACAGTGGAGCCAGATATTTGAAGAGAGCACCACAACCAAAGGGTCTGGCTCTTAGCAAATATCACAACTGAAAAACATAACCAAGGTCAGGAAAGCAAGCCCCTGGTAAGCATATCTGCAAATGTTGCAGCTAAAAAACTGATGAGGCAGGAGTGACAGTACAGTGGGGAGGGTGTTTGCTTTACACGCCCTGGGGTTCCGACCTGGGTTCGGTCTCCAGCCTCCCATATGGTCCCCCACGCAGTGCCAGGAGTAATGCCTGAGTGCCAAGGCGGGAGTAAGTCCTGAGCATCACTGGGTGTGACCCAAAAAGCAAAAAAGTATGATCCCTGGCAAGTACCACAACCAAGTGTGTCAGCACCACAACCAAACATCATGATGTCAGTATAACAGCATCCACAGAGGAAATAGAAGGGGGCAGTGGATAATTTTTAAATAAATAAAACCATTATATTAAAATGTTTAGGTAGAGGAAATGTAAAATTAGTGTTGATAAGATTCACAATTCCTCCCAAAAATATTAACTAAACTATATAATTTTCTCAGAAGAAAAAAAATTTAAATAAGTTTTCTACAGTTCAGTAATTTTATTCGATGGATACACTTTAAAAATATATATACTTGGCCTGTTTCCAGATCTTGGCTATTGTGAACAGTGCTGCCATGAACATATAGGTTCAGATGTCATTTCTACTGTGCTTTTTGGCATCCTCGGGATATATTCCCAGAAGTGGTATTAAGGGGTCGTATGAAGGCTTGTAACTATCTCATGGTGATTCAATAAAAGTTTGAAAATTAAAGTCAGAAATATATATATGTAAATATACATATGTTTATACTTTAAAAGTTATTGCCAAGCAGTGGAGGAAAAAAATGCAAAGAATATAGAGGTGGCTTAGAAGCAACCTAGAGACAAACATGGAGGATCTTGGTCATGTGGTGGTAGAGGGGTGCAATAGCTCTGTACAACAATCATAAATGTTAAGAATACTGTAACATAGTTACCAAAAATGCAATAATAAAACTAAGATATATAAATAATAATGTCAAGTAGTCAGGGAAATGATTCCAAGGACTGGAGCACATACTTCGGATGTGAGAGTTTGATCCTTGATCCTACATGGCCCTCAGGCACCAAAAAAGAGTGTAAAAGTACTAAGAATATCAATGGTAGAGTTCACAGCTCTTATGTATAAGGCGCCTGGGTTCCATCCTGGTATTCTCACAAGATAAAACAGTATCAGACTTTAAGGCTCTGAGCTCTGTTACATTGTACATACCACTGCTGACTCAACTGTCAAGTTTAGGCAAGTATTCTCTTGAGATAACATTAGAAAGAAAAGAATGAAATGTGAAGAGTACAAGACAAGAAAATATGCCCACATAGGGGATGCCAGAGATGATTATTAACTGATTGATAACAAATGTTACCAGTGAAGTCATTTGAAAGAAGCACAATGCCCAGGGATCAAATTGTAGATTCTAGGATCCTAGATACTAGTGGATACTGGCTGAGTGGTTCTAGGAAAAAAACTTGAGTCTCCAAGTTTCACCTTCTTTATTTGTCCCTCACAGGACAAAATATACCATGTGGGATTTAGTGAAAATTAAGTAAGAATCACGAGATTGCATGAATAGTCATGGAATATGTTAGCTACAAAACAAATGCTCCTGGAATAGGAATTATAGTATAGTGGGTAGGGAGTTTGCCTTGCATGCAGACCAACCAGATTCAATCCCCGGCATCCCATATGGTACCCCGAGCACCACTAGGAGCAATTCCTGAGTGCAGAGTCAGGAGTAACCCTGAGCATTATCGGGTGTGGCTTAAAACTAAAAAAAAAGGCTTTTTTTTTTGGAACCTGCTGCGGAGCCAGCACGATGGAAGAGCCCAAGGAAGCGCCCTTGGACTCTAAGATGCCCACTGAACTAATTCCGGCACGGGACCAGAGACCTCACGGCGCTGAAACAGTGGGAGCCGGGCATCCCCCAATTCCTCTAACCTCTCTCTCTCTCAACTCCGAGTCTCTCTCTAGGTTTCTCCATCTTATGAGCACCATATAAGGGTAAAAGTTTGTAGTGATGTTATTTCTGGTTGTACTTTCCCTGGACTTTATACACAAACCCAAAACCGCGCGGCCGCTGCTGCGGCCGCGCGACCTAATGTCATCTTAGCATCAGCAATATGTAATATGTCCCTTTTTAATGGGTCGGACTTTTGTGGGAGATCCTAACAAGAATAGTAAGTCTGTTGCTGAAATATTGACGGCAATCAAAGTGGTAGCCATCTCTCTAGACTGAACTAAGCTATATCCCCACACCAGCTGAGAAGAAATATCCTTCTTTCTCGGGAAGAAACGCGGCGTGGTGTCAAACATAGTGTGATGTCCATTAAGCAAACAGACCTGGTGGCGTAGGAATGGGATATAAGGGGAAAAATTATGTACATGGAACAGTGGGACGCTGGTGGAATCTCGAGCCGGAGCCGATACCAGCGCAGGACCCTTGGGTTCCAGAAACTGCTTGCAGACACTCTACTAGTCTATCAACTAAGCCAGAGCCCCACGCCTGCTGATGACGGGAAATAACCACCCTTTTCGGTTTTTTTTTTCCCTTGTCAGGCAGCGTGGCGATTACTAAACAGGCGTGAACTCGGTGGCGCGGGGAAAGGGGAAAAAGAAAAGTTAGGTAACAAACAGCGGGACTTAATATCTCTATATTCTTAGCAGTGGAGAACTATCAAATGCCTCCTTGGCAATAGGACTGCTTTTCTTTTTTGGGGGAAACCCCAACAACGGTAGTGAGTTATGTGTTGAAACATGGAATGTAATCGTGATAAGGCGTAAATGAAGCGAAACATCATTTACAAGGGTGGGGACTGGGGAGGTGGGAGGGGGCGGCAGGTATACTGGGGGGGTTGGTGATGGAAGATGGGCACTGGTGAAGGGAAGGGTGTTTGAGAATTGTATAACCGACATAATCCTGAGAACTATGTAACCCTCCACATGGTGATTCAATAAAATTTAAAAAAAAAAAAAAACTAAAAAAAAAGAAAAAAGAAAAGAAACAAATGCTGCTGCCTTTCCTTCCTTCCAGCAGCAATGAAACAACTTGAAGGAGTGACTAAAATAATGTGGTAGATCATATGCTATCACATCATATAATAAAGTAGAATAGACCTAAAATAATTATCTTAATAAAATAAAAAAGTAAATGTCTGTGACAAAATGAAAAAAGTATTATACCAAGAGTCAAAATAACTGAATTTTAGACAAATGAAAATTTGGGCCTTATTTTTACTGTTGTTCAAATATCATCCAATTTTGAGTTGTTAAATCACCAGCTCTCAGTTGCAACCAGAAACTTTGTAATGTGCCTGACAAAGTGGCAGACAGGGTTGGGACAGTAGGTGAGTAGGTGAAGTATTGAATGGAGGGAAACTGACACTGTTGATGGAACTGGTGTTGAATTATTTTATGCTTAAAACTGAACTATAAATAATTTTGTACATCACAATTCTTTAATTAAATTTAAAAATTATTTTAAAACAGAGTTGCTAAATAACTCAAATGAAGTACTGAATATTAAGGTAGAGTTCTGAGTAATAATCGGTGATATTATTATAAGACTTTCTGGGCAAAAATGGGATATATATTATACTCAACTTTAAATGCCTGGTAGAATTTTCAATTTGAAGATTACAGAAAGAAGCATTTATAAATAAAATACAATGGGTAAATGATAAAGATAATTTTTCTCAAGTACTTTCAATTTTTGTAAGTAATATTAGCACTGTAGCACTGTCATCCCATTGTTCATCAATTTGCTCGAGCGGGCACCAGTAACGTCTCCATTGTGAGACTTGCTGTGACTGTTTTTGGCATATTGAATATGCCACAGTACCTTGCCAGGCTCTGCCGTGCAGGCGGGATACTCTCGATAGCTTGCTGGGCCCTCCGAGAGGGACGGAGGAATCGAACCCAGATTGGCTGAATGCAAGGCAAATGCCCGACCCACTGTGCTATCGCTCCAGCCCCATAAGAAATGTAGAGGTGAATAAAAGTAATATTTATATTTGATAAATTGTGTGCACTAACCTCTTTTCATCTGTCAATTCTTCAGACTTCTGGAATTTTTCAGGAACTTTTTCTTTGCCCTTATACAAAAAAAGGTTACAGTTTTAAATGCTATGGTCCACTTTTGTGAAATCAAAGAGAGCATGGGTATTACTTGTTGGTGTTTACTTTACCTTAAAAAAAGAGACAAATGATCCAATATGTGAATCTCCTGGTTCAGGAACTGCTACATCTTCTGTAGTGTGGTCAATAAAATCATACACCTCCTGGTCTAAGTACAGATTATTTATTAGAATATATAAACAGCAAACTGTGCTCTGACATTCAGTGCTTAGAATACAAGTATATATTTCTCATTATAAAAGTTTCCCAAAGAAATCAGAAATTTTTTGACTTGCAATTCAAACCCATGTTCTCCCTTGAACATATATTTCTCTTGCTTGTCTCTTTGTTTCTTTGCTTTCTTCTGGAGAAGCCTGTGTTCTCTTCTGAACATGTACTTTTCCCTCTCTCCCCTCACATCTTTCTAATAAGTTTCAATAAAAACTTTCTTGCTTTGCCAAAAAATATCAAAATTTTAAAAACCAATTTTCAGTACAAATTCCATTTTAATGAGGACTATATACATAAAAATATATAGGGCATGTATTACCTTTATGAAAATCAGGTTTACTTCCTGTAGCGTGACTGTCATTTCTTAATGTCTGCTCTCTATTTGATTCTGAGACTTGAGAATGAAGGCTGATTGTGTCATCATCTGATGGCTAAAAGAAAAAAGTACAAAAGAGGCAATTTTAATATGATGAGGGTTAAGTTGCTTTACTTTCACTTGTGACATACAGAATATCTGCTTTACATTCCAAGTTTTCACATCAAAAATTAATATTAAAGTTCACTGATTTGCTTTAAAAACGTACATGATCTTTTTTCAATTTGAAATCATAAAATGGAATCATGAGCATATTTTTGAGCAATCCAAAACATAACATGTGGGCAAATATCTATTTTAAAGTATAATACAATTTCAAAATAAAACAGGTCAGCAATAAAAAATGCTCACTTCTGTTGTAGACAGTCGCTTCTCTCCATTATCACTTCCAATGCCAGAGTCAGGACCATGATTTTTATTTGGATAAAAATCTTCCATACTATGGAAATAGAAAATCTAGTGGTAATTAGGGTTTTCTTTTTAAATAATAGGCTTGACATAAACTTTCCTAGACAGAACAAAATATATACTTTAAAAATACTTGTGGGCTAGAGAGATAGTACTGAGATTTTGGTGCTTGACTTTCATGCAGCTGACTCTGGTTCAATCCTTAGCACCCCATATGGTCCCATGATCACCACCAGGAGTAATCCCTGGGCACAGAATCAGGAGTAACACGAGGATAGCTGTGTGCAACCCACAAACCAAAAGAAACCCGACAAAAACAAAATTTCCTGTGATAGCTAAGATCTTTAAGAATACAAGAAAGAAAATAGCAGAAATTTTCCTACAAAACTCTTTGTTATTATTTTTGCTTCATAAATTCTATTGTAAAGTGACAAATGTCAACAATAGTCTATTACTTCTTAAAGATTCAGAAAAAGAAAAAAAAAGGAAAAAAAGAAAAGAAAAAAAAAGGGGCTGGAGAGATAGCACAGCGGGTAGGGCATTTGCCTTGCACTTGGCCGACCCGGGTTCAAATCTCAGCATCCCATATGGTCCCCTGAGCACAGCCAGGGGTAATTCCTGAGTGCAGAGCCAGGAGTAACCCCTGTGCATCGCCAGGTGTGACCCAAAAAGCCAAAAAAAAAAAAGATTCAGAAAAGCAAATAGTCCTAGTAAAAAACATAATCTCAATACTTGGACCCCCATGTCTATGCAGCAGCACTTACAGAAGTCAAGAACTGGAATCAACCAATATGCTTATTAACAAATAGCTAGGAGAAGATGTGGCATGTATACACAACAGAATGCTATTCAGCTATTAACAAGATAAAATATTACCATTTACATCAAAATGGATGTACCTAGAAGATATTATACTCAGCAAAGGAGATGCAGAAAGACAAAAAATACATATTTTCACTCATGTTTTGCATATGGAGAAAATAAGCAGGTGAAGTAAAAAAAAATAAACTTTTACACTAGAATGGTGATCTAAGGCCAATTAATGGTTTTCCCCAAAAAGGAAGGAGGGATGGAAAGGCAAAATGGGTATAAAGAATCTACTATATAGTGAAAGACAAAACTGTGATTTTAGTGATTATTTTCATGTAGTAATTAGGTTTTTAGTAGTGCAGACCTGAAACCTGTATAATAGTATATTCGATGCTACTTGAGTTTTAAAAATCTAAAGCAAAATCCTAATTATTATCATGATACAAGATACTTCTGTTTCTCTTACTGGTTTGGCAAATTTCATCATAGGACTTTGAAATACTTTTAAATTTTAATTCATAGTTTCTTCATTCTTAGCGCTAAAACACGATTTAGTTTTGTAAATAATATTCATCTAATAATTGTGAAAAGAACACAAAAATATATGCCAAGCACTGAATTTATTTTTTCTGTAAGAATAGATCTGAACTTGCAAATTTCTGAACTTCAGTATGCCACTCAGGTTGCAAATTATTTTTCACTTAACTTGCAAATTTAACATAGACTATGCGTCAGAAACTGGGCTAAGTAATTTAAAGACTACTATCTAGTTTAAAGACACTCCTTGACAGATATCTATCAGGTTGGTGGTCTCCATTTTCCAAATGAGTAAGCTGAAGCAGGACGAAGTTGTGCAATTTACACTAAGTTACACTAGGGCACTTAACTTGTAGATAGCAGACTCAATTTCATCCCAGTATTATCTAATACAAAGTCCATGATCTTAAGTCACCATTATATTTCCTCCACAAAAATATAAAATTTGTCCTTTTCAAGAGTATAACATAAACAAGGAACCATACCAAGTGTCATGTACTACATGAACACAGGAAATGAATTTTTAAAACATCAACTTTTAGTCCACAGAGAATAAATAACGTTATATGTCTTGAAGACTATGCCAAAGTAAATATAAAGTGCTATAGGTAAAGAGAAATCAACTAACTCTCCTTGTTAAGATTAGAAAACACCTTGCCCACGGGGCCAAACAGATAGTATAGTGTAGGTAAGGCACTTGCTTTGCACACTGCCTGGGTCCAACTGTCAACAAATCATATGCCGCCCCCCCACCCCCAAGCACCACCACTAGAGCGTTTCCTAAATAAAGAGCCAGGAGGAAGCTCTGAGCACTCCCAGGTAAGGCACAAAAATAAAAGAAATGATCTTAGCCAATAAAGCATCATTTGAGGTTAATCATTGAAGACAAGCAAAAAATTATAGCATTTCTTAATGCGTATACTATCTTAAGTACTGTGCTAGGTCCACCTCAATTGTTTTGTAATGCTTACATTATGCAATTTAATGTACTACTATTTCTATTAAAAGTGAGGATAGCTTTCTTTTTAAGTCTGTGATCTCCCTTGATCAAATATCTCGCTTGCATGTCTGTTTCTCTGCTGCCTATGTTTGCTCTCGAACACATTTCCCCTCTTCCTGTCCTTCACATCTTTCTAAGTAAATTTCCATAAAACTATCTCGTTTCATCAGTAAAAAATAAAAGTTAGGATGATAGGCTTATAAAATTCTCTAAGGGATAAATCACATTTTTAAATATCATTTATTGATCCTGGGTGGTAATAAAGTATTAACACATTTCAACATACCAGCTACAGAACTAAGAGATTAAACCATGAGTAAAGATGAAATCCATCAGATTCAACTACACAATTACAAATTCATGTACTAAAATACTTCCATATGTTTGAGTTATGTGACAAAAACACTGTTTAGGAATTATTATGGGTAAAGCAAAATAATAAGTACTCTAGATATATTGTTTAACTCTGACAAGCATTCATACACTTACTTGCCTTTTCAGAAGAAAGAAAATTAAGTTCCAGAGAAAAGCAGTTATTAAAAGTTAGTGAAGGACTTCAAAGATATTATGTCTGATGCTAAAAGCTGACAAATATAGCTACTGCAATGCCTATGTAATGCAATGTAAAATTGAAATTTTACTAGTATTCAAGACATGAAAGGGTATCTTGGTAGTAAGAATCAGGGACATATGTGTGAACCTGAAAGTACTCTAAAAAGTTTTCTAAGAAGTTCAATATTGACAATAAGAAGCACAGCTGACAGTCAACTGAGAAGTAAACTCAATTGATTTATACTGCCTAATGCAGAAGGCCATTTAGCTACATTAAGCACTTAAAATATGAGCAGTCAATATGAAGCAAGTTGGGAATGCAAACTGTACACCAGATTTCAAAGGTTTAAAAAAGTAAAATGTATAAAATACTTAATTTTTTAAATTTCATGTTCCTATGAGATTTTATATATATATTGGGATAAATAATATAAAACTAAAATATAATATAAAATATCATTTTACTTTTTAACTATCAATTTTCCTTTTTAATAGTAAAAATAACTTCATTGCAATAACATAAAAGTAAACAATAAATATGCTTTTTAATTGTTTACAAAAGTGTTTAAACTACATGTGTTACTTACATTACATTTCTTTTGGACAACACTGCTAGAAGACCACCAATAAAATATACTCTGTCCCTACTTCTCCTCTCTGTTGCAATCACCCTATTCATGACCCTTTATCTCAAAGTGCTGCAATTTTTGTTTTCTTTTAATTTGTTCTCCTTAAGAATCAAAATAAGTTCTTAAAACACAAATTAGATATTATTCACCTACTGCAAACTATTCAATGATGTCTCAATGTAAAATTCAATTCCTTATTACAGTCTCCAAACCCACTCCGACCACATTCCTTGAGCCCTAAGTATGCAAAACCAATTTAGACCATTCTACCATTCAGTTACTCTGCTTAAACATTACTAGCTTCCTTTCAATTTTTATTAAAACCATTTTTTGTAAAGTTAAGGCCTTGCACAATCCATACCTTCTGCCTGAAATGCTCTTCACCCATCTTTATTAGAACAGCTCATTTTCCTTTGCTGAAGTCTAAACTTAAAGCTTCATCTTTCAAAAGAGCTATTCTCTTTACTACCCTCTTGAAAAAATATTTCTTTCCTTCACGGGGTTCACCAAACTTGAAACTGTTTTGTTACAAACTCCTCTTTCACTAGCTAAGTTACATGGCAGCCAAGAACAATGCGTACATCATTCAATAAACACTGAATGGACCAGAAGACACTCAACTCTATTTATGAAGTAAACAAATGGTTCATACTATAAATGATGCTAATATAGTTTATAAAAAGACAAAGAAGGCATCAGCTAGAATATTAATTCATTCTTCCTTTCTGTAAAATTGCTTGGTTCTACTATAATTCATAATATTAAACAAAATAATACAGGTATTATTGGGAAACAAAAATATTCAAGAAAAAGTCTGTTTTCAAAATTCAAGAATGTTCACTGTTAACAACAGCACAAACTATACTACCATTTAAGTAGTCTAAATTTTTTTATAAGTATGACTTATCTTTCAATATTTTAGGCAGGGGCATATTCTCCCTTTCTGTAGCCTCACCTCAATCAAATTATTTTTCATATTAGCAGATAAAATGTTTTTATAAGATAATTTCAGACTAGTATGCATCTTGAAAGGATATATTTAAAACAGAATAAGACATGTACTATTTCAAAATCTCATGTGGGAAAAACACATCAATGACACATCATCTTTAACCCAGACATTAAAAAAGTATAAAGAATACAAATAAGGGAAAAGTAGCCTTTCTTTTTCAATGTTAGTCAATCACAAATTCAAATTATAAATAGACAATAAAGGGATCACATGAGTAAATTCAATTGCAAGTGCCAAGAAGCTAGTTTCTGCATTATAATGTCAAATGCTTTCTAATCTACTAAAGTGTTCATAATGTGTTTTGAAAAATATTAACAATTTATTCTAATATCCCAAGAGTTCACTTAGTGATGATGACAGTTTAAATATCAAATACTGATTCCAAATACTCAGTCAAATATTGAATTCAACACACTGGCCAATCAGTCTAGGTATACTCAATACACTCAATATTGATTAAATCTTAGAGGACACCCATCCATCATGAAGCAAGGCATTACCTGTCTGTGAGAGGCTGGGATGGCATTCGTTTACTTAATGATGGAAGATCCAATGAATCTGGTTTCTTGTCCATTCTGCAACATGCTTGTATATTTAAATATTTAAATATGTGCACTTTACCCTTTAAACATATCTGTCAACAAATAATGAGGAGATTTAATTGTATAGGACCAAATAAAAATTATATGTAATAATATTTTATAATTTTCATAATCTCACATTATGTGGAAATATTACAATCACATTTTGTGTATTCAAATATATTAATATATATGCACACACACTTATACTAGGTGGAAAAAATCTGTTAAAAATGGACACAAACTAAAATTTTACTGCCTTCACCATTCTTATTAGAAGAAGTAAGTTAATTTTTACTGTATTTTACATATTTTCCTGTTAAAAGCACAACACAGAAAACATTACAGAACATGTAATTCAGCAAAGCTACCTTTTTAGAAAAATAAAAGATATTCATTTATTGTAGTTGTGAGAACAGAAAAGAATAACCCATTTAACTCTTTTTCTTTGATGGTGAGGGGCTGGGCACACTCAGGGGTACCCATGGGCTATTCCTTGCCCTGTGCTTAAGAATGATACTGGGGCCGGAGCGGGTAGTACAGCAGGTAGGTGTTTGTCTTGCAAACGATTGACCGGGTTCAATCCCCAGCATCCCATATGATCCCCTGAGCACAGCCAAGGAGTAATTCCTGAGTGCAGAGCCAGGAGTAACCCCTGAGCATGGATGGGAGTGACCCAAAAAGCCAAAAAAAAAGATTCTGGCAGTGCTTGGGAGGCCACAAGAGGTATTGAACCAGGGTCAGCCGTGTGCAAGGTAAGTGCCTTAATCCATGTACGATCTCTCCAAGTGCTTAACTCCTGTACTATCTCTGCAGCTCTCCATATTAATTCTTTAAAGTTCATTAGAAACATTAAGTTAGTAAACACAAGAAGAAAGCTAATCAAGGAAATGCAAATATAAGAAAATTGACTCTGTTGAATGATGGAAAGTTATGACAGTAAAAAAAACACATGAAAATATCTGTCAATCCTACAGAATATACTAAAAAGTTACTTAGTGGAGAAAAAGAATAATGAAAGATAAACACTGTGAAAAAAAGAATTCTATGGGCTGGAGAGATAGTATAGCAGGTATAGCAGTTGGGGGCTCTTGCCCTATGCAGCCAACCCAGGTTAGATCCTCAGCATCCCATCTGGTCCCCCAGAGCCCAACCAGGAATGACCAGTAAGTATAATGCCAGGAGCAATCCCTGAGCACAGCACGGGTTGAATACATGCAAGGCAGACATTACCATCTTTCCACCCTGTAAATTTAAATATTATCATACCAATTCATGCAGGTACAGAGTTATTATAAACACTGGAAATAAAAATATAATTTATCAGTAATCAAGATTGGCAACAAAATCTTATTTTCATTTTACATCTTTCAACCTCTAAGATCCAGTCCCCATATTCAGTTCTTTTAAATATTTTACCATTTACTTTCATGTTAGTAAGTACTTTCATATTAGTCTGTTATATTTTTTTCAATTGCAAGTCTTATTCATTTGAGGACTTACTTATGACAATGAGCATTTAGGCCATAATGCCCAAAAGTAGAGAGAGAGTATGGGGAATATTGCCCGCCATGGAGGCAGGGGGAGGGTGGGAAAGGGGAGGTATAACCGGGATATCAGCGGCGGGAAATGTGCACTGGTGGAGGGATGGGTGTTTGATCATTGTGAGATTGTAACCCAAACATGAAAGCTTGTAACTATCTCACGGTGATTCAATAAAATTAAAAAAAAAAGAAAATGAGCATTTAAGATTTCTTATATTACTCCACTAAAAACTGACTGCTTCCTGGGTCCTTGCATACTGTCAGTCTTAGACATGAAGAATTTCTCTTTCCTAATTCATGCCCTCATTTTGATAAAGCACAACTTCTGTGACCTTCCTAATAAAAGGTTGCTGAGTGTTAAAATTTCAGAAACCCGTGACTTAAAAGAAATATTTTCTACACACAAAAATATGAAGAAATGTGCAAATGTGACAAATGAGTGTACTCATCCATATAAACAACTTGTTTACAATGATACCAGGATATTTAAGAGTACATATGAAATTTTAAATACAGTAATTCTAATACAACAGTGATACTTTTAATATTCACATTCTGTGTGAACTTCTGCTGTCATGCTTTTAGACTGAAATATAGTTTTCATAGTTTATTAATCTTTATGCTTTAGATATAGCTCTAGAAAAAATAAAACTGAAGATATTGCAGAAAAGTTTGATTTTAATAGAAACATCTTGATTTTTTTTAATATTATAAAAATATATTATTTGGTTTTACTTCATCTACCATTTCCTTTATTTGTGTGACTTCCGTTCGTAGGTTTGAAATTTCTGCTCTCATTTCTTCCTGCATTTTTTTGGTAGATCGTTCCAGTGATTCATTCATCTCCTCCCTTAATTTATTGGACGTCTGTTCCATGGTTGCTTGGAGTAGGTCGACTCTCCTCCAGATTTCCTCTCTGAATTGTTTATCTGAGAGGTCGTAGATGTTGGGAGCCTATTTTGAGGTTTCTAGTATCTTTTCTTCTCCCTCTCTTCCTGGAGGGGATTTTCGCTGCTTCTTCATATTGTTATGGAAGTATAGGATTGGAACTTTGTAGGTGTTTATTCCTACTACCTCTTGCTGAGAGAAGGAGGGGCTCTGTTTGTGCTATTGCTGATGGCAGCTTTATTCCTATTCTAGAATTCTTCCTTACACTCAGCCTTTTCTTTCTGATTGATGTTGGGGCTTTAATGAAGACTTAAGGCTAAGTTGTCTTTACAAAGGCTTTGCTAAGCTTCTCTTATTCACTGATAATTTTTCTAAACTTGGAGCTGATAGGCTAGTTCGCATAAGTGATTGAGATGTGTTAAAGCGATTTTCAAAGCAAGAAGACTATACCTAATGTGCTAAGGTAGGAAATAGGAAATAGTAACTGCAGTCGCGTTAGTGGGCGCTGCTCTGGCAGGAGGCCACGCCCCTTTTAGACCACGCCCCTTTCAGGCCACGCCCCTTTCAGGCCACGTCCCTTTCAGGCCACGCCCCTAAGATACAGGCCACGCCCCCGTTTCTTCCTAGCAGGGGCTCCTGGGACGTGGGTCACCTGGGAAACGGCCGGGTTGGAGGGAGCCGGACGGACGGGAAAGCTGGGGCGGTGGGACGCGGGAAGTGGCGGCAGCAAGGGTCCCATGTCCCGGCGGCCGCGTGGGAACCGGGGGCGCCTATTATTTGGTTTTACAAAGGTATATATTTTTATCATTCCAAAACATTTTTAATTTTATAAAAGTATGAAAATAGGAGCCTTGACTACTCGGCCTGCATCTGCTTCAGATGTATCCTTTCTTACTTTAGGGTACATTCCTCGAGAATTGGGAAAAGGTCTGCACATAATTGCTTGAGATGTATACTTTGTGCTTTTATCCACTCTGGAAAAGTCACTCTTTCATTAAGCATGTATCTTTATTTACCTCTCTCCTTCTCTCCATTCATTTCACTAACAAACTTGTTTTACTGGACTACTTTTAAAAATATGAAAATAGAATCTTATGTTGAACCAAAATATTATAATTAAAATGTGCTAAACAGTTGGTTAACAATTAAAAAATCTGTTGGACTGTTGAGGGTACTATGCTTTGAACAAAATATATACAGCATGAGATGGAAAAAATTTCATCATTGTTGGAAATGATGTAATAAATATTTTACACTTTCAAAAACAGAACATCCTAAACCCAAGAACACAGAGCAGCATAATACTGAAAAGTTACCCTATTCAAAAGTATAAATTTAACTTTTTTATATAAGGCCAAGGGTAAAATAGTCCATAAAATATATTTAAAGTACAATAATATTTTTTCTCCCTAAAAGAACAAAAAGTGGCTTTGACAATCTAATGTTACTACAGTGGTCTCTCACTGTTGTATTAAATTGCACTCCTCCAATATAGATAAAACTGAATGCCTTTCATAAGTTTTTGTCTGAGACCTTACAAGTTTGAAGCTTTATTTTCCCCCTCACATATAATTTTATAGTTGAGTCCAGAATGCTGGACAAAGTCCCTCAGTCTTGTAAGGCATCATTTTTGTACCTCTGAGTTCCCATACTGTTGCTAAGAAGTCATTCTGTAAACTATTTTGTTTCAGTGAAAGCCTTTCATTTGTAATGCTTAGTGATTCTTGGCTGTCTGTTCATTTTCCAGAGTGAAACAATAAAAAATCAAATGGAAGTTCTAAATTAGTGAGAGAACTTTATTAATGGTGAGTCTATTCAGCCATTTTCAGAGGCCCTCACAATTTCATATATATATATATATATAGATATATGCTTGTGTGTATATTTATGTCTATCACTATATAAACATAAATTATATATACATATATAGAACAGATAACAAAATCCCTAGAAATTTTATATATATATGTATATAATTTTCTCCAAATTTATCAATGAGTTTGCTAAGGGAGCCATCTATGAATACTGCTTGAGATACATGACAGGCTTGGAAGCATTCTGGCAAAAAAATCAAGAAAATCTAAATGTTCAGTACATAAGCAATACTGTTTTCAGTATGGGGTGTCTCACTCCTCTTCATAGCTATATGTACGCAGAGTCCCTGATTCTGATTCACTCTCTCTACAACTGTAGTGTCCAATATAGCAGATACTCATGTGTATCAATTAAATCAACTATTTTAAACAATTAAACTTTAAAAAACTAAAATTTGGGGGTTCCAAGAGAACAGAGCAGGCAGGGTGCTTAGCCTATATGTAGCCAAATTGGGTTCAATTCCCCGATGTTGTCTCCTGAGCCCCACCAGAAGTGATCCCTTAGCTCAGAGTTGGGAATAAGCCCTGCGCATCACTGGATGTAGCCCCAGAAAAACAAAAGCTAAAAATTGAATTCTTCAGTCACACGATTTTATTTCAAATGCTATACAGATACTATGGACCACGTAACTCTTTAAATTTATAAAAATAAAACTAAATTTAAAAGATGATTCCTTAATCACCCTAGCCATGTTTTATACACTTAACAGTCAAATGTGGCAAGTGGATATTGGAGGAACAGTTTATAGAACATTGTCACTGTTCTGAAAGTTCTATGAGACAGCACTGCCTTATCATTATACTCTGAGCTACATTTTCTTTAATACTAATCAGCTCCCTAGTATAATACAGTAAAACAAGCTGTCATTTGCCTTCTCCCATAGAGGAAGCTAGTTCAGCTTTTCACATTCTGCGAATGCAGCAACTACAAGATTTTATTGGAATTAGAAATGACCCCAACCCCTTTGAAAGGAGTGCAAAAAAAATAGGGGGAGGGGTGGGAGCGATAGCACAGCATGTAGGGCGTTTGCCTTGCATGCGGCCGACCCAGGTTCAATTCCCAGCATCTGATATGGTCCCCTCAGCACCGCCAGGGGTAATTCCTGAGTGCAGAGCCAGGAGTGACCCCTGTGCATCACCGGGTGTGACCCAAAAAGCAAAAAAAAAAAAGAAAGAAAGAAGTAGTGCAATATAACTTTGAAGGAAGAAAAGGGCAATCCTTCCTCTAGACATAAGCAAACCCTAGGTCAGAAAACATAGCTGGATGTTTAATGCAGGCAGGGACTTCAGAGTCCTGTGGCTCCTAGTCAAATATTCTTATGCAGTGCAAGCTCACTCCAGCGGCCAGTATTCCACCTATTTTTCATTTTATAAAATTATGCTTACATCTCTCCCCTAGTGGCTTCCTCGCATCTTCTTCATCCTTAATGAACTGAATTCTTGGTATGCTCCTTTACTATCATTTTAGCAAATTAGACATAGATTTAATCCCAAAACTAAAAGTCAGGATTAAGGCTTTGCGAGTTATTTTGTTCTTTCTATTATAATTTCAGCTATCAGTGCTAAGAATGTTCTTCGACCACACAAAGAATAAGAAGTAAATATATAACTGAGAAGTAGAGAAAGTTGAAGGTGAGTAAATGTTGCCACCATAAAATACATTTCTTTCAGAGTCCAGGGTTTTGCTACAGAAGTAAGGG
The DNA here is from genome assembly GCF_027595985.1 of Sorex araneus. Classification (NCBI taxonomy): domain Eukaryota; kingdom Metazoa; phylum Chordata; class Mammalia; order Eulipotyphla; family Soricidae; genus Sorex; species Sorex araneus. The sequence continues at coordinate 113,338,497 of NC_073313.1, forward strand.
CACATGCAAGGCATGAACCTGACCTGGGTCCAATCACCCAGACATGATCTCCTAAGCACCCCTTTGGTGTAACTCCAGAGGCTACTGAGCATTACTAGGTGGGGCCTGGTAAACCCTGACATCACAGGGCCCAAGCTGTACCTAAGGCAGGAACCTAATACTGAACTGCCAGTCTGGTTGACAGAGTGTGGCCAGGAGTAGCCCGTGGACCCTGGAGCACTGCTTGATATGTCCAAAATATAGAGATGTACCTGGCATAAGGATTATTTTAGGCTGCTTGTTAAGTGAGAGCATACATAGGAAAAGTTCTAAAGACCAAACAGAAGTTATGTTTTGTAAAATGTATTTATTTTATAAAGATGTTTCCTCCCTCTTTTTAACAGATGATAAACAGATCAATAGAAACTCTAATCAATTAAGAATAAAAGTCATGTAAATCCGTAAAACAACTATATCATCACTGCTGTGATTTGTCAGATAACCTTCCTTAACTGGTTCTCCTTCCCACTGTATTTTGTCTTCAGCTAAAATGGTATTTAAGGCAGTGTTTTGGGCCATTTTTGAAGCTAATCGGTTGTTTTAACCAGACCATGACCACAGGAGCTATACATGCTGTTAAACTTGTTTGCTTCTGTTGTGTCAATCTTTTATTATGGAGGATGTCTCTTGTCAGGAAAATACAAATGTCTGGACTGGAGCGATAGCACAGCAGGCAGGGCATTTGCCTTGCACGCGGCTGACCCGGGTTCAGTTCCCAGCATCCATTTTGGTCCCCTGAGCACCTCAAGGAGTAATTCCTGAGTGCAAAGCCAGGAGAAACCCCTGTGCATCGCCAAGTGTGATCCCAAAAAAAATACAAATGTAGATGAAAAAGCACTTTTCTTTCCTACAGGCTACACAGTACTTCATTTTACAATAATATTGATTAGCAGACTTACCAGTTTATAAGTCAGTTTATAAGCAGATAGTTGAAATTTGGGTTTTCCAAAAATCTATTCTCTAGAAGCTAACCTAAAACCCCTACCAATGTCATAAAGTAATTTCTCAAAAGATTCCTTTAGATAATAATACCTAAGGACAAATTAGCTCATAATTTCAATGCTTTAAATTTACCAGGAATAAAGAAATATAACCATGAGCAAAAAATAAGTATATTTTCTCTTACAAACCTGTGCTGGTGGTACTTGTAGTGGGTTGTTATCCAAAATTATTACTTGTAAATGATGCAGTTTCCTATAACAAACTGGAATTTCAGTCACTTTATTACAAGAGAAATCCAACTTGACTAAGGGAAGATCTCCTAATTCTGTTAATTAAAAAAAGTTAATTAATTATACTTTACACAGTTGACTTTCTTATTAATTTCAGTAAAAACTGGTGAGCATCTTACCATCTGGCAACACATGAAGATTATTTCTTCTTATATTAAGCTCTCTAAGTGAATGTAATTTTCCCATCTGTTGGGGAAGGACCTGAATCTCATTGCAGCTAATATCCTAAAGGAAATAAAGTAAAATTATAACAAAAGAACTGAAAACCACACATACATTTCACTTTTCATTGAAGTAGATGGCAAATAGCTTATCTATATAACTACATAAAGTCAATCCAGCACAGTAGGTGAATTTTTCTATGCAAAAAAATTGAGTCAATGACACTATTATATAAAATAGCCCTATGAAAAACTCAACTGAAGTCCAACTATCACCAACTAAAACCTACATGCTTCAGTAACTTTTCATTAGAAGATAAAAATGGAAAACAAGTATAAACCATTATGATAATTTTGTCCTTTATAATAGTCATTTATATGAACTAGATAACCAAATACTCAAGGTCAGTATTGGAGAAACTTTTTCTCTACCAAGGGATTCAAAATCTGAAGAATCAAAAGCTGGACGTTTCAGGGTTGTCATCATAACCCAAAGACATTCTAGGAGCTCTGATAAAGACATCACAGTTAAGTTAAAATTCAAGCTCTGTTTTACAATGGGCACAAAAAGCCTAGGGGTTTATACTCTGGTTTTTCTTCAAATCCTATATATCTTTTGCCCATAACAAAAAAGGTTGGGGTGGCCATACTTGAATCAGATAACAAAGATTTAAGGCTTAAAATGTTATAAGAAACAGAGAGGGTCATTTCTTAATGATCAAGAGATAGGTACGTCAGGAGAAATTCACTCTCCTAAACATGTATGTACCTAATGAGGAACCAGCAAAACACTTAGAACAATTGTTAATACACTTGAGGGAAGACGCTGCTAGTAACACAATTAATCACAGATAGAGACTTCAATACTGCTCTGTCACCTCTCAGTACATCAACTAGACTAAAACTCAGCAAGGAAATATTGGCTTTGAAGGAAGAAATGATAGAGAAAGGTGGCTTTGCATCCTCAAAGCTAAGTACACATTCTTCTCCAGTGCACATGGGACATTCTCCAGGATATACTTACTACATGCTGGGTCACAAAACATACTTTCATAGCAACTATCTTCTCTGAACAGGATGCACTCAAAATAGAAGTTAATCACATACAGAAACAAAGAAAAAAATTCAAACACCTGGAAATTAAGTAGCTCACTACTGAACAACTAGAGGATCAGGAAAGAGATAAGAGAGGAAAACAAAAGATTGCTGGGAGCAAACAAGAATGAAAACACACACTACCAGAACTTATGGGACACAGCAAATGCAGTATTAAGAGAAAAGTTCATAGCTTACATATGCAAGCATCAGGAAGGAAGAGAGAGCCCATACAAATAAATAAACTGCACAACTTAAGAAACTGGAAAACATCCAATAAAAGTAGCCCAAAAGAAAGAAATAATAAATCTCAGTACAGAAATTAATGAACAGGAATCCAAAAGATTCATGAAACCAAGAGCTGGTTCTTTGAAAAATAATCAACATAGATACACCAACAGCAAGACTTACAAAGAAAGAGAACCCTAAATAACCAGACCAGAAATGAAAGGGGGATGTCACAACAAATACCACAGAAATTCAACAGATCATCAGGGATTACTTGGAAAATCTTTATGCCATGAAACAAAAACAAATATATAAATTCTTGGACTCCTATTATCTGCCAAGGCTGAGCCAAGAAGATATGGAACACCTGAACAGACCTACCACTCTTTAAGAAATTAAAAGCATAACCAAAAGTTTCTCCAAATCGGCACAAGATGGCGCTGGCCCTGCTGGTGCTAGGACCCCCGACATGGCCGGCCAACCAGCTGGCCACCCTGGCACTGCTGCAGAGCTGTTGGCGACACCTGCTGCCCAGACATCACCCTGGCCCAGCCAGCCCACCAATGCAGACTGGTATTAGCAGTCCAACATTCAGCTATATTTACAGAACCAGCAAATGATACCAATGGAAATGAGATTCCCACCCTTTTGGATAGTATCTTTTTTTTTTTTGCTATTTTTTTGGGGGGACACACCCGACAATGCACAGGGGTTACTCCTGGCTCTGCACTCAGGAATTACTCCTGGCGGTGCTGAGGGGACCATATGAATGATGGGAATCGAACCCTGGTCAGCGGCGTGCAAGGCAAACGCCCTCCCCGCTGTGCTATCGCTCCAGCCCCTTGGATAGTATCATTTGGATGGCAGCTCCCAAAAATAGGCGCAGCGTTGAAGTGAACTGGTGTAGAAGAATAAACCCTCAGAAGCTTATTAAGACTAAGAACAATACAGACTTTTGTCCTAAATGTGGTCACCTGAAACAGAAACACGTCCTCTGTGACTTCTGCTATGAAAAGGTGTGCAAGGAGACTACAGAAATCAGGAAATATCAGAAAGCAAGAGGGGGGTCCTTTCAAGGCGCCTGCCTCATAGACTGTGGTGCTGTACATGGGAGAGACACCGACTGCACAAGATAAGGGCAAGAGGATCATTGAAGAGATCAAAAGAGACCATCCTGGTCCACTCAGAATTAATAATAAAGATGCTTTACAGATCTAAGTTCATGTGAAGGAGAGAAGACTTTTTGTTTTTATTTGTGCTTTTTATATTTTTTATTTTTAATTTTTTTTTCTTTTGGGTCACACCTGGCAATGCACAAGGGTCATTCCTGGCTCTGCGCTCAGGAATTACCCCTGGCAGTGCTCAGGGGACCATTTGGGATGCTGGGAATCGAAACCGGGTCGGCCGAGTGCAAGGCAAACGCCCTACATTCTGTGCTATCACTCCAGCCCCAATTTTTGCTTGTTTTTATATCATCAATATAGCTTAAAATACTAAGCTCTGTCTGGAAAATTTAGGGAGTTCTGAATCAACAAAAACGTTTGCTAATATAAAACCTTAATAGATTAATGTTTACTACTATACAAGGTTTTAAGTAAACAAAATTTACACAACAGAAAAATTAAGCAACTTAAAATTCATTGCAAGAATTAAGTGTTTTGCTAGTGTTTTTGTTTTGGCCACACCCACTTCTTGTACCTACATAAAAAGTCTCTACATGCATAATTGACCTTTACTGTGATAGTGAGATGAAGCGACATGGTGGGACATTTCTTCCTTGGGATTATGTAGTGATTCTGTAATACGTCATGTTAACATTCTGTCAAAGTATTGTGACCAATTTCATGAGATATAAATACAACAATAGTATGTTGAAGTCTGTTTGGTGACCACGGATCCTTAACAATTTCAAAGATCTGGAATCTCTGTAAACAACACTTTGGCCGGATCTAAGAATAAAATTGAGATTCTGCAGGAAAAAAAAAGTTTAGATCTGGAGCTGTGGTGCAAGAAACGAGCCCTCTGCTCCTAAAGACTATGATCCAAGTGGTCTTCTAACCCATTTTGGCACCCAGAGCGGCTCTTGCAGAAATGCATCTAGACTGTGAACTGCGCTACAACCTCGTGCCACCCGGGGAGGGACTTTCCCTCTCTGCCCTGTTTTTCTGAGCGGAAAATAGCGGCGGCGGCAGCATCCACGTGGCAAGAGCCACCCTCTAAGACCCCCAACCCAGAGGTAGGACTTTTTAGTGACATAGCCTGTAGGTGGTCCTGGGAGGGGTGGCATCACTGGCACGCCTTCCGCCCAGATATGATACAGAGCTGTGACGCAAGAATCGGACTCTCTGCTCCTAAAGACTATGATCGAGAGGTCTTCTAACCCACTTTGGCACCCACAGCGGCTTCCTGCAGAAATGCATCTAGACTGTGAACTGAGCTAAAATAACAGAAACCCAAAACCCAAAAAAAAAAAAAAAGAATTCAGAGTCTTCACTCTCAACAATGAAAAGAAATTATTAAATGATGCCTTTTCAGCAGGCCTGATTGTTGGGGGGAAATTCCAAACAATAATAGTGAGTTCTCTATTGAAATATTGAATTCATTCAAAGTATAGAGAGAGAATAAAGTAAAGATCATTAGCTACTTAGGTGGGGGGGTAGGAGGGGGTATATTGGGGTTCTTGGTGGTGGAACATGTGCACTGGTGAAGGGATGGGGGTTTAATCAATATATGACTGAGACTTAAACCTGAAAGCTTTGTAATTTTTTTCACGGTGATTCAATAAAATAAAAACTTAAAAAAAATAAAAATAAAAGAAAGAAAGAAAAAGAAAGAAAGAAAGAAAGAAAGAAAGAAAGAAAGAAAGAAAGAAAGAAAGAAAGAAAGAAAGAAAGAAAGAAAAGAAAGAAAAGAAAGAAAAAGTTTCCCAAAATCAAAAGCCCACGCCCAAATGGATCCACCAGTGAGTTTTTTAAAGTTTTTTTTTTGCTTTTTGGGTCACACCTAGCGATGCACAGGGGTTACTCCTGGCTCTGCACTCAGAAATCACTCCTGGCGGTGCTCAGGGGACCATATGGGATGCTGGGAATCGAACCCAGGTCGGCCGTGTGCAAGGCAAATGCCCTACCCGCTGTGCTATTGCTCCAGAGACTTATTGTCAATTTTTTCAGCATCTTTCAGGAAATTGAAGAAATAGAAACACTCCCAATTTCTATGAAGCAAACATAACCCTGATACAAAAAGCTGAGAGACAACATAAAAAAGATCTACAGATTGATATTCTTAATGAACATGTATGCATATATCTTTAACAAAATACTAGCAAACTGAATCCAACATCTCATGAAAAACATCATGCACCATGACCAAATAGGATTCATACCAGGGATACAATGGTGGTTTAACATAACGAAGCCAATCAACTTAATTTATCGTATCAATAAAAGAAAAATTAAAAATCATATGACATATCAATAAGTGCAGAGAAAGCATTTGACAAGATCCAGCACATATTTCATGATTAAAAACAACCCTCTCAGTAAAATGGGAATTGAAGGAACTTTCATCAACATCATCAATGTCATTTACCACAAACCCAGTAAACATTATACTCAATGGAGAAAAGTAAAAACCATGCCTCCAAAATCAGGCACAAGACAAGGTTTCCCACTCTCATCATTTTTATTCATTACAGTACTGGAAAAACTTCCCAGTTAAATTATGCAAGGGGAAGATATTAAGGGCATCAGATAGGAAAGGAAGTCAAGCTTTCACTATAGATAATACATTACTATATTTAGAAAACTGCAAAAAAAGCTGCTATAAATACATTTGTATAGTAAAGTGACAGGCTACAAAATTAACGTACATGGGCTGGAGCGATAGCACAGCGGGTAGGGCATTTGCCTTGCACTCAGCCAACCCGGGTTCGATTCCCAGCATCCCATATGGCCCTCCGAGCAACACCAGGAATAATTCCTGAGTGCAGAGAGCCAGGAGTAACCCCTGTGCCTTCTCAGGTGTGATCCAAAAAGAAAAAAAAATTAATATACCAAAGTCCATGGCTTTCCTATATGCAAATAATAAAATAGAGGAACTATTTATTTTTAAAAAATAAATAAAACATTCACAATTGTGACTCAGAAAATCAAGAACCTATCAATTGGCTTAACTAAAGAAGTAGATGAAAGACTTATACAAAGATAATCACAAAAGATTACGTAAATAAAAGAGGACATGAGGAAATGGAAATGGAAACATCCCATGCTCATAAATTGGGAGGACTAATATCATCAAAATGGCAATACTACCAAAGCATTATACAGACTGAATGCAGTATACGGACACTCACTCACTCAAATGCAGGATATAAAGAAACATAAGAGGGGAATAACTGATGCAAAATAGCAACAGAAATGAAGAGCAGGAGAACTGATCCTTAGTAGAGTGCTTGCTACTATGAGGGGATGGACCACTAGGACAATAATAAAAATAACTGGTCACTCTGGACAAGGACTGGTTGCTGAATGAAGGCAAAGTCATATGAATAATTTCCTATCAGTAACAGTATGGTAAACCACCAGGCCCAACCGTGAAAATTAAAAGGAATAAGTGCCTGTCATAGAGGCAAGCTTGGTGGCAGAAGGCAAACTGGGGACACTGGTGGAGGGAAGTGTACACTGGTGAAAGGATTGGTTTTGGAATATTGTACACTGAAACTTTAGTCATGAATAACTTTGTAACTCTGTAATTCAATTTTTAAAAGTTAAAGCGCTTGCCACAAGAGTGTGTGTCGGGGGTGGGGTGGTGAAGGGAACAGGTAAAGGGATACACCTGATAAACTTCCATTACCTGTATTGCAAAGCATAAGGTCAAAAAGGAAAGAGAGAAGAGGAAAGAGTGAAGGAAAGAGAAGAGAGAGAGACAGTAAGAGTGAGAGACAGAAGAGACAGAAGAGTGCCTGCCATAGTGGCAGGCAGTGGGACTGGGGGTGGAGAGGGAAATTGGGATCATTGGTGGTGGGAAAAAATACTGATGAAGCTACGGGTATTGGAACATTATATGACTAAAATCCAATCATGAACAACTTTGTAAATGTGTTTATCACTGTGATTCAATTAAAAAATAGGAAAAAAATGAAATGCAAAAAATAAAATAAATTAAGTAATTAAAGCTGTTTTGAAGGTAAATAATAGCACTGCACTGTCGTGCTGTTGTTCATCGATTTGGTCGAGCGGGCACCAGTAACATCTCCATTGTGAGACTTGTTGTTACTGTTTTTGGCATATCCAATAGGCCACGGGTAGCTTGCCAGGCTCTGCCATGCAGGCAGGATACTCTTGGTAGCTTGCCGGGCTCTCCGAGAGGGACACATAAATCGAACCTGGGTCAGCCGCATGCAAGGAAAACACCATACCCACTGTGCTATCACTCCAGTCCAAGGTAAATAATACAAATAAAAAGGTAAATGATACATTTCAATAATAAGAGAATAAAGAACACAACTAACTGCATTTGCCTCCCCTTCCCCTATTTCATAAGCACAACAAAAAGAAAAGAAAACCTGAACCAAGATCTTAGCAGTCAATTCTAGAAATACTGCAAATGAAGTTCATATTCTACTGTACTTGCCTCCAATTTCCAATGTACAGTGAGAACACTATTAGTTTGGGGGAAAAAAGAGAAGTGCACATTTAATTAGTTTATAATTAGTTAAAAGGGCTGAAAACTACATTCAAAAGAATTAGGTATATATTAGTGGGGGGGTTGTTTGATAAAATTGAGAGAAGATTCAATACTTTAGAGCCACCTCAATGGGTATTATTATTATCTATATTACATCACCTATACAAAGGTTGATGATAAGTTATAGGACACGTAACTTTGTTCAAAATTATTGAAAACCATAATGCCCAAAAGGAGAGTGACAGAGGCAGACAGAGACAGAGACGGGGAAGGAAAGTACATGCCACAGAGGCAGGCTGGGTGAGGAGTAAAACTGGGAACATTGGTGATGGGAAACTTACACTAAATGTGCACTAGTGAAGGGACAGGTATTGGAACATTGTATGACTGAAACCCAATCACGAAATCACGAATAACTTCGTAACTGTGTATCTCACAATAATTCAATAAAAATTCATTTAAAACTTTAATTTAAAAGTTTTACAAGGGAGACTAATAGCTACCTTAGACACACACAGACAGTTGTTTACCAATGAAAGCATAAAAGTAGATTTCTGCATTAGGAAATAGCTATATTCAATCACCTGCACAATCTCGTACAACCTTAAAATTCTATAGGAGAATCTGAAACATAGCAAGATAAATTCATGAAAATGTCCCTGTCCTATAAATGCAAATGCAGGTATTCCTAACTGAATAAAAGAAAGATATTCCTAAAAAACTGTTTACTAGAGTTACAGATAAGTTTCTCAAGAAAAGTTTGGGCTCACTGTACATAATACTTTGGGGGGCCGAAGAGATAACACAGGGTATAAGTTATGTGCCTTACACGTAATGAACGCTGATTTGATCCCTGGAAATACATATGGTCCCCTAAGTACCACTAGAGTGATTCTTGAGCAGAGTCAGGAGCAAGCAATGAGCACTACAGAGTGTGACCCAGAAAACAAAAAACTAATGTAATAAAAATATCTTTAAAAAATATATGTATTTGCTTTTGAGAGCTGTTTGGAGATTCTAGCAGGTTGCACGACTACTTGTGTACCCTCAACCAAAAAATGGTCTGCTTCCATTGAGGAAGGCAATCCTCTTTGACCGAGAGCACAGTTTCAGGTGGGACTCACATGAACCGGTGAGAGAGGAAGGGGGCACCCACCTACTCAGCCAGATCAGTCAAATCAACTCTGGTGATAAATGGAATGACAGACGTCACAGCCAGACCGCCCTCCTACAGTATAAGACTAATATCCAAGGACAGTAGAAACAAGGGCCAGGAGGACTTGTCCACAGTTGGAGGCTTGCCACAAGCAGTGCAGAAAGGGGGCGCAGGAGGGCAGCTAAAATAGAGAAGGGACCACTATGACAATGATAGTTGAAAAAGATCATTCTGGACTAGAACTGAGTGCTGAAAAGAGGTAAAGGGACAAACATAGTGACTTTTCAGTACTTGTAGTGCAAACCATAATGCCAAAAGGAAAGAGAGGAAGAGGAAGAGGAGAACGAGAAAGAGGGGGACAAGTAGGAGGAAGAGGAGGAGGAGGAGGAGGAGAAAGAGGAAGAAGAGGAGGACGAGGAAGAGGAAGAGGGGAGGAGGGGGAGGAAAAGTAGGGGGGGCTGTTTAAACATTACATGACTGAAACCCAATCACAAACAACTCTGTCACTGTATCTCACAGTGATTCAATACAATATAATTTTAAAAATAAAATAAATATGTACGGGGAAAGGATTACTCAAGATTTAAAAAAAAGAAAAAAATGACAGTTCAAAGCTATTCTGCAGTGATGTAGCTCAAGTGCTCAACAACTGCCTAGTATGTCACTGATCCTGAATTCATCCTCAGCACTGTATTGGGTGTCCACAAGCCCCAAGCACTGTTGAATATGGCCCTGGTGGTCTGCAGCAATACCAAATGTGCTCCCCCCAATACCACCAGCCCAGCACCCAAATGTGATGTGGACAGAGTTCTACAGAGAAGAATCACTATAAATAAATAAGGACAGGGTTGAATATTTTGAGGACCTGATTACATTTCTCTCAATTTTATACTTAAAATGTTATGTTCAGAGCAGGAGAGATAATTCAATAAGCTGGAGTGCAAGGCTAGCATGCAGGTACTGTGCTCTATTCCTCACATCACATGGTCCCTGAGTCCCACAGGAAGATACCTGTGAGAAATGTCATATATGATTCAAATAAAAATAATAAATATTTAAAGTATCATTCTAATATTTCTCAAATCACTATATGCTAAGACAAATTTCCATTTTCCTTGGTCCCAAAAGTTACAAAATCAATCACACACACATGCACATACACACATATACACACTTATGTATATATGTATATATATAAATTACAGATATATTAATTACAGAGTTCAATAGACATTAGCAATATCTCCAAATATAAAGGTGCATATTATGCAGACCATACACAATAATAAAACTACTTAACTTACCAATTCCATTAAATCTTTTAGCTTCCCAATTTCTTCTGGAATAGATACCAGTTTATTATTACTGACCACCAAAACTTTAAGGGGAAGATCAAATAGGTATTTTGGCAATGTTGATAGAAGATTTCGGCTGAAATGAATAAAAAAAAAGTATCATAACAAGTATTTCTAAGCCTGAATTATGTTGCAAAAGAAAAAATCCCTGCAAAAAGACAGATTTAACTAAATAATAATCTCATAATACATAGATATATATAACGTATTATTAAAATCCTTACATGCACTATCTCATCTCTTCCTCACATTTAACCCCACAAGATAGGTGGCATTACCTCTGCTATACTGATGCAAAAGCAAAAGTTAAAATTGGCAAAGTGGGGCCAGAACTATAGTAGAGTATGTAGGGCATTTGCCTTGCACATGGACAACCCTGGTTCATTCCCTGGCACCATATCTCTACCCTGAGACCCACCAATAGTGATTATTGAGCTCAGAGCCAAGAGCAGTCCTGAGCAGTGTGGGATGTGGCCCAAAAGTGAAACAAATAAACAAACAAAAATCTGGTTAAGTGATTTGGCCAGGTACAGCTAAGTGCAGTCTATGTTGTTATCTATGATATCACTAGTTCTAACTCATAATAATTCTTATGAGCTAAATAATCATTTAATATCTGATACAATGTTACTATCTTCAGTACTGCCATGTCTTAAACTAGGAAACAGCATCAAGAATTCACATGTGCTATATTCAAATTTACAAAACAATGGATCAAATCATAGCTTCAAAATTATGCAGTAACCTAACCAATTGCATTCTGTACTAGTTTATGGTAGAACAGCCTACTAACAACTTTATCTCAGCTTAGAGTTAATAAGCATTCCTAACTTTATAGTTACAAGTAAACAGAAGAGCAAAGATTTATTGAGTATTTAGGCCAAATTCAGAGCACCTCCTCTGAATTTACTCCATTACCCTATTAACAGCCTAGTTTTAGAGGATAGATACTATAACAATTCCTATCTTACAAATGAAGTCAAAAGAAACAGAGTAAATTCACACTCACAAAGGTGTTTTTTTTTTTTTTTGGTTTTTTGGTTTTGCGTTTTTTTTCTTTTTGGGTCACACCTGGCAATGCACAGGGGTTACTCCTGGCTCTGCACTCAGGAATTTCCCCTGGTGGTGCTCAGGGGGCCATATGGGATGCTGGGAATCGAACCCGGGTCGGCCGCATGCAAGGCAAACACCCTACACGCCGTGCTATCGCTCCAGCCCCTCAAAAGTTTGTAAGTGGGTGAGTCAGAATTTAATTGCTGGCCATTGACAATGATCCCAAGCAATGCAGATCTGGGACACTTGCCCTTAAACTTCTACAGGCAGATTTAAATGTTAATTCAAACTGAGTCAACAGATTCTGTTACAAACTAAATAATTTTATTCACCCATACTTAGCCAAAGATCATATGTTGAGACCTAATCATTAATGTAATGGTGTCAAAAGATTAACATCTAGGAGCAAATAGGGCCATAGGGGCACAACTCTTCAAAAATGATATTAGTGCCCAGATAAAAGAGACCCCTCAAATATCCAAAAGATTCCTTGTCCCTTCTACCATGTGTGAGTATACAGAGAGAAAATAGCCAAATATGAATGAAGAAGTGGGCTCTCAACAGACACCAAATTTCACCAGATTCTAGATTTTCTAACCTCCAATACTGTGTTTAAATTGCTGTTTTTTTAGGGTGCTGATATAATTTATTACGCAAACCGGGTGTAGGGGGCAAGAAAGATAGCAGATCAAAACTGTTATGACCCTGGATGTGCAGTTGCCTTGTCAATAACCCATGTTTTAGGCACTGTGTTAGGCACTAGGGACAAGGTGCAAAACAAGGCCAAGATAGTATGCCTGTCATCATGGAGTCTACAGTCAGATGGGAATGACAAACATTGAATGAGAAATTATAACTGTGATGAGTGTTGCTAAAAAGAGAAAACTGTTGTTCTTTTTAAATTGCCTAATGCATGGCACTACAACAGCCTGAAGAGCCTAAAACTATCTCACTAACAAAACCATAAATTATACTGTTAAATTCACAGACAACTGATGTAAGCAGGGAAATGAAATTGAAAATGAAATTCCTAGGAAGGAATAAAACCAATAGCTCCCAGGCTACCAAGAGCCCACCTTGTGAGCTCAGGAGCCTGATTAGAGTTCAGATGGGTGCCAATAGATCCAGAGAAGGCTGGACCCCACAGTGAATGAGGCTCCAGCAGGAACAAAGGCCATGGAAAGAAATTTCATCCCAACTCTACCCCCTTGGTAACCACCATAGCAACAGACTCTTAACCTGGCTAGAAGCCCCCTGTGGGGCAGCTTGTGGGAAAACCCTATAAAAGCCAACTTGAACAAAGGAAGTGCCTCAGCCCATGTGCTGCTTGTGTCCACACAGCCAAGCATAGGTGGTGACCCAGCACATGTGTCCCCCATGAGATGTGTACTAGGCTCTCTCCACCTTTGGAGAAGTTTGCATTCTCTCTTGAGCATGTTCTCTCTGAGCATCTTTCTCTCTCCCTACTCACCTTCCTCAAAACCTACAAATAAACTCTGTTTTTAATTAACGGCTCCTGAAATTAATTAATCCTGAAATTCTCTTATGTGAGGACAAAAGACCTGTAAGGCCTGGGTAAGAACTAGTGTACTGACAAATAAGAAATTGCAAGTAAGAAACTGTATATAATGACAATTATGAAACTATAATGAGAACTAAGAAATGTAACAGGGACTGGGAAACTGAAACTGGCCCCAAGGTCAACCAGAAAATGTAAAAAGAGTTTTTCCTTTGTATGACCCTAATCAGCTGGGATAAGGGCCCACGAGATATACGGGAGAGCACTAGGCCTGCCAGATTTATGGGAGTGCACAGGAGGCAACACTTGAAGGCCACATCAAATGGGCAAGAGATACCAATACAGACTTTTTTTTTTAGGGGGGGGCACCTGAAGGCTGTTTTATTTTTCTTTTGTAGATTATAGCTCACTCTTAGAGAATAAAAGAAAGACTCTCTCAGCAAACAGGGTCCCAAAGTCACTTTCTCTTTCAGCTTGGGGTCCTCCAATAAACTTACTAATTTCTTTTAATTGAATCACTGAGACAGTTACAAAGCTTTCATGATTTGAGTTTCAGTCATTGGTGGTGGGAAATGTACACTGGTGAATGGATGGGTGTTCAATGATTATAAACTCAATATCTCTGTCCTGAGCACTCTCTCTCTCCTCACCTCCTTTCTCTCCCCTCTTCCCTCTCCCCTCTCCCTTCCTCCCTCATTCCCTTTCTCCCACTCTCTCTCTCTTCACTTGCCAAGCCGCCACGACATTTCAAGGTCTCACAGAGGAGAAAAAAAAGAGTCACAGCCTCTTTTCCTTTTGCCTTTGTTGTGAATTCTGAACATGTGGGTGAGTGACTGAAGAGTGACTGAATAAGGCCCCATGGCTTCGGCCACGGGGTCTGAGTGGGCTCCAATCTGCGGTTCCGTGGATCCTGTAATGGCTAAGGGAGACTGGCCCTGCAAGGGAGCAATCTGGCAGGGGGATCATACCTGTGCTCCAATTGCCAAAGGAACCTAAAGATCCCATGAGGGGCTGGGCCGGGCGAGCACAAGATAATTGCCCATCCCCTCTCTCCCTCTGACCCGTTCTGTTCAGTCTGCTAAAAAGCTAACTGTTTCCTCTCCTTGGGCCCCACCGAGCGTCAGACACCCCAGTGCTAGATCGGGATTACTCAGGTAAAGATATGGACTGAAAATTCTGGGAGATCTTGTCTGTTATTTTGGGACCTAAATAGAGGAACGCTGGACGCAGCAGAAGTTCCCAGAGTCGTCTGTGGAATCCTCTGGGTATTTGGGGCTTCCGGTTCCCAAAGGCCAATGCCTTCTAGTTCTCTGTTCCTTGTATTTTCCTTGGCTGCCTAACTCTCATTCTCTTGCACAGTGAGAGGTCTTCTTCCACCAGGTCAACTATGGGCAACTGGACACTCAAGAATGCCCCACTGCGCAGTGCCATGGTTGGTCACTGGAATGCATGAGAAAGACAGGGAAGACATTTGGGGGCAGGCCTAAGTCTGTTTACTCTGGGAACTGCAGATGCCAGTCCTAACCTTACAGAATTACTGGTGCTGCCTCCCTCTGAGGCAGCCCAGTGGCCTGCAGTGCCTCTGCCTAGAAGCTGCTAGTTTGCTGGCTCCTCCCTGCTTTGAAGCAACTCAGGGCCATAGGCCCTGTTGCACTCACTGGCTCCCCTCCTGTTGGGATAGCAAGAGAGCTCTAGAGGCATCCCGCAGGGCCTCACTCACAGTCCTTGCTATGCCCTGGGCATTTTTCTTACTGGGAGCAGAGAGAGGCCAAGGTGAGCGACCAATATATGAGGGGTTGAGTCCCCTCTAGAGAGTCAAAGATGACAGATCTGGAGAAAAGTTTTGCTAAGGAACCATCCTCTTTTAGGTTGTGTTCTCTTTTTCTGAGGTTATTGCTGGCACTCAGGAAATACGGGCAATTCTATTTCTATACCCAAAGATTCCCCTTAATAAGCATATTAAAACATTGGAAGATAATTCAATTAGATAGTTCAAATAAGAAGCATCTTGCTGCTCTCTGTAACACCATGTGGCCTGAGTATAAAGCATGGGGAAAGGTGGCCAGTGAATGGTGACTT
Organism: Sorex araneus; assembly: GCF_027595985.1. NCBI lineage: Eukaryota > Metazoa > Chordata > Mammalia > Eulipotyphla > Soricidae > Sorex > Sorex araneus. The sequence goes on from NC_073313.1 coordinate 113,354,099, forward strand.
GCATTACCAGACCAATTTTGAAGTTAGATCTTTGTGCAGGAAACAAAAGAATAGAATTATCAAACCAGAGGAGGCAGGAAAATGCAGGATCATATGATTAACTGTGTCTCCCTAAGGCAACCTATCCCCATGTCTAAAAAGAAAATTCTAACTCTCTGCCTCAGAACTAGGAAAGCCAAAAATGGTAATCTCTGTAACCTTAGGTTTTTAACAACTTTGTCATAGTTTAGTTTGCTGGCTTTATGTTAACAAAAGCGCTTTCTTTACCCATTTAACAAGCAGGAAACAGGCCATTCAGGCTGAAAAATGGGGGGCAAGGTTCCCAACCAGGCAACAGTGCTAATTTTGCCCTGGGGACTGCCCCTTCCTTTCTTAGTCCATTTGTTTTATCCCTGCTATTCTTGAAGGGTCAGATCAATCGATCAACTGTATAAGTGTGCACATGCATGTAATGTTTGTAGTCAATTTGTCTGAGTGTGGAATATCTGAGTGTTAGAGCCAGGTTGAAATGAGAAGTAGAAATCCTTTAGACCTGGGCAAGCTGCATCAACACGAGAGGTCAGAATGATATGCAACCCAACAATTCAAAAGGTTTACGTGATTTTGGATCTTGTTAAACAGGATTAAACCAAACGGCCTCTAAACTGAATATTGAAATGAAGAGAAATTAAAATTGTCAATCTAGATCTTATTGTAAAAGGTTAAGCGGTTCCTGATCCCTGAAATTCTCTCAGCTCCAGAACCTGTACTGCTTAGGAAAAGCTAGAGCCAAAAGCAGAAGACAAGAGCTTTGTGAGACAGTGCAGAGGTACCTTTCATTAGAAATCAGGTTGTTTTAACCATGAGATACCACCTCACACCACAGAGACTAGCACACATCCAAAAGAACAAAAGCAACCGCTGTTGGAGAGGATGTGGGGAGAAAGGGACCCTTCTTCACTGCTGGTGGGAATGCCGACTGGTTCAGCCCTTCTGGAAAACAATTTGGACGACTCTCAAAAAATTAGATATTGAATTCCCATTTGACCCAGCAATACCACTGCTGGGAATATATCCCAGAGAGGCAAAAAAGTACAATCGAAACAACATCTGCACATGTATGTTCATCGCAGCACTGTTTACAATAGCCAGAATCTGGAAAAAACCCGAATGCCCCAGAACGGATGACTGGTTGAGGAAACTTTGGTACATCTATACAATGGAATACTATGCAGCTGTTAGAAAAAAGGAGGTCAAGAATTTTGTAGTCAAGTGGATGGGCATGAAAAGTTTCATGCTGAGTGAAATGAGTCAGAAAGAGAGAGACAGACATAGAAAGATTGCACTCATCTATGGTATATAGAATAACAGAGTGGGAGACTAACACCCAAGAACTGTAGAAATAAGTACCAGGAGGTTGACTCCATGGCTTCGAGGCTGGCCTCACGTTCCGGGGAAAGGTCAACTCAGAGAAGCGATCACCAACTACATTGTAGTCGAAGGCCATGTGGGGGAAGGGAGTTGCGGGCTGAATGAGGGCTAGAGACTGAGCACAGCGGCCACTCAACACCTTTATTGCAAACCACAACAGCTAATTAGAGAAAGAAAACAGAAGGGAATGCCTTGCCACAGTGGCAGGGTGGGGTGGGGGGGAGATGGGATTGGGGAGGGTGGGAGGGACACTGGGTTTACGGGTGGTGGAGAATGGGCACTGGTGAAGGGATGGGTTCCCGAACTTTGTATGAGGGAAGTATAAGCACAAAAGTGTATAAATCTGTAACTGTACCCTCACGGTGATTCTCTAATTAAAAATAAATAAATTTAAAAAAAAAAGAAATTAGAAATTATTTTCAGCATAGGCAATGAAATATTATATAATGATCATATGATATGTTGACACTGCTAAATAAATTTGCCTGTAATCTTGTTTAAAAAAAAAAAGAAATCAGGTTGTTTTACAAACAGTGGTACAGAAGTCGTCAAAATTAAATTGAAGAAAGTTTTCTCATGTTTTCATAAACTCTGGAAGTTCAAGAGTTTTTTTATGCTGATATCTAAAACTTTGGTAAGAACCAAGGGCCTTTATCTGTGTCTGGAAGCATATTTGTATTTGTTCTGTGTGTAACTGCTAAAGTATCTGGTGTAGAAAGCTCGTGATTTGAAATAACTAAGGTACAAGAACTATTAAAATTAAGCCAAAGAAGGCTTTCTTTTGCTGGTATGTCTAAATGTGCATATTTGTTTGTATCTGCATCATATTATCAGAATGTCTGACCTAGAGAATTTTCAAGTTGAAATAATTATGGCACATTAAAAACAGGTTCAAAGTGTAATGGTTCAGTTTAAAACATGAGTTTCTAGAGTTATAAAACTGGTTGCAAAACTTTTATCCTACCAGTGTTTTATCTGATCTGAGACTTACGTCTAAATTTAAATTTAAATTTCTAGGGCTAGAAACTTAAATTTCCAGAGCTAGAAACTTAAATTTCTAGGGCTAATTTGCAGAGTTAGTAATGGGATAATCTCAGACCTCAGCCTGACAGTCTGAAGCCATAGCATTGTGCCTTGGTAAAAGTTTTAAAGATATCAGGTTTTCCTGCTAGAATTCTATACCAGCTTCAGAACTTCTTACTGAAGAAAAATAAAGTGAGTCACTTTACATTTAAGAGGCTAGGGAGAACCCCTTGGCTATAGTGGCTTCTGAATATGGAGAATTGAGTAAAAAATGTGGGAAATTACAGCAATTAGTCTTTTTCATACTGTGTTACTAACCTGCCTAGTACATGAAAATGCATACTAGTGTTAGGATAACTTTGTTTCATGTAAGCTTTGTCACCAGGTTTCAATCTAATCATGACCTAAAAGAGAGCTTTATCTACAAGTATGAGATCCTTTCTGTTTCATGGTAATCTGTGAGTGCTTTAATTGTTATATATGTTATCCTAGAAATCGGAATTCTAAAGATAAAACTTTCTATATGTTCTTTCTATATGTAAACTTTCTATATAAAACTTTCTATATGTAAACTTTCCATATAAAACTTTCTATATGGAAACCTTTTGAATAAAGAACTGATGTAATGCTTTTGAAAGAATACTGCAGAGTACAGTTTTGTCATGCTAAATGAGATTAGCAACTTGTTTCTTGAGAGATCAGGCTGTATTAAGTTCAGTAAAATAAGGAGGTTAAACCCGTGAAATGTGAAGCAACATAGGTGTGTATTTTAAGTACGAAAGATAATGGTTGGAGATGTCATCAATGGTAAAAAGGAAGGGAATCCTGTTGACAGGACAGAATGAATATAAATAAATGTGCAGAAATTTTGGGATTGTGATTTAAGGAAAGGAACTGATCAAACTGTCTTGTTATTTAAATATCTCCTTGTATCTGCAGAATTGTTCTAGTATCTTTTTGGCAAGATCTACAGAAAACTTATTAGACAGATGGTCCGAACTGTTGTTAAAGTGCTATTAGATAATTGGAAATTAAGATTTTCAACATGGACCTAAATGAGTGAGAAACTATATGCTTTAGCTCTACAGATCTTGATGCTTCTTTTGACTAGGACCCACAGCAAATGGGTATCTCATTGTGAGTAAAGTGAAATATTTGCTTTTCTCTCCTTTGCACCTTCAGTATGCTTTTGATGCTTCATGGTACTATGTTGGTTTGCATAAATCCATATAATAAGTGTTTTCTTGCTGTAATAGGGTGTACCTCTCATGCAGACAGGAAACGAACTATGGGAACCCAAAGCCCTTTTCCAGGGAAATAGTATCAAGGGATTGATCTAAATGACGGGAACAGGTATTTAACAGGTACTACTTAAGTACCCTATAAACCTCAGGGAGACCCTAGGGGCAGGCCAGTTCAAGAAAGCAATGGAGATCCTCTATGCTATGGAAAATGAGGAATCTGCAGATCTGCAATGACTGATTCAGCCTGGGCCCTGCTCTCAGCTTCAAGAAAAACATGGGAACCGGATATCTCTCCCAGCCCTGGGATGGACTCTTTCTGCCAGGACACTCCTACGTAAAGTGAGAAGCCCATGGCCACCTCTAGCTCAACCTGCAGACCTGAGGCCACCTCGAGCCAGTTGTGGAACGTGATCACATCTTTACAATCGTATGAGCCTGGAGTAGCCCTGGCATGACAATTAAAATATAAATCCCTTTATTGGTGTCTCCTTCTCTGTCTTAGCCAATCCCCAGGACGTCTCAGTAAATAATGGGGTACCCCAAATGGAGAGTTCTCCAATCCTGTTGTTTATGCAAAATAACAAGTCTAGTTTATTAAGCCATCTGGCAAATTTAGTTGTAAAGCTGGAGATAAAGCTGTGCTTCATTTCAGGGACATTGTTTTCGGTAAAAGCCATATTCTTGGTCCATGGAGGGATAATAAAACTTACAGTTAAAATCCAGAATAAAATCAGCCACACTCTTTAAGGCAAACAACAGGTATGGCTCTAAGAACTTAGGCTCTTTTCAAAGATATTTTAATTGGGGTCTTACTAATCTGCAATTGCTTTACTAGAAAGGACTCCCTCACTCTCCTTCACTGCTGGTGGGAATGCCGAATGGTTCAGCCCTTTTGGAAAACTGTATGGTCCATTCTCAAAAATTTAGAAATTGAGCTCCCATTTGACCCAGCAATACCACTCCTGGGAAAATATCCTGGAGAGGCAAAAAGGTATAGTAAAGATGACATCTGCATTTCTATGTTCACTGCAGCACTGTTTACAACAGCCACAATATGGAAAAAAACAGAGTGCTCAAAAGTAGATGACTGGTTAAAGAAACTCTGGTAGATCTACACAATGGAATACTATGTAGCTGTCAGAAAACATGAAGTCATGAAATTTGCATATAAGTGGATCAACATGGAAAGTATCATGCTGAGTGAAATGAGTCAGAAAGAAAGAGATAGACATAGAAAGATTGCACTCATATGTGAAATATAAAGTAGCTGAGAGGTACAAGCTTGCAATGATGCAATTTCTGGCAGATATTTCTCTGGACTTAGTTACTTAAATACTAAAATACAGAAATCCAAAACTGTGCGGCTGCTATTGTGGCCGCTCGACCTCCTATCTCTTCATTTTCAGCAATGAAAAACAAATTATCAAATGCTTCCTTTTCAGCAGGTCCGACTTTGGGGGGAGAAACTCCAAACAATAATAGTGAGTTTTTTGGTTGAAATATTGAATGTAATCAAAGTAAAGTGAAGGTAAAGTGAAATTTATCAGTTACACAGGCGGGGTGGGGGGCTGGGAGGTGGGGTGTAGGGGGGAGGTATACTGTAATTCTTGGTGGTGGAATATGTGCACTGGTGAAGGGATGGGTGTTCGAGCATTGTATAACTGAGACTTAAACCTGAAAGCTTTGTAACTTTCCACATGGTGATTTAATAAAAAAAATTAAAATAGATAAATATATCATAGAATTTACAGTAACATAACTTATTAAAACAAATTTAAGACAAAATTACAAAAAAGAAAGAAAGAGAGGGACAGGCATAGGAAGATTGCACTCATCTGTGGAATATAAAATAACAGAATGGGAGACTAACACCCAAGAGTAGTAGAGATGAGGAGCAGGAGGTCTACTCCATAGCTTCGAAACCAGCCTCACATGCTGGAGGAAAAGACAGCCCAGATAGAGAAGGGAACACCAAGTAAAGAATGTTGGGAAGACCCATTCGAGCTGAAAGATGCGTGCCAAAAGTAGACTACAGACAAAAAATGATGGCCACTCAATACTTCTGTTGCAAACCACAACACCCAAAAGGAGAGAGGGAGCAAAAGGGAATGCCCCACCACAGAGGTAGGGCGGGGTGGTGGGGACGGGGTGGTGGTGGTGGAAGGGATGTTGGGACCATTGGTGGTGGAAAATGGGCACTGGTGGAGGGATGGGTACTAGATCATTGTATGACAGAAACACAAGAACGAAAGTCTGTAAGCATGTAACTGTACCTCACGGTGATTCACTAATTAAAAAAATGAAAAAAGAAAGGACTCCTTCAAAAGGACAAGAATAACCTCTAATAGCCTTCAGTCTCTTGCTGTCTCTTTTTTTTCCCTAAAAGATATGCACATCCTTGTCCCACTCTCTAAGCAACCAGACATGGGGAACAGGCAGGGCAAGCTGAGAAAATGTCCCTTAAGAAAGAGAACCATCAGTATGAAATGTTGAGCTTGGTAACTGGATGAACTAGGCTCAGCCAGAAAATCTCTATGACTGGACACCAGAAGATAATCATCTCAGCATCCTTTCCCCTATATTAATGGCTGTTTCAGCTCCAACCCTAAAAGGGCCATCTATACTGAGAATATAGTTAGCCTCTGACCTCTAAATATTACATCCATTCCCTAGACATGAGGTCATTTCAATCTATCCTATCTGTACTATGCTTGGAAGGGAACATCGCAACTTTATGAATAAATCTAGATAAATACAGATCTATTGTTAACCTATGAGAAAGCCTTCCAATATGGGAGCAGGCTTCTCAAAAGTTGTTTGCATGGAAAATACTTGGCCTTAGCTCACTTGGGTTCTGGTCTTGGTCCTGTGGTAGACCTCTGCTTGTCACAGCTGACAGCACCTGGCCTTATAAACTTCTTGTCAGGTTAATTTCCTCTAGACTTAAATTAATCACACTACAGATAGTGAATAATGTGGAACCACGAATGCAATCAACTGAGCCATGGTATATTGCAGACCTCCAGGCATCCCTCTTCCTAAGACTCCCTGACTGCACGGGGCCCCTATGTAAGCGATGCTCAAACTCGGCCCATCCTACCTTCTTCACTCTCTGCAAATTGTTGGGTTTCTAAATCCTGGCTAGCTGGAGACCGTTGGTTGTGCATGAGAAGGCCCTTTAAGCTTCTCAGCTTCCCCCTGTCAATTATGAGTGGGAACAAGAATTGACACTTCCCAGGGGATGCCCACTCTGTCATGTTGCGCAAGTGGAAGTTCTGAACTCCCCTCCAAGAGTCACTTGCACTACCCGAGAGGGCAGGCTGGGAGTAGGAGAAAGTGAGCCGGCTATTTGTAACAAGCAAATCCCGATACCAGGAATGCCATCAGAGAAATCTCATATTTGCCCACCGGTGAGTGACACTGCTTTTCTGTGCGGAGATACTGCTTATTTCTTTCTCCCCAAAAACTTGAGTGGCACCTGTTCCTTACCTGTGCTGCTCCTGCAGATAGGTGTCATTCCAGAGAAACAGAGCCTTTCGATTCCAGTGACAACCACTAAATTGAGCCAGAGCAAGAGAGCCATCATCTTGCCACTACTTTCGAGCCTCGGAGTTTCGATCGGCACAAGCACAGGAGCAGAAGGTCTCAGAACATCCATCCATTTCTACAAGGAGCTGTCAGTCCAAGGCCTTGCAAACATGCAGCAGTTGGCTGATACCACCTTGGACATACAGGCACAAATGGACTCTCTGGTGGACGTGGTTTTATAAAATTGGAGGGGACTAAGACTGCTCACTGCCCAAAAGAGTGGAATATGTGGTATTCAGGAAGAGTGCTGTTCTGTAACTAACATGTCTAGAATAGCTAAAGATTTTAAGATCCAACAGTTAGAGGAGGGACTGGAACAGAGATGGAGGCAGCTGGAGAATGGGGAATATTTTTCTGGTTGGGGCCAAAGGACTGGATGCCCTATTTAGTACCTTTGTTGGGACCCTAGCAACCATCTTCCTCCTCCTATTGATAGGGCCGTGTGTTTTTAACCACCTTGTTGCTTTTGTGTATGAAAGTATCGACATCATAAAATTGATGGTGGTAAGGCAGCACTATGAAATTCTATATAGAACGGATAACCTAGGTGAATAGGTCTTATGACCTACCTAAGTTACCAGGAGAGAGGGGAAATGACAAATAAGAAATTGCAAGTAAGAAACTATGTAACGAGAACTATGAAACCATAATGAGAACTAAAAAAATGTAAAAGGTACTGGGAAACTGAAACTGTCCTTAAGGTTAAGGTTAGCAGAGACAGGAAAAATAGTTTTTCCTTTATATGACCCTAATCAGCTGGGATAAGGACCCACGAGATATATGGGAGAGCACTGAGCTCGCCAGATTTATGAGGGTGCACAGGAGGTGACACATGAAGGCCACACCAAATGGACAAAAGATACTGACACAGACTTTTTGGGGGTGCCTGAAGCCTGGGAAAGATGCCTTGTATTTTTTTCTTTTGTAGATTATAGCTCACTCAGAGAATAAAAGAAAGACCCTCTCCGCAAACGGGGCTTCATATCACTTTCTCTTTCAACTTGGGGTCCTCAGCGCTGAACCTCTAATAAGCTCATTATTTTATCCTGAGCTGTCTGTGTTCATTCGCGGCTTGCACCAGCACAACACTAGGACTAGCTTGCCTATCCTACAAAGAGCAATTCCTAGCTCTAGTCTGAGTACATGGCTCCCCAAGAAATCAGGTGGTGGGGATTGACTTCCATGCCAAGAAGGTCAAGTGGCGGTCAGGTGTGGCTTAATGGCCAACTAGAGGGTCTGGCAGCGTTCTGACCCATGCCACACAGGAACTCATCAGCAGACTATCTGCCCTACCTTCCCACCTGGTGGCAATGGTGCATCAGAAGAAAGTGACCATCTTTCTCCTCTCCACCTCACATAAGCCACCCATGGGGGCTCAACTACTTCACTATCAAGTGTGGGTAAACTGTACCACTAACAATAATCCTGAGGTTGAAATAGTCCCCTAGGCAAAAGACTTTAGGTCTATATTTTAAAATATGATCCACAAGCAAAAATGCATCCATGAAAGAGTAGATTACAGTGCAAGCAAAAATATGCCCAGGAAAATAATAGAATAAAACAAAATATGGTGAGCCCCATTCCCAAGAAACAGAGTAAGCTCAGCGGTGTAGACGCACCTTGCTCTTTACTCAGGATCACCATTTTGAAGCCCATATCTAGGTGCCAGCCCCGTAAGCCCAAGTTCCTACATGTAGGCTCAGCCCCAGTCCCAGGAAACTGAGGAATCTCTACTGGGGCCATTCTTTTTACTCAGTATCTCCATTTTGCTCCCAGTTCAAAATCCACCCCCCAACTCTGCTACTTTCCACAGGCACAAATTTCTTCACCTCTCCATTACTCACCATTAACATACAAAGACTTAGTAATATAGGCATCTTACTACACAACAATGCACAAGAAACAATTCCAGACTGCAAAGGACACAATGATAAAGCAAAGCAGAACCTCATCAGGTTTAGTGAGTGAGATGCTAGCGCAGAGAATTCAACATGTAATACTAAGCTATCTAATCCCATCTATGACATTTACAGAGGAATGACTGAGGAGGTATAAGGCATTCAGGGAAACAATGGAACAGGCTGCCAAAAAACACAAGAGTATATGAGAGCAGAAATGAGCAAACTACAACAGAAATGACAGATCTGAAAATCTTGGTAGGTGAAAGGAGAAACTCATTGGAAGCCCTCAGCAGCAGCATAATAGCTGCTGGACAGAAACAGTGAACTCCAAGATGAGTTGCAAAAAATCTCCACATAACAACTGAAGATGGAAAAAGGCCTTAAAATAAGCCAACAGATGACAAGAACTTTGGGGTGAATTATAGAGGAACAACATAAGAATCATCAGGGTCAGAGAGGTGCAGGCAGATGATCCTAGTGAAGAAGTAGCAATCAAAGGTTTCATTGCTGAGAAGTTTCCAGAGCTAAAGAGTGCCTGCAGCCAAATCCAGAAGCTCTAAAGGGAACCAGTTAAAGAAATCCAAATAAAAATACTCCAAGACTTATCCTAATCAGAATGATGAAACCACAGGTAGAGAATACTGAATGCAGCAAGATCAAAGAAGAAAATTATAGACAAAGGAGAATCCTTAAGATTTACAGCAGACTAAGTGAAATGAGTCAGAAAGAGAGGGACAGACAAAGAAAGATTGCACTCATCTGTGGAATATAAAATAACAGGGTAGGAGACTAATACCCAAGAATAGTAGTATACAATACCAGGAGATTGACTCCATAGCTTGGAACTTGGCCTCACACGCTGGGGGAAAGTCATACCAAATGGAGAAGGGAACACCAAGTAAATTGTGAGTGGAGATCCCACGTGGTAAGGGAAATGCGCGCTGAAAGTGGACTAGTGTCCGAACATGATGGCCACTCAATACCCCTATTGCAGACCACAACACCCAAAAGGAGAGAGAGAGAACAAATTGGAATGCCCTGCCACAGAGGCAGGGTGGGGTGGGGGGGATGGGATTGGAGGGTGGGAGGGATACTGGGTTCATTGGTGGTGAAGAATGGACACTGGTGGAGGGATGGGCTCCCGAACACTGCATGAGGGAAAAACAAACAAGAAATGTTTGAATCTGTAACTGTACCCTCACTGTGACTCACTAATTAAAAAAATTAAAAAAAAAGATTTACAGCAGACGGGGCTGGAGTGATAGTACAGCGGGTAGGGTGTTTGCCTTGCATGCGACCGACCCAGGTTTGATTCCCAGCATCCCATATGGTTCCCCAAGTACTGCCAGAAGTAGTTCCAGAGTGTAGAGCCAGGAGTAGCCCTTGTGCATTGACGGTGTGACCCAAAGGGTAAAAAAAAAAGATTTACAGCAGACTTATCATATGAAACCTTCCGGGCACGCCCGAAGACAGTGGTGTGATACAATATAAAAGCTAAATGAAATTATAGCCTCACCAAGAATACTTTGTCCAGTCAGACTCTCATTCAGATCTGAAAGAACAATACACAACTTCACTGATAAACAATTCAGGAACTTAAGAGATTCAAAAACACCATTACAAGTAGAACTAAAAGGGGTACTGTAAGACAAGACAGACCACACAGATATGCCAAACTCCTGAAGAAAGATGGCACAAAATTCCACAACAATAATCTCTCTCAATGTCAATGAGCTAAATGTACCTATTAAGAGACAGAGAGGGGCCAAAGCAACAATATAGAAGGTAGGGTATTTGCCTTACATGTGGCCCACTGGGGTTCTATCCCATCATCGCATATGGTCCCCACAGCACTGCCAGAAATAATTCCTCAGTGCAGAGCAAGGAGTAACTTCTGAGCATTACCAGGTGTGACCAAAAAGAAAAGCCAAAAGTATTGACACAGGGTAGCAAGATAAATTAGAAAATTGACCCCAACACACTGCTGCCTGCAAGAAACACGTCTGAACAGTCAGAGCAAATACAGAATCAAAGTCAAAGGTTGAAAGACTTCTTCAAGCAAACAACCCCTCAAAAAGGCTGGGGTGGCCATACTAGTAGTAGATGACATGGAATCCAGGCAGTAAAGTGTTAAAAGAAAGAATGAAGGCCAATTCTTAATGATCAAGGGGTATGCATATCAGAAAGAATTCACACTCCTAAACATATATGCACCTAATGAGGAACCAGCAAAATACTTAAAACAACTGCTATTAAATGAAAGAAAGACATTGCTATAGCAACACAATAGTAGTTGGAGATTCCAACACCCTTTTGTCACCTCTCAATAGACTGACTAAAGCTCAGCAAGGAAATATCCACAAAAGTCTGAATCCATAGTCTTCTCCAAGGCATATGGGATACTGTTCAAAGACAGAATCCAAAGGTACAAAACATAGCTCCACAAAGTCAAAAGCATAGAAGTCACAGCCACTATCTTCTCAGACCACTATGCATTGAAAGTAGACATGAATCACAAACAGAAATGAAGAAACAACTCAAACAGCTAGAAATTAAATAGCTGTTACTGAACAACCAGTGGATCATAGAGGAAGTCAAAGAATAAACTAAAAGATTAATGGAAAAAATAATGAGGACATTATCTACCAGAACTTGTGGTGTACAGTAAAAGTGGTGTTAAGAGGAAAGCTCTCTGCTATGCAAACATTCATCAGGAAGGAAGGAAGGTTGCACATAAGTAACTTTAAAGCACAACTTAAACTGTGAAATGATCCACAAAAGGACCCAAATCAAGAAAGAGGAAATAATAATAATTAGAGCAGAAATTAATGGAATTGAATCAAAAGCTCATTCTATGAACAAATAAAGTCGACCAATAAAAGGAGAGCAAGACTGACAAGAGAGAGAAAATATTAATAAACTGAATAAGATGAAGTCACTAGCCCAGATGAATCAAACAGTAATAATGAACTCTATTACCTCTCAGATAAAAAATTTAAATTGGAACTTTTAAGGATGTACTAGGAGCTCAAAGAAGAAATGGATCGCATTGCTGATAAAGCACAAGAGGATAGGAAAGCAGAGGTGAGGAAAATGCAAACAAAAGTACAAGCAGAAATGACAGACCTAAAAAACTTGGTAGGTGAAATGAAAAACTCAGTGGAAAGCCACAGCAACAGAGTAACAGCTGCTCAGGACAGAATAAGGGAGCTGCAAGATGAGGTGCAGAGGATCTCCAGACAAGAGCAGAAAATGAAAAGAAGCCTCAAAATAAACCAACTGATGTCAAGAGAAAATCTAGATGAAGCCAATAGGAATAACATTAGAATCACTGGAGTCCCAGATGGAAAGGAGGAAAACCCTGATAAACAAGAAACTGTCAAACACATAATTGCTGACACTTTCCCAGAGCTGAAGACCACATGTGAACATATTCAGGAGGCTCAAAGGGTACCCGCTAAAAGAAATACAAATAAAAATACTCCAAGACACACCCTGATCAGAATGACGAAAACTATAGACAGAGATAAAATTCTGAAAGCAGCAAGATCAAAGAAATAAATTGCCTACAAAGGAGCATCCTTAAGAATCACAGCAGATTTATCTGATGAAAACCTAAGGGCCCGAAGACAGTGGTGGAATATAGTGACAAAACTCAATGAAATTAATGTCTCACCAAGAATACTTTACCCAGCTAGACTCTCATTCCTATCAGAAGGAACAACACACAGTTTTACAGACAAACAACTCAGGAACTTAATAACCTCAAAACCACAGCAACAAGAGTAACTAAACGGGCTACTTTAAGACAAGACAAGCCCCTCAAATACATCAAACTTTGGCAGAAAGATGGGACAGAACCCCATAACAATAATCTCTCTCAATGTCAATGGGCAAAATGTGCCAATTAAAAGACCCATAGTGGGGGGGCCGGAGAGATAACATAGCGGGTAGGGCGTTTGCCTTGCATTTGGCCGACCGGGGTTCAATCCCCGGCATCCCATATGGTCCCCCAAGCACCGCCAGGAGTAATTCCTGAGTGCAAAGCCAGGAATAACCCCCGAGCATCGCTGGGTGTGACCCAAAAAGCATAAAAAATAAATAAATAAAAAACCCAGAGTGGGAGCTGGAGCAATAGCACAGTGGGCAGGGCGATTGTCTTCACACAGCTGACCTGGTTTCAATTTCCAGTACCCCATATGGTCCCCTGAGCATCGCCAGGAGTAATTCCTGAGTGCATGAGCCAGGAGTAACCCCTGTGCATCACCAGGTTTGACCCAAAAAGCAAGAAAAAAAGACACATAGTGACAGGATGGATCTGAAAATTGAACCCAACATTCTGCTGCCTGCAAGAAACACACCTGAACAGTCAAAGCAAACACAGATTCACATTGAAAGGTTGAAAAACAATTCTACCAGCAAACAATTCCCTCAAAAAAGCTGTAGTGGTGATACTAATATCAGACCACATAGACTTCAGACTGTAGAATTTACAAGAGATAGTGAAGGTCATTTCTTAATGACACCAGGAAGAACTCACACTCCTAAATGTATATGTATATGCACCTAACAAGGAGCCAGCAAAATACGTAAAATGACTGCTCATAGACTTGAAGAAAGACATTGATAACAACACAATAATAGTTGGAGATTTCAACACCACTTTATCACCTCTCAATGGATAAACCAGACACAAGCTCAGCAAGGACATACTTTAGCTGAGGGAAGAAATGGAAGACAGGGGTTTAATATATATATACAGGACATTTCATCCCTAAAAAGCTAAATACATATTTTTCTCAAGTGCACATCGGACTCTGACTGACCACACGTTGGGCCACAAAACATACCTCCATAAAATTAAGAGTATAGAAATTTTGTCAGCGACCTTTTCAGACCATAATGCACTGAAAATCGAAGTGAATAACACTCAGAAACAGAAATTCTAACTAAACTAGAAATTAAACAGCTCACTATTGCACAAGGAGTGGCTTAGAAAAGAAATCAAAGAGGAAATCCAAAGATTCCTGGAAACAAGCGAGAATGAAAAAATGACTTACCAGAACTTATGGGACGGGACACAGCAAAAGCTGTGCAAAGAGGAAAGTTTAGAGCTCTACGAGCATTCCTCAGAAAGGAATAGAGAGCCCAAATAAGTAACTAAAGCTGACAGCTTAAAAATCTTGGTGAATGACCAACAAATAGAGCCCAAATCAGACAGGTGGAAAGAAATAATAAAGCAGAGCAGAAACTAATGACATGGAAACCCAAAAAACAATCTGAAAGATCAGTGAAACCAAGAGCTGGTTCTTTGAGAAAATAATTAAGATTGATAAACCACTGGACTGGAGTGATAGCACAGCGGGTAGGGCGTTTGCCTTGCACACGGCCGACCCGGGTTTGATTCCTCCGTCCCTCTCAGAGAGCCCGGCACACTACGAGAATATCCAGCTTGCACAGCAGAGTCTCACAATGGAGGCATTACTGGTGCCCGCTTGAGCAAATCGATGAACAACGGGATGACAGTGCTACAGTGCTACAGATAAACCACTAGCAAGACTCACAAGGAAAGAGAAAGAGAGAACCATAATAAACAGAATCAGAAATTTAAGGGATATATCACAACAGAACTCACAGAAATTCAAAGGATAATTAGAAATTAATTTGAAAAGCTTTATGCCACAAAACTAGACAACCTCGAAGAAATGGATAAATTCGTGGACTCCTAAATATCCCCAAGCTGACCCAAGAAGACTTGGAATCCCTGAACAGACATATCACTATCACTATCAAGGAAATTGAAATAATAATTTAAAAGTCTCCCAAAAAACAAAAACCATGGCCCAGATGGATTCACTAGTGAATTCTTCCACACAATAAAAAAAGGACTAAACCTAATCCTGTTCTAGATTTTCCACGAAATTAAAGAAATAGAAACACTTCTAAACAGTTTCTATGAGACTAATTTCACCCTCATACCAAAAGCAAAGACACCACACACAAAAGAGAATTACAGGCCAATATCGCTGATGAATACAGATGCAAAGACCTCAAAAAAATACTAGCAAGTAGAATTTAATGACTCATCAAAGAAATCATACACCACGACCAAGCAGGATTCATCCCAGGGATGCAAGGATGGTTCAACACTCACAAGCCAATCAACATATACACCATGTTAATAAAAGGAAAGATAAAAACCATATGATCATATCACTAGATGCAGAGAAGGCATTTGACAAGTTCTAGCACCCACTTATGATAAAAACTCTCAGCAAAACTGGAGTCAAAGGAACTTTCCTCAATATAGTCAAAGCCATGTAACACAAGCCCACAGCAGACATTATTCTCTATGGGTAAAAATAAGAGCCTTCCCTCTAAGATCGGGAACGAGACAAAGTTGCCCACTTTCACCACTTTTTATTCAATATAGTATAGGAAGTACTTACCATACCACTTAGGCAAGAAAAGGATATTAAGGGCATCCAGATAGGAAAGGAAGAGGTGAAACTATCACTATGCACAGATGACATGATACTATACTTAGAGAACCCTAAAAGCTCTCCAGAGTAACTCCTAGAAACAAAACGTTTGTATAGTAGAGTAGCAGGTTACAAAATCAACTTCCAAAAGTCCATAGCCTTCCTATATGCAAATAATGAAAAGAAAAAAGAGGCATTAAAAAAACACTTCACAATAGTACCTCAGAAAATCAGGTACCTTGGAACCAGTTTAACTAAAGAGGTGAAGGAACTATAAAGAAAACTACAAAACATTACTTCAAGAAATAAAACGGGACACAAGGAAATGGAGATACATCCCCTGCTTGTGGGTTCTGAGGATTAACATTGTCAAAATGGCAATATTCCCCAAAGCATTGTACAGATTCAATGCAGTCCCTATAAGGATACCCATGACAGTTTTCAAAGAAATAGACAAAACACACCTGAAATTCATATGGAGTAATAAACCCCAACAAACAGCCTAAACAATCCTTGGGAAGAAGAAGATGGGTGGCATCACCTTCCCCAAACTCAAACTGTACTACAAAGCAGTAGTAATTAAAACTGAATGGTATTGGAATACAAAATGACCTGCAGAGCAGTGGAACAGAGTTGAATATTCTGACACAACCGCACAAGTATACAATCACTTAATCTTTGATAAAGAAGCAAAAAATGTAAAGTGAAACAAATGGTGGTGGGACTACGTGCAAAATAATGAACTCAGACCTCTGTCTAATGCCAAGCACAAAAGTCAGATCAAAATGAATCAAAGACCTCAATATCAGACCTGAATCCATAAGGTTCATGGAGGAAAATGTAGGCAGAACCCTCTGTCACACTGAAACTAAAGGCATCTTCAAGATGAAACACCACTGACCAAGCACATGGAAACAAATATCAACAAATGGGACTACATTCAACAAAGAAACTTCTGTACCTCAAAAGAAAGAGGAACCAAACTACACAGAGAGCACCCACTGAATGGGAAAGAATATTTACCCAATCACTGTCACTGTATCACTGTCATCCCATTATTCATTGGTTTACTCGAGTGGGCACCAGTAACATCTCTATTACACTCAGCCCTGAGATTTTAGAAGCCTCTCCTTACTCGTCTTTCCCAATGATTGGAGGCTCTTTCAAAGTCAGGGGAATGAGACCTATTGTTACTGTTTTGGGCATATCGAATACGCCACGGGTAGCTTGCCAGGCTCTGCCATGCGAGCGTGATACTCTTGGTAGTTTGCCAGGCTCTCTGAGAGGTATGTATATATCTTTTACTGTATCGGGGATATGAATATGCCATGGGTAGCTTGCAAGTCTCTCCCATACGGGCAATAGACTCTTGGTAGCTTGTCAGGTTCTCCAAGAGGGAGAACAAGGTTATAACATGTCGGTATTTACCCAATATCCATTTCACAAGTGGTTAATGTCCAGGATACACAAAACACTAGTAGAATTGTACAAGAAAAAATCCTCCAACCCCATCAGAAAATGGGGAGGACAAATAGAAACTTCCTCAAAAATACAAATGGGGGGTATTGTGCTGCCAGCAGGTCAACCTGTACCTACAAGGCGAGTGCATCAGCAGCGTGATGGTGCCTTCAGTCTTCATGATACCCAAAAATTGCCACTGTGCCTATGGCCAGACTCCCAACAACTTGGGACCAAGTTTACCAAGAAAATAAACAGCCAAAATTTAGGTATGTGGGAGCCACACTTACAAACCACCTCCAGCTCAGCTATACAAGCTCATTTATTGTCCATATTTCAGAGACCCTTGATAAATCTCCAAAGAAATTAAAAGCCACAGTTAACCTCAGACCCACACATGGCTGAATAAACTGGAGTAAATCGGAGGGGGACAGGTGGGCCTGGTGGCCTGCCCAAGCAGAGCCCCCAGCAGCCACTTGCTTCCAAAATCCAAAACTGCTGCCATATCCCCAGCCTGACATAACCGTCTCAGGACAGACCTCACCAAGATATAATCTGCTGAAAATTCTGGTATGCGGGTTTTGTGACTGAAATCTCCAGGCTTTCTCAGAGTTGGGGGAGTTACCTCTCCCCACTTCCCAATACACATGGAAGCACTGGCAGTCATCCCCACAAACCAACTCCAGCACCACCCTGTAAGCTCTACTGCCGCCCTTGCTTCAGAGACCCCTAAATAAATCTCAAAAGAAATCAAAATCCACAGAAATGCTTGGACCCGTGCATAGTTGGACAGACGGGTAAATTGGAGAGGCATGGGTTGGCCTGTGCCCAGACAAGCACAGCCCGCAGCAGCCAATTGCTTCCATAATCCAAAATCGCCACTACACCTCCTCCCTGATTCTACCATCTCAGGATGGACCTCACCAAGATATAATCTGCTGAAAATTTTATGAAGTGGATATTAGCGCACCAACAGCCCTGGTCCAGGAACAGAGCAGCAAGTCCGAGAAGACACCATAGTGCCAGAGATCTCTCCGGGCGATATACTGGGCCAATTTCACCAGGGCACCCCAGATGGAGTAGGTGCAGTCTCCCCGCCTACTCCAGATGGAATCCCGGTGACCAAGAGCTTCCACAAGCAAGGCCCAGGTATGTGGGTTTCAGGTCTGAATCTCCAGGCCACATGGCAGCAGAGGACCTGGGCTGTTGCGTGAATATTCGTGCGGTTGGAGGCGCTAAGATAAGGAATGCAGAAGAAATGTATTTCATGGAGGGCCAAGGTTCTCTCTGACTCTTGACAAAGGTAGAGAGCCCTGAAGTCTCCTTTTATTACCATTCTATAATTCATAGGGCTCAATACAGTAAAGTCATTTAAAAAAGTTACGGGAGGATCATGCAAAGTTCTTCTGTATACAGGAAAACAATGTAGGATCTGCATACTGACAACACTGGGCTGTCTCTCTCCCAATTTGCCTCCAGGCGCCGCCTTTGCACACCAACAGCCCTGGCCCAGAGTCAAAGCAGCAAATCCCGGAAAACACCACAGTGCCAGAGATCTCTCCAGGCCCCATATCGAGCCAATTTCACTGGGGCACCCCAGATGGAGCAGGTGTAGTCTCCCCACCTATTCCAGATGGAATCCTGGCAACCAAGAACTTCCACAATCAAGCCCCACCCCCATATGCAGGTTCCAGGAGGAAATTTCCAGGCCACATGGTGGCAGAGGAACTGGGCTGCCCCTCCCCGGGTCCTGCCTCACCAAGTAGACTGGCTGTCACGCCCACAATTTGCCTCCATGTACCATCTTAGCGCACCAATAGCTCTGGCCCAGAGACTCCCAATTGAATCCCAAAATGGATTAATGCCATACAGAGATGTCTCTGGAACCCAACCATTTACAATCTAGAAATTTACATTTACGTTCGCAGCCTTGCAAGTTCTTATGATATTCAAAATGAGCAATGGAAAATAAAGTATCTATCATCTGCCCCTGGCAGGGCTGGCAGGTAGGCTTGAATGGTGGTGGGAAATTTAGAGCAAAACATAATGCCCAAAATTAGAGAGAGAGTATTGGGGAAATTGTCTGCCATAGATGCAGGGTGAGGGCTGGGATGTGGGTGGTGGGAAATGTGCACTGGAGGAGGGATGCGTGTTTCATCACTGTATGGCTGAATCTCAAACATGAAAGCTTTGTAGCTCTATCTCACGGTAATACAAATTAAAAAAAGTAATATGGAGTTTGTGCCCAATTCAATCAGCTTAATCAATGGCTGAACAAATAGCAGTACTCCTACATTATTAATAAAAAGAAAATTATAAATGGCCAAAAGGCACAAGAAAAAAATGATCTACATTGGTAGTCATCAGGGAGATTCAAATCAAAACAAGAATGAGCTATCTCACACTACAGAGACTGACACACACATCAGAAAGAATAAGAACAACCAGGGCTTTTGTTGATTTGGGGAGAAAGGGATTCTCATTCATTGTTGGTGGAAAAGACAACTGGTCCAGCCATGTTGGAAAACAATATGGGTAATCCACGCACACACAAAAAATAGAAATTGAGCTTCCATTTGACCCAGAATACCACTTCTGGGAATATGCTCCTGGGGCCCAAAAACACACTGATACAAGTCATTTGTACTTCTATGTTTCTTGCAGCACTATTCACAATAGTCAGAATCTGGAAATAACCCACGTGCCCGAGTACAGACAACTGGATAAAGAAACTATGGTACATCTACACAATAGAATACTACACAGCCACCAGAAAAAAAAAATGAAGTCACGAAATTTTCTTATAAAACTATGGACATGGGGAGTATCATGCTGAGTGAAATCTGAGGGAGAGGGAGATACAGCAAATGATTTTATTCATTTATGTAATATAAAAACCATAGTATGAGAATAATACCCAAGGAAAGTAGAAATAAGAGCCAGGAGGACTGGTCAATGGTTGTGGTTGGAAGCATGATACAAATGTTTGGGGTGAAAGCAATTAGTATAGAGAAGGGACCAATATAACTAAGATAAATGAAAAATGATCACTGAACACAAACTGAGTGCTGGAAATAGGTAAAGGGACAGACATGATAATCTTCAGTACCTGTACTGCAAACCACAATACCCAAAATTAAGAGAGAAAGAGTGAGAGAGAAAAAGAAGAAAATTGCCTGCCACAACTGCAGGCTTGGGGAGGGTGCTGGGGCAGGAAAGAAACTGGGGACATTTGGGTGGGAAATGTACATGGTGAAGGATCAGGTGTTGGAACATTGTAGGACTGAAATCCTATCAACCACAATTTTGTAACTGTGTATCTCACATGATTGAATAAAACATTTTTTTTATTTTTTTAAAGTTTCCAATTGTTTTTTTTTTAATTTTTTATTGAGTCACCATGTGGAAAGTTACAAAGTTTTCAGGTTTAAATCTCAGTTATACAATGCTCGAATACCCATCCCTTCACCAGTGCTCATATTCCACCACCAAGAGTCCCAGTATAGCTCCACCCCGCCCCCCCACACCCCTAACCCCCCACGCCCCTAGCCCCCCCACCCTTAGCCCCCCCCCGCCTGTGTAACTAATAAATTTCACTTTACTTTCACTTTGATTGCATACAATATTTCAACAAAACTCACTATTATTGTTTGGAGAGTCTCTCCCCTAAAGTCCGACCTGCTGAAAAGGAAGCATTAGATAATTTGTTTTCCACTGCTGAGGATGAAGAGGTATGAGGTCGAGTGACCACACTTAGCGGCCTCTCAGTTTTGGGTTTCTGTATTTTAGTATTTTAGTAACTAAGTCCAGAGAGATATCTGCCAGAAGTTGCATCGTTGCCAACTTGTACTTCTCAGTTACATTATATTCCACATATGAGTGCAATCTTTCTATGTCTGTCTCTTTCTTTCTGACTCATTTCACTCAACATGATACTTTCCATGTTGATCCATTTATATGCAAATTTCATGACTTCATGTTTTCTGACAGCTACATAGTATTCCATTGTGTAGATGTACCAGAGTTTCTTTAACCAGTCATCTGTTTTGGGGCATTCTGTTTTTTTCCAGATTCTGGCTATTGTAAACAGGGCTGCAATGAACATAGAAATACATATGCCATCTCTACTATACCGTTTTGCCTCTCCGGGATATATTCCCAGGAGTGGTATTGCTGGGTCAAATGGAAGCTCAATTTCTAATTTTTTGAGAATCGTCCATATTGTGAATAAAACATTTTAAAGCAAGCTAAGGTTAATAATATAGGGTCTCGGGGGTATGGTGCCGCCAGCAGGTCAACCTGTACCTGCAGGGCAAGTGTATCAGCAGCCTGATGGTGCCTTCAGACTTCCAGACAACCCCAAAATTGCTGCTGTGTCTTTGGCCAAACCCCAACACTTTGGAGCCAAGTTTACCAAGAAATTAAATGGCCAAAAGTTAAGTATGTGGGAGCCACACCCACGAACCACCTCCAACTCAGCTATATAAGCTCATTTGTTGGCCTTATTTCAGAGACACATAAATCTGAAAGAGATCAAAAGACGTAGTTAGGGCTGTTGGCGCGGAGCCATGTGGGCAAGCAGGCACACCCTGCAGAGCATATGCCAATAGTTTTCTTAGTAAATGATGGAAACAAGGGCCATGATCCAAAGACACACAAAAGAATCTCTAACAAAAGCAGCTCGCTGCAGAGATGCCTCCGAACTTTAAGCCAGGCCAACTTCACTGGGGTGCCTCAGACAGGGGATGGCATTGTCCATCCACCTTTCCCTAAAACCCCAGCAACCACCAACTTGCAGAACCCAGTGAGAAGTGCAGGTACTCGAGTTCAGTGACGACAAACTCCAGGCCTCAATGGATAGGGAATGGGCTGGTGCTCTCACCTCCCCGACCCCCCCCACCCCATTCCCATGGGAATCTGGAAGTCATGCCCACAAACTGCCTCTTGCTGCTACTTAACCTCCTTGATGGCTATGATCCAGGGACACACAACAGAATCTCCAAACTGAGCAGCTCACTGCAGAGATGCCTCAGGACTTTAAGCCAGGCCGATCTCATCAGGGTGCCCCAGACGGTGGCAGATGTCATCCCTCTGCTTGTCTCCTAAAAGTCTCGATGGCCGCCAGCTTCCAGAACCCAATGAGAAGTGCATGCTGTCTTCACCAGGGCACCTCGGAGGGAGGGGTGGGTTGAATTTCTCTCCCCGCCCCAAGCAGAACCCAACAGCCGAAAACCTCCAGAACCCAACTGCCACCATGCCAAAGGCTCCACACACTCAGACGAGCCTCACCCAAGACAGGATGAACTTCAACCAAGAGCGGAATAGCAGGAAAACCCAGGTATGCGGGAACCCGTGACTGAGATCTCCAAGCCCGCTTGGATCAGGACTCGGCCCTCTCCTCCCAGGTCCCCAGTTTTCCAGAAGCTTGGCAGTCACACCCACAAACTGCCCCTGGTGCCATGTAATATCATCAATGGCCAAGACCCAGAGGCTATAAACTATAGCTCCTGGAAGAGAATGACACCGAATTTCCTGGACATTATATTCTATCCATAATAAGCAATACAAAACAAATCATTGCCTTTTCAACAGATTTGAGTGGTGGTGGAACTAGTGTCGAAATACCGAAGGTATGGGGCTAGAGCGATAGCACAGCGGGTAGAGCGTTTGCCTTGCACACGGCCGACCTGGGATCGATTCGTAGCATCCCATATGGTCCCCCGAGCACCGCCAAGAGTAATTCCTGAGTGCAAAGCCAGGAGTAACCCCTGTGCATCGCCAGGTGTGACCCAAAAAAGCAAATAAATAAATAAATATCGAATGTAAGCAAAGCAGAGAGAGGGTATCTGGGAAATCGTCTGCCACACATGCAGGAAAAGAGTTGGAATGAGGGGGGGAATATTGGGGATTTTGATGGTGGATAATGTGCACTAGTGAAGGAATGGGTGTTTGATGATTGTATTTCTGAAGCTCAAACATGAAAGCTTTGTAATTGCATCTCACAGTGAATCAATAAAAAGGGGGGAATAAAAAATAAAATTAAATTAAATTAACATTCTGAATTTAAAAAAAAAGTAACGTGGAGTTCATGCCCAATTCAATCAGCTTAATCAATGGCTGAATAAATAGCAGTACTCCTACATTTAAAAATAATAATAATATAGGATCTTTGGATGTAGAAGGCAAGATATGCAAAAAGAGAATAGAAATGGTGCCTGCTGACTATGTGAAACACCATAGTCTCTGATCTTAAAGTACCCACTGAATTATGATTTACTAATTGTTCTTAATGCTTCTGTCAACTTAAATAATACTCCTGTGTTAAGAACCAGGGTCAAGGAGCGATATGGTATTGCATAAATGACTGACCTATGAGCTTACTGATGGCTGCTCAGGGGACTAAAAGCTTTGAGAACCCTTGTTTGTTGTCTCTTTCTCTCCAACAGACCCATCGCTGTCATAGGTGCAAATCCTACTGGCTTTAGACAATCAAGGATTCAAAAGCAATAAGCTACTGTTTTCTTTTTTCAGAATGACTTATCTATTAATTTACATGATGTTCAAGGAAAAAAATTTAATGTTACTATAATTCAAGACTTTTCACTCTATTTTATGGCTGCAGAGAATGTCCAAAAACACTTGACTGGCTTAATCACGTGGCACTGACCAAGAAAAAAAAGACCATGCCTTAGACCAGTGATTCAGGTCAGGCTACTGGAATGTCAAATATGCTCAAGGCTTGTCACAACCCCTAGTACTTCAGAAGCCTTAGGAAAATGTCCTTTCTGGAACACTAAAGGCTCTTCTTGAAGGATTCTACTATAAAGGGGAATAAGTGTAGAGACTGTAAAGAACAAAAACCAAACATACACAAAGTCATTTAACTTTCTTCAGACCAAAATTCTTCTAAAATTGACCTTTTTCCTTTTAATAAGCAGGACATTGAGCAGGCAGTTGGCTTTCCTCAGTATCTGGTTTCTTCAAACATAGCTAATAATCTTTAAAATTTATTTTTGTCAAAACTTTTTGAGATGGACAAAAATGTAGTTACTAAACAAACATTATTAAACTATAGTATATTTTAAAATTTTAGGACTATCAACATAAGTCAAAAGTCTAAAGACTAAACAGGAAAGATTATTTGTAGAGTATTTGTAAAAACTATTCAATGAGATACCATGCATGTTTAATACATAAATGTAAATTTTTCACAAAGGAACAAAATAAAACAAAAACAAAGAGCTTAAATAAGCCTCACTTTCTTCAAACCTTTCCAAAGACATGTTAAGAAGACATGTTCCAAGGGAGAAAAAAGTAACCTGAGCTGATTATACACGGATGGAAACCCCTCTCACACATTCACACATTTTAACGTACAGGTGGTTTCAACTAAAGTAGTATATACATTGTCAAGTGATACCAGTAGGGGAGACATAAGTAAGAATTAACATCATAACAGTAAGTGAGCATTTACTGTTTATATATATATCAATTATTGTTTCCCTAGATGTAAATTTAAATAAGTAAATCTATTATAAGAAATTATCCTTTATAACTTTAAAAAACTCCAAAGAAATGATTGTAAAATTGTTACAGTGTACCACTTTCCTTCCATTGAATGGCATTCATCTGGCAGGTTAATTTTTTTCTCATACTTATTTCATTTTCACTTGGTTACAAATATAGCTAAGAGAGCATATTATAGTCATATTTCTTTTATTTAAACTTGGCGCTACCATTTACACATGTGTTCATATACATTTATTTACTCTATGTACCTGTCTATGTAAATTTTACGGTAAATATTTAACCTCACTTGCTTCAGTGTCCTCATCTCTATTTCAGGGATAATAGTAGCAGATATCTCAAAATACTGTTGTAAAGAAGAAAGGAAATATTTTGTTTCTGTACTTGTATGGTAAAGTATTAGGAATACAACCAAGCACATAGTGAGCATTTTAACATAGTCATCAACTTCCTAGTATTGCAACATTTTCACTGGATTACATCCTTGAGGTACCAACTCCTCACAATACCGTGAAAAATACAGTTCAACAAATGTTTCTATATAGTGTTTCAGTTTAACTAAGGATACATACACAAATATCTGTAATATCTTGCTAAAATTTCAACAAAATATTTTGATCCAAAGCTTTGTTACTCAGTATGGCCACCAGGCCATCAGGCATGGTATTACCAGGAGGCTTTTCAAAATGAAGAAAAAGAATTTGCATTTTATTGTGTTTGTTTATTAATATATTTATTTTTGTGGCGTCAAGGAATGAACTCAGGGTTTTACACATGAGGTCCATGCTCCACCACTAAGGCATACCTTCCGCTTCCAGAATCTGCACTTTTAATTTACAGATTATTCCCATGCAGACTAAAGTTTGAGAAGCACTTCTTTCAAGTACAAAAACAAAAGCCAATAAAGAAATGTGGATAGGGGCTGGAGAGATAGCACAGTGGGTAGGGTGTTTGCCTTGCAAGCAGCCAATCTGGGTTTGGTTCCCAGCATCCTATATGGTCCCCTAAGCACCGCCAGGAGTAATTCCTGAGTGCATAAGCCAGGAGTAATCCCTGAGCATCTCCGGGTGTGACCCAAAAAGAAAAAAAATGTGGGTATGTAAAAAATAAGATGCTACTGTGGTAAAAAAATATACAAAGCATGTAACCAAACTTACTACTTTTCATTGCTACTAAAAGACGATCAAAACTGTAATGACCAAAATTTAAAAGAAAAAATGTTTCCTTACCTAATATTAAGGTATGTTAGCATCTGTAGGTTTTTAATGGCTTCAGGAATGGTTTTGATGCAATTATGATACAAATTCAATGTTTCAAGAGGTGCAAATAACCAGACATCAGAAGGAATTTCTGTAAACCGATTTCTTGAAAGATCTGAAAGACAAAAGTAATGTTGGAGGTTGAGCGTGCCCACATCTATGATAATCAACATATTTTCATACTTGCACACTTAGAATCCAAGCAATTAAGACAATTTAAATATCATCTACTTTAACCCTTGAGGCAAAACATATAGACATACACTCTCAGAAAGTCTACTCAGTAACAAATTATACTTAATGAGCCTTACTATCTTTAAAATCCAAATACGCTCTTTATCTCTTAAAATACCATTGAGAGATGTGCAAGCAACACAGTCAGGAAGAACAAACCTTAATGAACATGTGTGAGCACTGCAATGACCCCCACTGCCGTCAGAATGCACATGCCTCAACTACAGCATGTGATCCCAGGAAAACATGCATGCAAGCAGTGCAACCAAAGGGGCTGAAACCTGTGAGCTCCATGGCTGAGTGTGAAGCATCACAACCTGATGTGTGACCCATCCAGAAAGCAACAAAGCTAAAATTGTGCAAGTCCCATAGAGAGGTATTTGCATAATCCCTTGTCATCCCAACAATACCATCATCAACAACAACAGAGGTAAAGAGGAAAAGAAATTGTTTTAGTCAATGAATAAAATTCAAAAATTCAGATGAGGGGTTTTCTCTGATCTTAAAAAAAGTTCTAACTGTAATTGCACATGGCCCGCCATCGACCTCTTCCCCCTTCATAGCCAAAGTTACAGAAATCCACAAATGTCTATCTCACCATGGACTTCTCAATCCAATGTAATATGGTTTCTGTTCACTGTAATGCTCACCAAGATCACAAAGAGCTTCTGTATCAATAACCACCTGGAAACATTCTCTTCCCTGGACAAGAAAAGCTGTATTTCTGGATCACTTCCTATGATTTCTCTGGCTACTTCTTTTTTTTATTTATTTTTTAATTAGTGAATCATCATGAGGGTACATTTACAGATTTAAAAATACGGAACGCTTCACGAATTTGCGTGTCATCCTTGCGCTGGCTACTTCTTTTTAATCTCTTGCCAGATTCTTCTATACTACTGAGACTACTGAGTGTTGGTGTTCCTGTGTGCTAAGACACAGTGTCCTTTGTCTCTTATGATACACACTCTACTAAGTGATTTCATCCAATCCTAACAGAATTATATTTTTGAAATAATAGATTTCAAATTAAAGATATCTGAACATCTAAGTTCTAATCTTCAGTTCTTGATCGTTCTCAGCCACTTCAAATTCTAAGTGTAAAAATCTAAACTGATCATTTATATATCTATTTCTCAACTCAGAAAATGTCATCTCCTTCCTCTAGGTGAGTTGCTCAAGAAATCTGGTAGCCATCCTTGAGTCATTCCTCCCAATTATTACAACCATACACTTGGAATACTTTCATTCATTTAAATAGTTATGTTTTCACAAAAATTAAATCATACTACATCATAATCATTATGCTTGTCATGGGTTATTTGTTTGTTTTTTAATTTAGAAGATTCTTAAAGCATTCTGTAGCAGATATAGGTACTGGTTACTTGTAAAGATTTTGTTTTCTACTTTGGGGGATTAGAATCACAAGTTCATTTTTATGTGCAGATAAAGATAACTGACTCAGACCAAATTAGAGGGATATTAAATGAGCAGTTTCAAGTATACAGTTACAAGATACAAATGTTTCTGAATCTTGGAGGTAATATCTAGCATAGATATATAAAACTGAGTGTTGTGAAAATATTGTTACTATTGTAATTTACATGCTATTGTGTATTGCTTCATGTTCTTTCTCCTCCCACAAAAAGATCATTTAATCAAATTACAAAGTAATAATGTGAGTTCCCTTAGGGAACTTAAATTTGCATTCATAAACTATTTTCTGGCTGAGCTAATACATTTACTAAACACCACTTAAAATTACAATTAACAATTATTCTATTTTAATTGATTTAAATTAAGTAAGGTATAATTAAGTCAAAATTAAAACACAAGCTATTAAACAACCTCTAATTAAGGGAATTGTCCTAAGGTTTTTCAGATTTTATATCTAAATAAACAAACTTTCTAAGAAATGGGTAACCAGTAAAAGAGTGCCAAAAGGAAAAATACAACCATGGAAGAAAACCTGGAAAGTTACACAGAACAAATTTTATTCCAATTTTTTTTTTGAACTCACACTTTCCTTAAAAAAGAAAAAAAAAACCTGAAAATTGTTTTTTTCACCGGAGAAGCCTGTTGTTATTTCTTAAGCAGCCATCTTTATACACCTCTCTCGTACCCTCCCTTACTTCCTGAATAAACATTTTTTATTTAATTTTTTTAATTGAATCAACATGTGGAAAGTTACAAAGCTTTCAGGCTTAAGTCTCAGTTACACAATGCTCGAACATCAATCCCTTCACCACTGCACATATTCCACCACCAAGAACCACAGTAAACTTCCCCCTCACCCCCAGCCCCCCACCCCGCCTGTGTAGCTGATAAATTTCACTTTACTTTCTCTTTACTTTGATCACATTCACACAAAAAACTCACTATTATTGTTTGGGGTTTCCCCCCACAGAGACGGACCTGCTGGAAAGGAAGCATTTGATAATTTGTTTTCCATTGCTGAGAATGAAGAGATATGAGGTCATGTGACCACAAAAGCGGCCATGAGGTTTTGTATTTATGTATTTTAGTATTTTAGTAACTAAGTCCAGAGGAATTTCTGCCAAAAGTTGCATCATTGCTAGCTCTTACCTCTCTGGTACTTTATATTCCACATATGAGTGCAAACTTTCTATGTCTGTCTCTTTCTTTCTGACTCATTTCACTCAACATGATACTTTCCATGTTGATCCACTTATATGCAAATTTCATGACTTCATGTTTCTTAACAGCTGCATAGTATTCCATTGTGTATCAGATTAGAATCCATAAGGTACATTGAAGACAAGGTCGGCAAAACCCTCCACAACACTGTAGCCAACAGTTCTTCAAAGCTGACACGCCACTGGCCAAGCAAGTGAAAACAGAGATAAATATATGGGACTACCTTAAAATAAAAAGCTTCTGCACCTCAAAAGATACAGTGACCAAAGTACAAAGACAGCCTACAGAATGGGAAAGGATATTTACCCAATACCTATCCGATAAGGGGTTGATATCAAGGATATACAAGGCACTGGCTGAACTCCGCAAGAAGAAAACTGCCAACCCGATCAAAAAATGGGGTGATGAAATGAACAGAAACTTCCCCAAAGAAGAAATCCGAATGGCTGAGAGGCACATGAGAAAATGCTCGACATCACTAATCATCAGGGAGATGCAGATCAAAACAACAATGAGATACCATCTCACACCACAGAGACTTGCCCACATCCAAAAAAACAAAAGTGACCGGTGTTGGCGGGGATGTGGAGAGAAAGTGACTCTTCTTCACTGCTGGTGGGAATGCCGACTTGTTCAACCCTTTTTGAAAACAATATGGACGATTCTCAAAAAATTAGAAATTGAGCTCCCATTTGACCCAGCAACACCGCTCCTGGGAATATACCCCAGAGAGGCAAAAAGGTATAGTAGAGATGGCATTTGCATTTCTATGTTCATTGCAAGCACTGTTTACAATAGCCACAATCTGGAAAAAACCAGGGTGCCCGAAAACAGATGACTGGTTAAAGAAACTTTGGTACACCTGAATAAACATTTTTACTGAAAAAAAACTGAAAAATAACTTTTACACATATATAAGTGATAAAATTAACTTATTCAATAAGTTTCATGTGACAGGGTGATTTATAAAACTGAAAGTCATCTTAATGAACAAACTAGCACAGCTACAATGATGTAACTAAAATATCCTACTCAAGACTCAAGAAATTAATACAAAAACTGGTATTTTATTTAATATAGTCCCATAAAGATGGATAAATAAACTAAATTATTCCTTATGAGTAGATTCATTTCACAAGAGATTCAAAGCATAAGTTATTAGGGGTAAAAGTAAGATGTGAAAAAACAGGGGCTGGAGTGATTGCACAGCGAGTAGGGCGTTTGCCTTGCACGCGGCCGACCCGGGTTCAATTACCAGCATCCCATATGGTCCCCTGAGCACCGCCAGGAGTGATTCCTGAGTGCAGAGCCAGGCGAAACCCCGTGCATTGCCGGGTGTGACCCATAAAAGCAAAAAAAAAAAGATGTGAAAAAACATAATTTTAGGCACCAGGGAGAGAGAGTTCTCTGAGCTGGAGTGCGTGTTTTTCATGAAGGAGCCTGGGTTTGATCCCTGGCAGTATATTATTCCTTAAGGACTGCCAAGAGCAATCACTAAGCCAGCATCCAGTACTGCCAGGTATGACCCAATAAACAAATACACATAGGCCCAACACACACACACACAAACACACACACACACACACACACGGATATTTCACCTTCCCTACTGAATTTTTAAAAATGAAATTAAAATGTGTGCCTTTCGCCCCACATCCTCTCCAACAGCGGTTGCTTTTGTTCTTTTGGATGTGTGCTAGCCTCTGTGGTGTGAGGTGGTATCTCATGGTTGTTTTGATCTGCATCTCCCTGATGATTAGTGATGTAGAGCACTTTTTCATGTGCCTTTTGGCCATTCATATCTCTTCCTTGGGAAAGTTTCTGTTCATTTCTTCGCCCCACTTTTTGATGGGGTTGGATGCTTTCTTCTTGTAGAGTTCAACCAGTGCTTTATATACCATTGATATCAACCCCTTATCTGATGGGTATTATGTAAATATCATTTCCCATTCTGTAGATAGTCTTTGTATTCTGGTCACTGTATCTTTTGCTGTGCAGAAGCTTTTTAGTTTAATGTAGTCCCATTTGTTGATCTCTGTTTTTACTAGATTGCTTAGTTCCGTGTCATCTTTGAAGATACCTTTATCTTCAATATCTTGGAGGGTTTTGCCTACCTTGTCTTCAATGTACCTTATGGTTTGTGGTCTGATGTTGAGGTCTTTAATCCATTTTGATCTGACTTTTGTGCATGGTGTCAGGTCGAGTACCCTTCTACACTGCTGGTGGGAATGCCGGCTAGTTCAGCCCTTTTGGAAAACAATATGGACGATTCTCAAAAAACTAGAGTTTGAGCTCCCATTTGATCCAGCAATACCACTGCTGGGAATATATCCCAGAAAAGCCAAAAAGTATAGTAGAAATGACATCTGCACTTATATGTTCATCGCAGCACTGTTTACAATAGCCAGAATCTGGAAAAAACCCGAGTGCCCTAGAACAGATGACTGGTTGAAGAAACTCTGGTACATCTATACAATGGAATACTATGCAGCTGTTAGAAAGAATGAGGTCATGACGTTTGCATATAAGTGGATCAGCATGGAAAGTATCATGCTAAGTGAAATGAGTCAGAAAGAGAGAGACAGACATAGAAAGATTGCACTCATCTGTGGACTATAGAAGAATAGACTATAAGACTAACACCCAAGAATAGTAGAAATAAGTACCAGGAGGTTGTTTCCATGGCTTGGAGGCTGGTTTCTCATTCTGGGCAACTCAGAGAAGGGAACACCAAGTAAAATGTGGTTGGAGGTCATGTGGGGGAAAGATGATGCGGGCCGAATATAGACTAGAGACTGAACACAATGGCCACTCAACACCTTTATTGCAAACCACAACACCCAATCAGAGAGAGAGAACAAAAGGGAATACCCTGCCATAGTGGCAGTGTGGGGTGGGGGGAGACGTGACTGGGTGGGGAGGGATGTTGGGTTTACTGGTGGTGGAGAATGGGCACTGGTGAAGGGATGGGTTATCGAACATTGTAAGGGAGAAACATGAGCACAAAAATGTATAAATCTATAACTGTACCCTCAAAAAAAATAAAGTAATACTAACAACAACAACAAAAATAAATAAATAAAAATAAAATGTGTGCCTTGTCGTCTATGGCGAACAGACTTCAGGAACTGAGCTCCACTTGTTATCTTTGAGAACAGTAACAGGGCCCAATTCCTGAAAATTGTGAATGTTCATGTATGTGGTAAAATTTTTGTAGGTGCAATTAAGAATCTTGCAATAAAGAAATATTCTTGAATGTTTCAGGCAGGCCCTATATGCCACCACACTTACCCTTAGGAAAGGAAGGCAAAGGGTCTATAGAGAAACCAAAGAGAATAAAATAGTGAAGATGGATGTAAGCAGGAATTTGTTTAACGAATGCCAGCAATAACCAAAAAGAACCAGGCAAGTCGCCAGCTCCACACTTTAGCATCTAAAAAACTATGTGATCCAGATGAAACCTTCACTTTCATGAAGTCCCCACAAAGACACATCTCTGACTCCTCTCCAGAACTGTCACTGTCACTGTCACTGTCATTCTGTTGCTCATCTATTTGTTCAAGTGGGCACCAGTAACCTCTCATTGTGAGAATTATTGTTACTATTTTTGACATATCGAATACGCCATGGGTAGCTTGCCAGGCTCTGCTGTGCGGGCGGAATACTCTTGGTAGCTTGCCGGGCTCTCCGAGAGGGACGAAGGAATCGAACCTGGGTCGGCCGTGTGCAAGGCAAACGCCCTACCCGCTGTGCTATCGCTACAGCCCATAGACATCTCAGTATCTTTAGAAAAATAGAGTTGAGAAAAACCATCTATATTTTAAATATCACCTAAAGAAAACTCAGGTATTTTAGCTTAAGAGTTAACAATTTGTAACAAAAACCGTATGTTCTTTGTATGCTGAAAAAGATAAAACTATAATTTGTATGTATTGAGATGTCTACACAAATTACAGTTTTATCTTTTTCAGCATACAAAGAACATACGGTTTTTGTTACAAATAAGACCCCAATATGCTATTGTAACCTCCTATCCCTAGATCCAAATGTTCTATTCACTGAACTACCAAGCAGAGACAGAGAAATTTTTGTTTGTTTTGGTTTTGGCTGGAGCGATAGCGCAGTGGGTAGGACGTTCACCTTGTACATGGCAGACCTGGATTCGATTCCTCCGCCTCTCTCAGAGAGCACGGCAAGCTACCGAGAGTATCTCGCCCACACGGCAGAGCCTGGCAAGCTACCCGTGGTGCATTCGATATGCCAAAAACAGTAACAAGTTTCACAATTGAAGATGTTACTGGTGCCCGCTCCAGCAAATCGATGAGCGAGGGGATGACAGTAACAGTGACAATTGGTTTTGGCTTTTAGGCCATATGCTGCAGTGTCCAGAGGTCACTCCTAGCTCTGCACTCAGAAATTACTCCTGTTGGGCTCGGAGGACCATATGGGATGCTGGGGATGTAATCCAGGTTGGCCACATGCAAGGCAAATGCCCTACCTGCTGTACTATCTATCGCTCCAGCCCCTGGGCAGAGAAATTCTAAACCTATTTTTTGTTAGTTTTTTTTGTGTGTCACACCTGGCTGTTCTCAGGTTTTACTCCTGGCTCTGCAAGCAGGGCTCACTTATGGTGGGCTTCGGGAAATACATGGGGTGCCAGGGGTAGAACCCTGTTCAGAAACCTAAATCAAAACATATTCACACCCTACATTGATTCCTGTAATAGTAAGAACAAATATTTTTCAAGCACTAATTTTTACTTAAGAAAATAATAAATACTAGATGGGCAAGGGTCAAGGGGACTCAGATACACTGGTGGTGTTAAAGGATGATAGTTAATATCCAACCTGAGTCAATAACATTGAAACTTCAAGACTCACACTTTAATAACCAAATTTAAAAGGTGCCTGTCATGAAGGCAGGCTGGAAGGAGGGAGGGTAAGGGGAGGTGGTTTGGAAAGGGAATTTAGAAACACTGGTGGAGGGAAGTTGAGACTGGTGGCAGCACTGGTGATGGAACACTGAATGTCAAAAACCTAGCTATGAATAGCTTTGTAATTTTCTATGCTTTAATAAAAAGGAAAATTTGAAAAAAATGAATTAACAAAAAAAAACCCTACAGAGACAAAAGGCAAAAAGGAAGGAAGGAAGGGAGGGAGGGTGGAGAGAAAAGAAATGAAAACCCAGACCGTGAAGATAGTACAGGGATTAAGGTGCTTGCCTTGCAAGTGGCCAAACTCAATTACTCCATGGAGTATGCAAAGTCTCCAAAGCACCATCAGGAGCAATCCCTGATCCAGGGTCCAGGGGTAGACACAAAATATGACTGAGTGTGATCTCAAAACATTGGAATAAAAATGTCTAACAGAGTTAGGTTTATCCTCTGGCCTCCCAAAAGAAAAAAAGAATAAAATGTATTTTTACTGGGGTCTAGAATATAGCCTGATGGCTTAAAGTGTTTGTCTGACAAGTACAAGGTCATGATTTCAGACTCCAGTGTCACTGCCACATGCACTAAAGTGATCAGGACAGTTCCACTGTGTATGGTACCAAGCAAGAAGGATCTAGAAGATTGGTTCAGTTGCTGAAAAAACTTTCCCTGGCATCTAATGAAAACACAAGGCTGTGAGCTTAATTCCTGTGTTCTGTATGCCCAGGGAATCCTCCATGTTCCACTGTCCATGGTCTAGTAAGAAGAAAAGTAATAAAAATTTGTTAGTTTTCCAAGATTTTAACCAATTCAACAAAAAAAAAGAACTAAAGAAAATGAAAAAAAAATTTGAAAGGGTATTACCATCTTACAGACAAAATCATTCTGCTAAATACCTGAATTTAAGGGGCCAGAGAGGGACCCAGCAAGTAGGGCACCTGCCTTGCATATGGCTAATGTGGGTCCTAATTGCCAGACCCCGTATTGTTCACTGAGACTGCCAGGAGTGATTACTGAGTGCAGAACCAGGAGTAAGCCCTGAGGATAGCCAGGTGTGATCACAAGCAAATACATACACCAATGAAAACCCTCAGAAATTGAGACGTTAGCCCTACTTCTAAGTTGTAAGTTAGTCTAACGTACTCATATGGATGCTTGAAGAAGGTATGAGACTCGTGTGTGAGAGACAAAGGACTTTATTATTCATAATACACCAATGACATGAGCCACGTATGTGCCCCTTTGCCTTCAAATCTCATAGAGATCACACAGACAGGCACAGATGAATGCTTGCCCACATATTACACTATTGAAGATGAATTATGTGAATGTTTTATAATAGACATTAACCATGCCCACACTTATTGGAAGGAAGATATAATCTTTACTGGATGACTGTTTATAAGCACAACTGTCCTTTGCTCTGAAGAGAAAAGTAATCTCATCCTTTCAAAAACAGTCCTGAATAAAAGGGCAGTTTACTCAATTCTCTCACAAAGTGTGATGAAACAGGAGAATCATGAAAATTATCTCTCAATCATATCATGGACACCTGATGATTAAAGATTAAAAGTTTGAACCTTCCCAAAGATAAATTACAGGTAAAATAATTAAATAACCTAAGAATCAAATTCAGACGTATTTGATATGCCAAAAACAGTAACAACAATGTGCTCTATGTGTTCCTGGCACGCGACAGGGACAAATAAAGACGTTACTGGCGTACGCTCGAGCAAATCGATGAACAACGGGATGACATTGATAGAGTGATACAGTGAAGTATCAAATTATGCATAGTGCTACACTTAACAGTCTGGGATGGTTGCAGGAAAATCATGATCTGTATCTATCTCACCCAAGCTTCATTCTCATTTCCCAGGAATCATCCTAACTTGATTCACAGTCTGTGCCACTCATTTAAACAAAATTCCGTGAAGGACCATGAGTTGGGTACTAGGTGCTATGACAGATAAAAAGCCAGGTCAGACATCAATCCTTAATTATAGTAACTGCTCCTTTCAAGCACCAAATACAATTTTCTTACTTTTTTTTTCTTATGAAGCAAGATAGTTTTATTAAAAATTATTTAGAAAGATGTGAGGAGAAAGAAAGAAGTATGTGATCGAGAGAGAATACAGGCTTCTCCAAAATGGAAATAAACAAGTGAAGAAACACAGAGACATGCAAGAGAGATATGTGTTCTAGGAAGAACACATACTTGAAGAGCAAACCCCAAATACAATTTTCCTAAATAATAACAGTTCGGTGAAAGAAATTATGGGAAAAAAAACTCTCAGTTAATTCTACCTATGTCAATAATGTAATATTTTCTATTAACTACATAACATTCTATTTTCTGACTTTTACAAATCTATTGTGACCAGAATAATACTGGCAAGCCCAATAAAATGTGAAATTATCTATATATTTGTTCTCTATGCTTTTATTTTCCCAATTTTTCTGCAAGCAAACATTGTTCCTGTTCTAAGAAAAACACTTCACCTCTGGGTTATAGCTAAGGTCCACAGAAGTCAGACTTAAAAAGAATAATTGTTATTCAGCAGATGAGTATTAGACTGGATCTGAACAGTACTGATTCCACTGAATACTACCTATAAAACATTGCCAGAAATCAATTACTATTCCTCTCTATTTTGGAATTATTGGAAATTAATTATACAACAAATTAATGTTCAATTAAGAAGCAACAAAGGGGCCGGAGCGATAGCACAGCGGGTAGGGCGTTTGCCTTGCACACGGCCGACCCGGGTTCGATCCCCAGCATCCCATATGGTCCCCAAACACCGCCAGGAGTAATTCCTGAGTGCAAAGCCAGGAGTAACCCCTGAGCATCGTTGGGTGTGACCCAAAAAGAAAAAAAAAAGAAGCAACAAAAACAACAAGAAAATTATTAACTTGCACAAAATGAATTATATTTTCCATAAGGATACAAAATAAAATTATGAAAAATGACAATTATGCTTGTAGTTAAGACATAGAAAATATATACCAGGGCTACATATCTTTAGGAGTGCACACAACCAACCAACTCAAAATCTTATTTCCTAATATGAATATTTTGAAAAATAACTTTCAGTGATTTTTAGTAACATACTATTCAAAAGTAAGCACTTTTAAAATATAAAATATCATTAAATGCTCTCAAATATTAATACTTCCATATCTAATTTTCCATCTGAAATAAATCTTGTTTCTGGAAACAAAAGCAACAAGAACACAAGAGGCACCACAGCTGTCTGTTGATGCAGGAATGAAGAGTGTCTTTGAAGTATTAGAGAATCTGATGTTGGAGCCTGATGGGAAATGACAACCCCATGCTCTGGCATCTGCTTTCAACAGATGCCCTCTGCAAAAACAGGTGATTTCTTTATTCAGTATTCCCTAGAAGAGTATAATGCTGTCATTCAAGGACGAGATACTTAAAATCATGAAACACTGAAGCCTTGCTGACTAAGACATGAAGGTCACAAAATGTCTAAACTACTTTGTTAGGATTTGAAATACTAATCGTAGTACAATGGCGAGGGAGAAGTATAAAGAAATATTCACAAAATGAAGAAAATGCCTTAAAACCAATATTTATGAGAAACAAAAGCAAGTAGCCCTCACTGACCTACAGTGACCAATAATGGAAGGTTCTTTTTAAACACAAGCACTTTGAGAAGCAAGGGGGCAAACAAAAACAGATGCTGCAAAGAGAGGCCACAGCTGCTAAGCAGAGGGCAGATTACATGCATGCTCCGTGAGAAAAAGACTATGAGTCATACAAGCGTTAAGCCACGTGGAAAGCAGAAACTTACAAACAAAAGTTATAGAAGAAGGTGGGGGCAGCTCTATAAGCAGTTGGCTATAGGAAGTTTTATGAAGCGTTTCAGTTTCACCAAAAAAAAAAGACTAATGGACACTTCAATGATACTCAAACATCAAAGTAATGTCTAAGAATGGCCCTACACTCCAGTCCTTATTAAAATTTATTGTACTGTGAATTTGGCACTTCCGATCAATATACCATTACTCAATAAATGGTTCTTTAAAAATATTTCTCCTTTCAGAAGACAAATATTATACCTTTATCACATAATTTTTACCAAAACTTATTCCAGATGGTGGAAAAACATAAAACATGTAAATGAACCTTTCTATCATTTTCATGACTTTTATCTATAATTCTCAGTTCTTCTGAGACAATGTAAAATTAAACTGCATTTGTATCTGTGAGCCCTTTAAATATCTGAAAGCCCTTAAATATCGTTGCTTACATATTCAAACTAAAGCTCACTTCCCAAAAAAATGTAAATCAGAAAATTGCGGGGGTGGGGGGTGATAACGGCATGTAAATGAACCATGAAACACCCAAAAAGTTTTCTTTTTGGTTTTAAGCCACAGGAAGTGTTCTTTCTGGCTTTACTCAGGAGTGATCCCTAGAAGTGCTCAGGGGACCATATGCGCTGGGGATCAAACAGGGTTTAGCCACATCCAAGGCAAGTGTACACTATCTCTCCACCACCACCCAATTTTTTAAATGAATAGGTACTTAATATTGGAATGAGTAATTATTTTAAAAGTACCAAGAAATATTTCACAAACCACAGTCACAGTATCACAGTCATTCCGTTGTTCGTCGATTTACTCAAGCGGGCACCAGTAACGTCTCTATTCCTCCCAGCCCTGAGATTTTAGCAGCCTCTCCTCACTCGTCTTTCCCAATGATTGGAGGCTCTTCCATGGTCAGGGGAATGAGACCTATCATTACTGTGTTTGGCATATCAAATATGCCACGGGTAGCTTGCCAGGCTCTGCCTGTGTGGGCAGGATACTCTTGGTAGCTTGCCTGGCTCTCCGAGAGGTAATATATATATATACATATGTATATATATATATATTTATATACACACATATATACACACACATATATATAGAGAGAGAGTCAACAACCATAACTTTCAAAAGTCTAAACCTTTAATTTTGACATTAAAATTCTCCAGTTGAGTACTGACTGAGCACAGCTAGGTGTGGCCCAAAAAAGAAGAAAAAAAATCAAGAATTTTAAAGAAAAATTATTGGAAGTGTCATTATTTAGAAACACAAAATGAGGGGTTGGAGAGAGAGCACAGTGGCTGGGGTGCCTGACTTGCACGCAGAAGACCCGCACTCAATGCCTGGCACCCCATATGTGTGTGTATGCTCCTTTGAGACCCACTTTGACTTTCTAATAGATCTTTATTAAGTTTCTTTTTAAATTTGTATTTATTTTCTTTATATATATTTTATTTTCATTAGAACACTGCAATTTACAAAGTTGCTCAGTGATAGTTGTTTCAGGCACTTAGTGTTTCAACACCACCTGTGTGACCTTCCCTCTACCAATGTCCCCAGTTTCCCTCTCAGCCCCAACCTGTCTCCTTAGGCACATAAGAAATTTACTTTATATTGCTTTCTCCAACAAAACTTAAAGAAATGGCAAATAGAATGATCAGAAAAGAAATTGGTTAAGAGCCAAGTTGTGATTGCTATATGATTTTAACCTATGTAAACAAGGAAATTAAAATTGCTTAATACAATATAAAATATCTATTTTCATTTCCATATGCAAGTTTTCAACTCTGGATCTAAAGTACATTGCATTACATTTTTATACTTGGATCTCTTCTGTAATAGGTTTTAATGTGTTCTGATCACTGTAGTAGTCGCCATCTTTTTCTTTCTTGAAATAATTATTTCTTTGACCCTGTTCTTTAGGTCTACTTCTGTAATTATTCTTGTGAAATTTGTTCTTTCTCTCCTTTTTTTTTGGGGGGGTGGGGGTATGGCTGGCAGAGCTCTGATTGATAGTCTGAAAGCAAAAGCAGAGTCTCGGGGCTGGGGAGGGTCTCACTGGAAGAGCACTTGCCTTGCATGTACTTCTATCCAGCACCTAGAAATCCCGGGATTGCACACTTGTTAGGTCTCACACTCAGTGAATTGGGGTCGTGCTGGAGAATGAACTCAGAACCTTACACACGCATGGCAGGAACTCTTAACACCAAATCACACACCTGGATCCCATATTTTTAATATTTTTATTGTTCTCTTTTTGTTTCATTCTTTTGTCTGGCCACACTGGCTCTGTACTTGCTCAGGGATGGCTCCTGTTGGTGCTTAGGGGACCATACCCTCCCACATGGTGCTGGGGATTGAACCAGGGTGAGCTGCAT
Source organism: Sorex araneus (assembly GCF_027595985.1). NCBI lineage: Eukaryota > Metazoa > Chordata > Mammalia > Eulipotyphla > Soricidae > Sorex > Sorex araneus. The sequence continues at coordinate 113,394,028 of NC_073313.1, forward strand.
GCAAGGCAAGCACCTTAACCCCTGTAACTGTCTCGCCAGCCCCCATACCTGAGTTTTTAAGATAGCATTATTTCCCATTATTTCCCACCCCCTGACCCCACTTTGGATACTTTTATATTTAATAGCTGTATACAGTAATGTGGGGAGAATATGCTATATTCCTCACGCATGAGTGAATCTATTCCTGGACTGCACGGCTGCAAGACGGCTGTGCGATATCAAAATCATTTTCTGATGATGATTTCACAAATAAAAAGAAAAAAATGGGTCCAGGGACTGGAGCGATAGTACAGTGGGTAGGGCATTTACCTTACATGCAGCCAACCCAGTTCGAGTCCCAGCATCCCATATGGTCCCCTGAGCACTGCCAGGAGTAATTCCTGAGTGCAAAGCCAGGAATAACCCCTGTGCATCTCTGGGTGTGACCCAAAAAGCAAAAAAAAAATGGGTCCAGAAAAAATAGCTGAAAAAGCTAGTACACACACTTTGTATGTGGAATGTCTAGATTCCATTCCCAGTACCACATGATCCCTTGAGAATACCTGGGAGTGACCTTTGAGCATTGAAGAGGAAATAGCCTCTCAGCTTTGCTAGAGTGTGAATGCAAAACAAAAAGAAACAAAATTAAAAAGAGAAACAGGAAGAAAAGGAGTAAAAAAAGGAAAGAAAACTTCAGACTATGAAGAAGCAAAATGATGCCAAGAACTACAGATAGACCTTTGGGGGTCAAAGCAATAGTGCAGGAGGTAGGGCTTTTGCCTTGCATGTGACCAACAAGGGTTCAATCCTCAGCTTAAAAAAATTATCAATAGTCAAGACATAAAGAAGCTGGAAAGAGTACAGCTGAAAAGTACTTTCCTTGAACGTGGCTGACTTAGGTTTGATCCCCAGCACTACATATAGTTCCCTAAGCACACATAGGAAGTGACTGGTGAGCACAGGAGTAAGATGTAAGCACTGCTGGGTGTGGCCCCAAAACAAAACAAAAAAAACAAGACACATATGAATGCATGTTCAGGGGCTTCAAAGGCTGGGGAGATAGTCCTAAGAGTGAGCACATGCCTTGCATACACAGCTGTGAGTTCAATTCCAAGCACTGAATTCCCCACTCGGCACAACTGAGTGTGGTCCCGGTGGCCACCAGCATAACCAGCCCAGTTACCAGACTAGATCAGCTGTCAAGTCCACATAGTCTGGCCCAGTATTATCTGGAATAGTTCCAGGTTCCTGAGCATAGCTGCTGTGCTCTCCCATTCCCAGTAATAAAGAAAATAAATGTTCAGCCTTATTATTCTAAAGAAATATAAAGAAAAATACCAAAATTCACCCACAGATTTTTAACATTTTTAAGGATATCACTTAATGTTGGGTAGGCTAGTTTTGAACTGAACACTTCATACATCATGACAGGAATTCAAAATGAGGAAAACCTGTAGAGCAAGTTAGCGATATAAATTAATAGCCTTTACAATATTCACATTCCATTGAATGCAGCAGCTATGTGTACCTGGGTCGAGAAATCAACATGCAACATGAGGAACGACTTGGCACCAGAACTGCGTAGGAGCAGCGTGGAAAGCCTTCAAGAGCGTCGAAGAAGTGGTTAAGAGGACAAAGAACCTCCGACTCCGGGCACATCTTTTCAATTCCACCGTTCTTCCTGCACTAACATATGCCTCAGAGACCTGGGCCCTATGCAAGCAGGATGAGAACGCTATTCGGGTATCCCAAAGAGGAATCGAAAGAGCTATGCGAGGAGTATCACATCTCACTCAAGTGAGAGAAGGAATCTGGAGTTCTGACCTCCGTCGACGGTCAAGAATCGGGGATGCTCGCTGTCTCATTTGCCAAGGCATCAAAAATCAGATGGGTCGGTCATGTAATGGGACTCACAGACGACCGCTGGACTAGAGCTGTTACTGACTGGATTCCATGGGACATCAGAATACAGCGTGGCTGCCCACCAACTAGATGGTCAGATTTCTTCGTCAAATCCCTGAATGAACAATTTGAGGCTCTTCCTGTTCCTGGAGCAAGCAGATATCACTGCGCTGCACTAGTACGCAACAGGGACAAATGGCAACGTTACTGACGCCCGCTCAAGCAAATCGAAGATCAACGGGACGACAAGTGACACAAGTGATACAATATTCACTGCTCGGTGGGGAGGTAGTTCAATGATAAAGCACCTACCCTGCATATATGAGGTCCTATATTTAATTCCTGGCACCACACCCAAAATCTTTATAAACATTGATCCCAAATTCAGCTTACGACAATTTTTTTTTCAATTCACACCCAGCGATGCTCAGGGGTTACTCCTGACTTTGCACTCAGGAATTACTCCTGGTGGTGCTCGGGGACCATATGAAATGCTGGGAATCGAACCCAGGTCAGCCACGTGCAAGGCAAACGCCCTACCCGCTGTACTATCACTCCAGCCCCCCGACAATTTTTAAAACCAACTAATGATACATAAAAATTATGTATGTTTTAGGGTTATATAAAAGAGTAGAAAATTGGAAACAAATTAACCATCTAACAATAAGGACTAAATAAAATATGCTATACACTCAAAATAAAATACCTTAGAATTTTTAAAGATAATAACTAGAGGGGCTGAAGCGATAGCACAGTGGGCAGGGCGTTTGCCTTTCACGCGGCCGACCCTGGTTCGATTCACAGCATCCCATGTGGTCCCCCGAGCACCGCCAGGAGTAATTCCTGAGTGCATGAGACAGGAGTAACCCCTGTGTATCGCCGGGTGTGACCCCAAAACCAAAAAAAACAATAATAACTAGAACATTTACAATATACAACCATATTGACAGTATGAATTGTTTCTCTTAAAAACATATTTTAAACACTCATAATAAACATATCCTATAGATATGTAACAAAGTAACATCTATATGCGTATAAATGTAAGAATATATCTGTGAGTGAAATTAGAGTATAAGGGAAATACACTAAAGTGTTAATATATTTTGAAGGTTGGTGGAATGTGAAGAGATTTCTATTTTCTTCTCTATGCCCTTATTTTCCACAATAAAAGTGCTCTGTTCATATTATAAGAAAAGCATAAATACAACAGCATTTTAAAGGTATCATTTTTTATAAGGTAAACTGAATTTTTAACATATGTATTCCATTTTACCCAAAAGGCCCAGAAACTATTCAGAAAAGACGTTTGGAATCTTATGCTCACTGGAGCACTAGTCTATAGCCAAAACGTCAAAACAATCCAAATGTTCAAGAAAAGGAATTATGGTACATTGTATATGTGTACCATATATATGGTACACACACAATGGAATACTAGTACTAGATTATAAGAAAGACAAAATAATGAGATCTATACCTGGCTATAAAAAAGATGAAATCATGTGATTTGCGTCTATATAGATGGATCTACAGAGTATCATGCTTAGTGAAGTTAATCAGGAGAGGAACAGTTATAGAATGTTCTTTCTTATATGCTGGATATAAAGAAACTTAGTAGGAGAATAACAAATGCTCAAAGGCAACAGAAACTGAAAACTGATCTTCAGTTGAATGTTTACCATGATGGGGTAGGTAGGGTAATAGGATGGGCAGGGTCGTGGGCTGACACTGGGGTAGTGGTGAAGGGTATGGTGCTGGAACATTTTTTCCCATTATTTTATTATTTTATTTTTATTTTTCAAATTTTTTTGTTATACAATATATTTATTATCCAAAATATTAAAATAATTAGGTGAGGAAACAAATGTAAATTGTTACATAAATGGATTTTGACCTGGACAGACAGAAAATTAGGGATATTGAGCCTCATAATTAAAGAAATACAAGTTAGGTTAATTTCTAAAGTACCAAACAAGAAGCCCACAATAAAAATAAAGCTAATTTTTAAAACTTTTTTATTGAACACAGTTATATACACAGTTACCAAGTTGTTCATAATTGGGTTTCAGTCATATAATGTTCCAATATCCAATACTTGTCCCTTTCAATACTGTACATTTCCCACCACCAACGGTCTGTTTCCCTCCTGCCACCTTCACTTCCCTCCCCTCCTCTGTCTGTCTCTCTGTCCCTGTCTGTCTGTCTCTCTCTCTCTTTCCTTTTGGGCCTTATGGGTTTCATACAGATAATGAAGGATTATGAGGTATAACCCTTTACCTACTTACAACACTGAGTTTCTGTCCAAAATGATCATTTCCAACTACTGTCATGTTGGTCCCTTCTCTATCCTAACTGCCCTTCACCCCACACACACTCTTGTGACAAGTGAATGCAGTCATTTTACGCCTATCCCTCTCCTTCTCACTCATTTCACTCAGTGCTTGAACATTTTATACACAAAACCCTATCATTAGCAGTACTGCAAATCACAGTGTGAAAAATAAAATTTGGGGGGGGGGAAAGAATGATTTTTTTTAAAAAGACAAGAAACTGAATGGGTGAAAATATGAGTACACAGTACAAGATACTGCTCCCTGTGGTCTAATGGTTAGGTCCGGTGCACTCATGTGAGAAAAATGGGTCATTTGAAAGGTGTGTAAAGTATTAACAAAGCTAAATAACAAAAAAAAATCTAATAATCCCATCAGTTTTTGGTAAAGATGAAGACACTTCCCAAAAGAAAACAAACATACCGCTAGCAAACATAAAAAAGTGCTCATTGGCACTTATTATTGGGGAAATGAAAGTCAAAACAACAATGAAATACCATGTCACACCAGCAAGGACAGTATATATCAAAAATACTGAAAATGGGGCTGGAGCAATAGTACAATGGGCAGGACATTTTTCTTGCATACAGCTGATGAGTATCTGATTACCAGCATCCTACATAGTCCCCCAAGTACTGTCAGGAGTAATTCCTGAGCACAGAGCCAGGAGTGTGGCCAAAAAAAAAAAACACAAACGAACAAAAATACTGCAAACAACTAGTGACAGTGCAGATGCAATGCAAAAGGAACCCTGATTCACTGTTGGTTGGAATGCCATCTGGTTCAGCTTCTATGTAAAGCAATAGGCAGAATTATCAAAAGAAGAAAAAAATACTTTTTTAAAGTAAAGGAACGACAAATTGCCTAAAACAAAGGAATCTAAGAACTGGTCTACAGAACAGAGCTTACCAGGGCAGTGAGATTTGGGGAGGGGGGTGGATTTGGTGAGGCAGCCTTGGGAGGGATGGTTAAGGGAGTGATCCTGAAACATGTGCCAAGGGAAACGGGCACTCTATTGGTGGGTGTGGTACTGAAATGTTGTATGATGAAACACAACCACTGGCAGTACTATAAAATTGTGAATCAGTCACTAGAATAAAATATTTTTAAATAATACATGCAGATTTCGTATTCATCTATCCATATACTCATAAGAATACATAAACTGATATTAGTTATAGGCTAATTAGAACTTAAATCAACCTATAAAACATGTGGGCTAAATCCAGTAAAACATACAGGCAAAGGTTGCCTGACAAGCCTGTTTAAACTAAAACAAAGACATGCCACTTTGCAATTATAACTGCAAATTTCTAGTCAACATCCGGACCTGAACAAATATAGTATACAGATGCGCCTGGATACCTGTGTTCTTGAATATTTGGCAGAAGTCCAGGCCAATTCAAATGTAGTTCCACAATGGTTTGGAATCAATCACAAGTGTGTGGGGAGCAGAAGGTAGGTAGATAGAAAAGAGACCACTATGATAACAATAGCTGGAAATGATCATGCTGGACAAGAGTTGAGCGAGGTATACTGTGATTCTTGGTGGTGGAATATGTGCACTGGTGAAGGGATGGGTGTTCGAGCATTGTATAACTGAAACTTAAACCTGAAGGCTTTGTAACTTTCCACATGGTGATTCAATAAAAGAATATTTTTTAAAAAAAGTAAAAAAAAACATACAGGCAATATACAATAATATATAGCCATCTGACTTTCATGAAGCACAACTTGATTTGCTCCCAAATGTCCATCTATTCCTGTGTTTTGTCATGCTGTTACTGCTTTAAATTATGTCATCAGTGAGGGCCCAGGCATGATTCTGTGGCAGTGTCTGGCTTGCAGATATGAGGCCATTCCTGGTCACCATTCATACATGTCACTACTAACAACACTACTGTTTGGGATCCCCAGTACCACAATAATGTTCATAGTCTCTGGCACATCACAACAAGTGTACACAAGTGAAGTGTGCAACTTTCAGGCAAGCATTACAAATCAAATATGTGTGATTATATGTAAAGAGTTTAACCCAGAAAAGCACCACAACCAACTATGTGAACAGCAAAATCATGTAGGTGTGTGTGACTTCTGTTCTCTTCAACAATAACCAAAGCACCCAAAAATTAATAGAAAAGAAGGGTAATAAATAAAGCTATATATATACGCACATATATACATAGATATCATATATATGTCCACTTTAAAATGCAAATTAATTTGAAATTTTGTAATTTATGTCAAAATCATGCTTTCGTGGAAATTATTTTCTGTATCACTGTCATCCCATTGTTCATTGGTTTGCTCGTGCGAGCACCAGTAACATCTCCATTGTGAGACTTGTAGTTACTGTTTTTGGCATATTGAATACGCCACAGGCAGGCTGGAGCAATAGCACAGTGGGTAGGGCATTTGCCTTGCACACGGCTGACCTGGATTTGATTCCTCCGTCCCTCTCAGAGAGCCCGGCAAACTACTGAAATTATTTTCTAGAAGCAAAAAATAAAATCTATAAAAATTGAATTGTTATGGTCTGATTAATGAAAAGCAATGGAAAAACATATAATTTAGACATCTCAAAAACATCTCAATTGATATGTGATTAAACTGATATTAACATTCTTTAAACTTAGGTAAAGGTTAACTGCTGAAAAAATAATGTAAGTATGTTTATACAGTATTATCTTTATTACCAATTAGGGTACCTTAGTGCTCTTATTGTTATTGTTGTTGTTGTTATTAGGTCTCTGGGCCACATCAGTTCTCCTGGGTCCTAACTCTTGGCTCTGAGTGCAGGAATCGCTCTTTCAGGGGCTCAGGGAACATATGGGGTGTTGGGGATTGAAACCCAGTCAGCCACATGCGAAGCAACTGCCTTTCCTGCTGTGCTATTGCTCTGGCCCCTGTGTCTATACTCTCTAAAAAGGGAAAAGTGTAACTTGAAAAGACAAAAGTAGCAACAAATTGACTCAAGTCATTGTCTTTTTCTTTACTGGAGTTTTTATTTTATTTTATTTCTTTTTTTTTTTGCTTTTTGGGTCACACCTGGCGATGCACAGGGGTTACTCCTGGCTCTGCACTCAGGAATTACCCCTGGCCGTGCTCAGGGGACCATATGGGATGCTGGGATTTGAACCCGGGTCGGCCGCGTGCAAGGCAAACGCCCTACCCGCTGTGCTATCTCTCCAGCCCCTTTATTGGAGTTTTTAAACTCCAATAAAAATGTACCCTTGGGAAGAATATTTTTTTAAAAATAAAAAGCCCAAACTACAATGCTTAACAGAACTAACTACTTTGATTTAATTTACCAAATAAACACAATCAGTGACTATAAAAGGTGATTAAATTACATTGAATTAAAATTTATACCATTTTTACATCAAAAGGCTCACTGAACAGTGAAGACAAGTTACAAACTAGAAGAAAATAGTTGAAATATGCAAAACTGGCAATATGTAAAAATTATTTTTAACTCACAGAATTCTATAAGAAAAGGAATATTAACCATTAGAAGTTGGGCAAAATAAATGAAAAACTGTTTCAAAGTGCAAGCCTCATATGAACAAAAAACATTAGAAGGTATGTTAACATCACTGATTATTTCAGAAATGCAATTAAGTAGGACTTCACTGAAAACTCGTTTAAAATTATTTTACCAAAATATTTCAGTCTGACAAGTCTATGTGTTGTTCCACAAAAGGAATTATAGAATCTCTTATACATATCCACAGGAATGTACCCTATACTGGATGTTCAGAAGCACCAAGCTGTGACCATCAAAAATGTTTCCATTATACCTGGTTATAGAGGAAATTCAAATTAAAACCACAATCACACACATGTAAGAATTGCTTACATCAAAAAGAACAAGAATATTTGATAAGGGAGCAAGAAATGTGAAGTGGAGCAAGGAAAGCGTCTTTAACAAATGGTGCTGGCACAACTGGACAACCACATGCAAAAGAATGGGCTTAGACCTCGACCTGACACCATGCACAAAAGTCAGATCAAAATGGATTAAAGACCTCAACATCAGACCACAAACCATAAGGTACACTGAGGACAAGGTCGGCAAAACCCTCCACGATACTGAAGATAAAGGTATCTTCAAAGATGACATGGAACTAAGCAATCTAGTAGAAACAGAGATCAACAAATGGGACTACATTAAACTAAAAAACTTCTGCACCGCAAAAGATACAGTGATCAGAATACAAAGACAATCTACAGAATGGGAAAGGATATTCACCCAATACCCATCCTATAAAGGGTTGATATCAAGGATATATAAAGCACTGGTTGAACTCTACAAGAAGAAAACATCCAACCCCATCAGAAAACAGGGCGAAGAAATGAACAGAAACTTTCCCAAGGAAGAGATACGAATGGCCAAAAGGCACATGAAAAAGTGCTCTACATCACTAATCATCAGGGAGATGCAGATCAAAACAACCATGAGACACCACCTCACACTACAGAGACTGGCACACATCCAAAAGAACAAAAGCAACCGCTGTTGGAGAGGATGTGGTGAGAAAGGGACCCTTCTACACTCTTGGTGGGAATGCCGACTGGTTCAGCCCTTTTGGAAAACAATTTGGACGATTCTCAAAAAATTAGAAATTGAGCTCCCATTTGATCCAGCAATACCACTGCTGGGAATATATCCCAGAGAAGCAAAAAAGTACAGTCGAAATGATATCTGCACTTATATGTTCATCACAGCACTGTTTACAATAGCCAGAATCTGGAAAAAACCTTAGTGCCCTAGAACAGATGACTGGTTGAAGAAACTTTGGTACATCTATACAATGGAATACTATGCATCTATTAGAAAATATGAAGTTATAAACTTTGCATATAAGTGGATCAACATGGAAAGTATCATGCTAAGTGAAATGAGTCAGAAAGAGAGAGACAGGGGGCAGGAGAAATAGCACAGCGAGTAGGGCGTTTGCCTTGCACGCCGCTAACCAGGGTTCAATTCTCAGCATCCCATATGGTCCCCTGAGCACTGCCAGGGCCTAATTCCTGAGTGAATAGCCAGGAGTAACCCCTGTGCATCGCCGGGTATGACCCAAAAAGCAACAAAAAAAGAGAGAGAGACAGACATAGAAAGATTGCACTCATCTGTGGAATATAGAATAAAAGAGTAGGACACTAACACCCAAGAATAGTAGAAATAAGTACCAGACAGTTGACTCCATGGCTTGGAAGCTGGCCTCACATTCTGGGGAAAAGGCAGCTAAGATAGAGAAGGGAACACCAAGTAAAATGTAGTTGGAGGCCACGCGGGGGAAGGGTGCTGCGTGCTGAAAGTAGACTAGAGACTTAACACCGATGGCCACTCAACACCCCTATTGCAAACCACAACACCCAATTGGAGAGAGAGAACAAAAGGGAATACCCTGCCACAGAGGCAGGGTGGGATGGGGGGAGATGGGATTGGGGGTGGGAGGGATGCTGGGTTTATTGTTTGTGGAGAATGGGCACTGTTGAAGGGATGGGTTCTCGAACATTGCATGAGGGAAACACAAGCACGATAATGTATAAATCTGTAACTGTACCCTCATGGTGATTCACTAATTAAAAATAATTTTAAAAAAAAGAACAAGAGGTTAGGGAAATAGCTCAGCAGCAAAGAATGCATGAGATCTGGGTTCAAGGCATGTCAGGAAATGATTTTTTTTAAAAAGTAGTAACAACTGTAGGAGAGAGTATACAGAAAATGGAGTCCTCATGCTTCGGTATGCTACCATAGTGAAAAATTATATGGAGCCTCCAACTTATAGATACAATTGCCATAAAATCCATAATACCAATTTCTGATATTTATACTCTCAGTAGCTTGCCGGGCTTTCCTCCGTCCCTTTTGGAGAGCCTGGCAAGCCACCAAGAGTATCCCGCCCACACGGCAGAGCCTGGCAAGCTACCCATGGTGTACTCAATATGCCAAAAACACGAACAACATGTCTCATGGTGATGTTACTGGTGCCTGCTCAAGCAAATGATGAACAATGGGACCACAGTGCTACAGTGCTATCCAAAGGATATGAATGGATTAACACAGTAATTTATATCAACCCCAATATTTATAACATTGTTATTTCCAATAGCAAAGTGCCCAACAATAAATGACTGAATAAAGATGTGGTACATTTACACAATAGAATAAAAAATAAAATATTATCATTCACAGCAAAACAAAAGGAGCACCAGGGTTCTAAGTTAACCAAAATAAGTCAGAGATCGAAAGGGCAAAAATCATCTAGTGATGATTTTGCCCATGTGTGCAACATGAGAATATAAAACTGATGAACAGACAAAAAAAAATTTTTTAAGGCAAGTGAACAATCACTGACATAGATGAAGGAAAGGAAAAGGTAGAAGGTAAGGTGGGGACAGGTATAAAAAACATAATGCAGAGGCTGGAGCAATAGCACAGTGAGTAGGGCGTTTGCCTTGCACATGGCCGACCCGGGTTCAATTCCCAGCATCACATATGGTCCCCTGAGCACCGCCAGGAGTAATTCCTGAGTGCAGAGCCAGCAAACAAACACTTTCAACTATTTGTTCTGACCTGTCCAATCAAGGGATCAAAAGAACTATTTCAAGGATTAGGGATTAGCATTAAATAAAGTTTTCGGTATTTCATTTATTATTTACATTAAAATATTTGACCCATGCCTCTAAAAGACCTTAATAAAACATTTATGTTCAAAATCCCTTAAATTTGGAAAATAATATGGTAATTTCTCAAAAAATCTAGAAATTGAGTTCCGTATGACCCAGCAATACTCCTTGTGGGAATATCACCTGGCAGTCCCCAAACACACAACAGAAATGCCATCTGCACTTCTATGTTCATTGCAGCACTATTCACAATAGCCAGAATCTGGAAACGACCTGAGTTCTTAAGAGCAGGCAACTGGATAAAGAAACTATGGTGCATCTACACAATGAAATACTACCATGCAGGCACCAGGAAAAAAAAAGTCATGAAATTCGCTTATAAATAGATGGACATGGAGAGTATTATGCTGAGTGAAATGAGTCAAAAAGAGAGGGACAGACGTAGAATTATCGCACTCATTTTGATATATATAAAAAAGAAGACGAAAACACAGTATGAGACTAATATCCAAGGATAGTAGAAACAAGTAACCAGGAGGCCTGGTCCACTGTTGGAAGCTTGCCACAAGTAGATGGGTGCAACACTGGTGGAAGAGAATGGGCACCGGCGGAGGGATGGGTAAACGATCACTGTATGACTGAAATGCAAACACAAAAGTTCATAAGTTTGTAACTGTACCTCACAGTGATTCACTAATAATTTTTTAAAGAGGGGCGGGAGTGATAGCACAGTAAGTAGGGCGTTTGCCTTGCACACGACCGACCTGGGTTTGAATCCCAGCATCCCACATGATCCCCTTAGCATCACCAGGAGTAATTCCTGAGTGCAGCACCAGGAGTAATCCCTGTGCATCGCTGGGTGTGACAAAAGCAAAAAAAGATTAAGAAGGGACCACTAGGACAATGTCAGTTGGAAATGATCACACTGGACAAGAGCTGAGTAATGACAGTGGGTAAAGGGATTATACAGTAGTAGCACTGTCGTAACACTGTTGTCCTGTTGCTCATCAATTTGCTTGAGCGGGCACCAGTAATCTCTCCATTGTGAGACTTGTTGCTACTGTTTTTGGCATATCAAATACGCCACAGGTAGTTTGCCAGGCTCTTCCGTGCGGGTAGGATACTCTCGGTAGCTTGCCGGGCTCTCCAAGAGTGACGGAGGAATCAAACCCGGGTCGGCTACATGCAAGGCAAACGCGCTACCCGCAGTGCTATCGGTGGGGCGATAGGGAAAGGGATATACAGGATAACTTGTCAGTAGCTTTATTGCAAACCATATGGAGATAGAGAGAGAATGAGTGAGAGACAGAGAGAGACAGTAAAATGCCTGCCATAGAGGTAGGCTAGGGTGAGGGGTGGGGGTGGTAGCAAATGGGAAACTGGGAAAAAGAAAAAGAAATCCCATAAATTACAGATGCTGAAGAAGCCTGGATTGAACATCCCATCGAACTTCTACAAGGGCCCATGGACATATTCCTTCTTTAGGGGGCTCCATCTGTGGTCCAAAAATTCAAAACTTTGACCACTTTTAGCAGAAACCAGCCAGATGATTTCTTGTCCCCTACTCCACTGCCAGCTGAAGCCTGAAGAGCGGAGAATGACAAAGACAAAAGAGGAACAGGCAGGAAGAGATTAGGGATATGCATTAAGAGAAAAAAATTACCAACATGGACTGTCAGGAGTAGGAGAGCCTAGTAAACTGGATGGCTTGTAAACTCCAGAACATAATCATCTCAGCATCCCCCATTTTAATGGCCCACATTCTTAGAACAAAACTAAGAAATATTCATCCACCCACCTTTATTTAGAAGGTATAAAATCAGAAGGCATTAGCCTTTCTCCGGAATCCTATTTAGGGGGACCCGTCCCATAGCCTGGGAGTTGCCCTGCATTCTCTCCCCATTTCTTCTCCTTTGCCTAAACAAAGTCTTTTACTGAAAAAAAAGAAAAGTAAGCTTTTTTTTTAACTCTCAAGGAATGTTATGGATTCCAGGGGCTACTCCTAGTAATACCTGAACAACTGGGCAGACAGTTCAATGCTCTGGCCAGAGCAAGTGATTGCTACTAACTCCCTGTGATTATGAGAGCCACCTTGCAACCCCTGCTATGCTTTGGGGTCACCAGGGCCACACTCAGATGTAGTTAGGGTCTCCAGCTCAAGGGACCACGAAGTCCAGAGGACTGAACCAGAGTCATACATCCCTAACCTCTGTGCTCTCTCTCCACCTAAAATATTTATACTTTCAAACCCTTTATGGCAAGTTCAACAATAAGTTATCCATAACCAAAATACTATCCTTATTTTATTTTAAAAACAGGATTATTTTTATTATAGTTTAGGTAACATGGTAAAAGTAGTGCTAAAATTTATGGTTTGATGTACAAAGCTACTGCACCTACTACCACAAAAGTGACCAAGACCCTCCAGCGTGATACCTATTCTACCTTTATCACACCATTACCACAAACCACCAACCATTTTCCCCTTCACCGGGCATTCTCAGGTCTGTATTCCAGGGCCATGAGTTTGACATCACATGATACCTTTCATTACCTTGTCTTGTTGCTCTGCACTCCTTCACTCTGACTTATCTCACTTAACATGATAGCTCCCAGTACTATTCACCTTGCACTAAACACTATGATTTCATCTTTTCTTACAGCTGTATAGTATTTCATTATGTATATGTCACAATGTTTTTATCCATTCATCTGTCTTTGGATATTTGGGTTGTTTCCATCACCCAGCTATTTTGCTAGCTGCTACAGTGAATATAGGTGTGTATTTATAAACTTATTTATTTATTTTGGACTTGGAGGCATACCTAGCTGTGCTCTGGGTTTTTTGCCTAGCTCTGTGCTCTGTGATCATTCCTGGTGGTGCTTAAGGAGCCATATGTAGTGTATCACATTGAACTAGGGTTGGCTGCATGCGAAGCAATATCTCTAACCCTTATAAACATCTTTAAAATTAATTGACACGCTGTTGGAGAGGATGTGGAGAGAAAGGGACCCTTCTACACTGCTGGTGGGAATGCCGACTGGTCTAGCCCCTTTGGAAAACAATATGGACACTTCTCAAAAAATTAGAAATTGAGCTTCCATTTGATCCAGCAATACCACTTCTGGGAATATATCCTGGAGAGGCAAAAAAGTACAGTCGAAATGACATCTGCACTTATACGTTCATCGCAGCACTGTTTACAATAGCCAGAATCTGGAAAAAACCCGAGTGCCCCGAGAACAGATGACTGGTTAAAAAACCTTTGGTACATCTATACAATGGAATACTATGCAGCTGTTAGAAAAAATGAAGTCATAAACTTTGCATATAAGTGGATCAACATGAAAAGTATCATGCTAAGTGAAATGAGCCAGAAAGAGAAGGACAGACATAGAAAGATTGCACTCATCTGTGGAATATAAAATGGCAGAGTAGGAGACTAATACCCAAGAATAGTAGTATAGAATACCAGGAGGTTGGCTCCATGGCTTGGAAGCTAGCCTCACAGGCTGTGGGAACGTCATCCCAGGTAGAGAAGGGAACACCAAGTAAAATGTGATTGGAAATCCCGAGCGGGAGGGAGATGCATGCTGAAGGTAGACTAGAGACTAAACATGATGGCCACTCAATACCCCTACTGCAAACCACAACATCCAAAAGGAGAGAGAGAGAACAAATTGGAATGCTCTGCCACAGAGGTGGAGTGGGGTAGGGGGGATGGGATAGGGGGGTGGGAGATATACTCGTTCATAAGTGGTGGAGAATGGACACTGGTGGAGGGATGGGCTCTCGAACATTGCATGAGGGAAAAACAGGCATGAAAATGTGTGAATCTGTAACTGTACCCTCACTGTGACTCACTAATTGAAAAATAAATAAATTATTAAAAATAAAATTAAATTAAATTAATTGACAGAGACATCCCCAATCTATTCATTCTAAGCATTAAATATTCTAGAGTAAGGCTCCTAGAGTCTGCTTAGGACATAATCATTTAGCAAAATTACTTTTGAATAAAATAAAAAACCAAAAATGTTCTAGAATTTGTTACTTTTCATAGAATTCAAGTGAAAATTTACTTCACAGTTATTTTATTCCAGTCTCTTTCATCTGAAATCCTTAATATTTTGCATAAAATTACACAGAAAGAGATGACGTCATTAATTTATTTAGTGAGAGAACAGCCAGTGGTACTCAGGGCTCATTCCTTGGGCAACTATACATGGTACTAGGACAGCAGCATGCAAAGCTGCATGTGAGTCTTAACTCCTGTATTCCTGTTTTCTCTGGCCATGAAGTGACAGGGATGAAGAGATAGTACTATAGGTAAGGTACATGCCTTGCACATTCCTGACCCAAGTTTGATCCCCAGCAAACCCGATGGTCCTCTAAACCCTGCCAATTGTGATCCCTGAGAGCAGAGCTAGTCATTTGTAATCGCTGAGTACAGCCGGACATAAATTTTAAAGAATTTAAGTGACAATAACAATTCTGTCACAAATGAGAATATGCAGAATTAACGATGTCTGCAAATAAAAAGGACTTACTCTCTTTTCCGTTAAAAAAATTCTTCTTAGCAAAATTTCTGGTCAGAAAATAGAAAACACCCACTGCTCAAATCTCCATTACATCCGATTTACTGGTATTCTATAAGCACAATGCCATCAACTTGCAATTTGTTTGAGACAGATGAAATATAAATATTCAAAGTTTGATCTTTAGCAGACTCAGAAGAAACTTAAGTAAGACTTAGTACAAGCTTAAGTCATTATTATAAAATGGACTTACTGTTTTCAACATTAAATGGTTCCCTGATGTGTAAGGTACCTTTGTTCAAAAATGGAAAGCAGGCAAAACTTTCTGAAACTTTTCAAAGAACAAATTACAAGATAATTACAATGCTGCAAGATGTACCTGAATATACTCAAGAGCATGGTGTTTGGCATCACAGTTTATTCATCCCTGAGAGTGGGCTGCTGGAATGGGCAGCCCTTTCATCAAGTTTTACTGCATGCCTTGGAACATAAACAAATACTACATCCCAAGAATTCAACATGTTCTAAGTCTTCCATTACTGTGTTTGTGAAATGTGTCCCTAGCATCATCTCATGTTGTCAGTATGGTTCTGGATATTGTCCACTGAATGTGTTTAACAACAAATAAATCTTTCACAGTTTACATTACATATAATCTAAATCAAAACATTAAATTTTAAACTATAATCAGTATCCCTATAACCTCAATTCTAAAATATTCCAGTCAACCACTTCTGTTTCTTATCTGTTGAGCAGCACATGTATTTTTGTTGGAAAACAGGCATATGTATGCTTTCCAAAAGCAACTAATACAGATAATTCTAAACCCTTATTCCCTTGGTGACTATATTAAGTACTATTGTCTCTGTTTAGCAATATGCTTTCCCTGATGATGTGGCATTGACTTCTTTGAAATTAAAATAAGACATTAGTGCCCTATTAAATCTAATTCTACCTTCTCCTTAACAAAAGAAAGTTAATACTCCTTTGCACTGTTAACAGCTGCCCACTCTGCCCTTGCTTCCTCTGCCCTCAACTAAAAGGCACTTTTCCCCTTGCATTAGTATTGAACTCACAGATTTTGTCCTCTCAGCCTCTACCCAGATTTGCAGAGATACAGAGCAAACCTTCAGTTAACATATGCCCTTAACACACAATACCATTCTCAATTCCATTTTTTTTACACCCAGCAATGTTCAGAGGTTACTCCTGGCTTTGCACTCAGGAATTACCCCTGGCCGTGCTCAGGGTACCATATGGGATGCTGGGAATCGAACCCGGGTCAGCCGCGTGCAAGGCAAACGCCCTACCCGCTGTGCTATCACTCCAGCCCCTCTCAATTCCATTTAATACAATTTCATCCTGCAATTTTGCAACTTATTCCATACAGACCATTTATCTCATGATCAAGCACATACCTAAGCTTAAGAAAGCATTTGCAACAATAAATTAAAAAATTAAAGTAAGCCTTATAAACACAGTTGCACATGTTGTCTGTACAGTATACTGAAGTATAAAATTTTGAATATGATTATACATAACTGCTTTCATATTGTAAATGCATATGTAAAAAGAGATATGTCCCATACCTATGAACTATTTCATGAACCCTTCAAGGATAAGAACCACATCTCTTTTCTACTGGTCATAATCATGTTTCTAAAGTTAGATTACTCAAGCAAACTTTTACTGAGTTCCTTGAAAAAACATCCAAAAGAACGGCATGAAGGTAAGCTATGTAAATACCACTCACAAAACAAAACACGTTGCACCATAGACAAAAAATATATAACCTATGGAGCTGAATAAGCACTCGGTTTTTTCAGAGTAAGCACTATATATATCATAACATTTATTTTAAGAACAACTCAGTTACAAGAAATGTGTTACAATGGAAATAACAGTAGAATGATGCTAGAGTTTGAAAACCTAATGCTCTGCTCAATACTAGCCATTTAATTTGTGGGCAAATCACTTAATCTCTCTAAACAACAAAGGGCAATTACTATGTACCCTATCAAGCTCATAGGTTATTATTAGGATAAAATATATATAAAAGTGCTTCAAAATTTATAAAGAACTGTATAAATAATTGTATTATTTTCCATTACGAGCATAACCTCTAAGTTTAGATAATATTTTCTTTTAATGTGAACTTGTTAAAGAAATTAAGGAGTAATTATGCCACATAGCTCTTCACTCAATAAAATAAATCATTTAAAGTTCAGTAACGCAAATTCAATCTAAAGAAATTACAATGAGTTAATTGGCAAACATGTGTTTCACACTTAATTTTTTAGGGAGACATTCATTATACAAATGAAGGCAATTATTTGAATCAGACCAATTAGTATCACAAGATCATTACTTTGAATGTACTGAGAGTGTCTTCATCTATATAGCAAAATCAGACTCTGGAAAGTTTATTTGGATCCGTTTTACAACCTGATATTACACACCACGCCCCACAGGTGAAGAGGTGATCCAGCAAATGTAGGAAATACGAGCATTGACTCCAAATTTAGAGGAATGCATGTGAGTAATCAAAACAACATGATCTGATGTATGTAAAGATTTCCAAATCAGTTTCACAGTCATGTTGCTTATAGACACAAAGAGGCATAAAGAAGCAAAGGGGGCAGCTGCATGTAGAATTAGACTTATTTATAGTACTAGTGACCGTCTAATATAAAAACTTTCAGAATTTGTTTAGGTAACCAATATGATCATTTTCAATCTCTCTTAAGGTCAGCAAATTACCACAGTATCCAAAAAGTTGTACTCTCTTGCCTTGTAAGAGGCCAACACAATTCTGTCCCCAGTGCCACATACAGTCCACTGAGTACTACCAAGAGCGACCTGATAAAGAGCTCCTGAGCACAGCTAAATGCAGGCCAAAAATAAAAACACAAAAAATTATAGGCAATTTCCCTTTCTCTTGTCAAGTCTAACTACACACCAGAAAGGCAAGATAACAAGGGATATCTATTTTCCTAAATGATTTCTCAACTTTCTCGTCACTTTTTTGTTTTTATATGGGTGAGGATTTTAAACAAGGATTACCTGGGAGGTAGATTTATTCAAAGTACTCATGAGCACAAACCACTTGAACTGGACATTCAAGTAAAACAGAAAACTACCTTATAAATTTTTTAGTGTTGAGCCCTATCCCAGCAAAATATGTAGAGTGAAAAGAAAAAAAATGAACCAGAGTTGCAAGATAGGGGCAGGAGGGATGACAAACAGTGAAGGAGGCAGGAGAAAGATACCAGAAACACAAAGATGGTAGCAGAGAGATAGTACAGGAGCTAGGGCACTTGCCTTGCCTGCAGCTGACACAGGTTTGATCCTTAGGACCATATATAGCCATACAAGTATCACTAGGAGTGAACCCTGAGCACAGAGCCAAGAGTAAGCAAACCCTGAACACCACTGAGTATGGTTCAAAAATCTCCCTCCCAAAAAAAAAGCCAATCCAGAAATACAAAGATACAGAAAGAAACCAATGATAAAATTTGCCAACAGCACCCTACCTACTATCCCCCCACCCCCTGACCCCCCATAACAAACATTAACACAAGAATTTGCTATTACATATTCTAAGGGCACTGTTTTTTTAATGCAAACTTACTGAATATTATTGAATATAACCCAGAGTTATGCAATGTAGCAAAAAAAAGTATCTCAGCAACATGGATGGAACTGAGGGCTGGAGAAATAGGTCAATGGGTCAGGCACTTGCCTTCCTTGTGGCCAAACTGGATTGGATCCCCGGCATCCCATATGGTCCTCTGAGTGGATTACTGAGTGCAGAGCCAGGAGTTAGACTTTAGCAGCGCCAGGTGTGCCCCTCCCCCTCAAAAAAAAAAAACAACAACCCATAAATGGTACCAGAGAGTGTCATGTTAAGCAAAATAAGTCAGAAGAAGGATAAATACTGGATGATCTCACTCATCTGTTGAACAGAGACAGAACAAGGGAATAAAAAGTATGGAACAATGATAATCCCTAGGCTCTAGATTTAAAAAAAAAAGATTACTAAGTAGTGTGGAGTGGGGAGCATGGAGGATAGTAATAAAGTTCAGACTAGAGGTGACATCGTCTCATACTGTGGTGGGTCCCTGCACTTCTGTGGTGGTCGGGTGCAGTGACATCAAACCATACATGATTGTATGTATGATTTTATATATCAAACCATAAACTTTAACCATCTTACATAAACTATAATAAAAAAAATAGAAAGCCTCCTCGCCTCCTAGGAAAGTTCTATTCACTATCACATAATATAATGATGAAAGTTATGGGGCTGGAGTGATAGATAGCACAGCGGGTAAGGCGTTTGCCTTGCACGCGGTCGACCCGGGTTCGAATCCCAGCATCCATATGGTCCCCTGAGCACCACCAAGGGTGATTCCTGAGTGCATGAGCCAGGAGTGACCCTGTGCATCACCGGGTGTGACCCAAAAAGCAAAAAAAAAAAAAACTGCATAATAATGACAGTTAAAAAAAATACTGACTTCACACAAAACTGAGATAGCACAGCGGGTAGGGCGTTTGTCTTGCACGCGGCCGACCCGGGTTCGATTCCCAGCATCCCATATGGTCCCCTGAGCACGGCCAGGGGTAATTCCTGAGTGCAGAGCCAGGAGTAACCCCTGTGCATTGCCAGGCGTGACCCAAAAAGCAAAAAATAAAAAATAAAAAAATATTACTAAACGAGAACTGGAAGATTTTGTCCATAGTTTTGGTTTTGACTCTCGAGTTCTTCAAGCACTCAGTCACTGTACTTTTATAAATGTTTTCATTCTCTCAAAACAATAATTATTTCCTGAGTCTTTGAAAATGAGGTAGTATGGTTTATCAGCTAACTCTACAACAAAATCACCTGAGAACTTTTTTTTAAGTATCCTGGCCCTTGAATTATGATTTAATTGGTCCAGCTGGAGAGATAGTACAGCGGGAAAGCCTCTGCCTTGCACAGGGCTGACCGGCATCCCATACGATCCCGAACTCACTGCCAGGATTAATTCCTGAGTACAGAGCCAGGAGTAATAACACCTGAGTATCACTGGATGTGAAACAAAAAGGGGAAAAAAGTATTATTTAATTGGTCTTGATTAGGGTAAGGGCTGAGTCTTTTGTTTCAAACTTACACTGTGATTTTATTAATATAATTATTATTATTATTATTATTATTATTTAATTTTGGGTCATACCCAGTGGTGTCATAGGGCTTACTCTCTGGCTCTGCACTCAGGGATCACTTATGGCAGGGTTTGGAGGAACTTAAGGGATGCCAGGGATGTAACAACCTCAACTGAGTAAAGGCAAGAGCCATATTGTACTATGGCTCCATCCCTACCCTTGTTAAAATTTTTGTCTTGGGACCACACCCAGCAGTACTCAGGGATTATTCCTGGATATGAGCTCAGAAATCACTCCTGGCTGATTCAGGGAACCTTATAGGATGCCAGGGATGGAACCAGGTTCAGCCGTGTGCAAGGCAAGTGCCCTATCCCCAATACTATCACTCTGGCCTTCTTCCTTTATGATTAGAAGTGCAATAAAGCTACTGGTCTTTTTATATGTTGCTTTTTTTTTCTTTTTGGGTCACACCTGGTGATGCACAGGGGTTAGTCCTGGCTTTGCACTCAGGAATTACTCCTGGCGGTGCTCAGGGGACCATATGGGATGCTGGGAATCGAACCAGGGTTGGCCGCATGCAAAGCAAACGCCCTACCCGCTGTGCTATCGCTCCAGCCCTGATGTTGCATTTAGACACACACAACAGCAAAATAATTTTAAAAGCCTCCTCTTTCCTTTTAAATTTATCAGTTCCCCCTTCTTATCCAATTTTACTTCAACCAATATTCTCAAAGCCTCACATTCGGATTAACAGAATAGCTTTCTGAATTCCTATCTAGTTTTCCTTCCTCCAATCTCTTCCCATTACAATAAACCTTTATATGCCTGTCTGATCTGTTTGGTTGTGGAACCTCACACTGAAGCCATTTCTAATATACTATCAGCAAACAACTTTTCATCAGAGCACATATGGTGTGTTTACATATATGTATGTTAACGCTATCTATATGAATAGCCTCTGCTATGCTCTATTTTTCTTCAGTTAGTGTCTCTAATTTATATATAATATATACTAGTGTCTTTACTTACAAAAATAATACTTTCTGAAGTGTTCACAGCTGATTTTTTTCCAAAAACAATCGGTCACTGGGCCCACCCATGTACTTTTCATTTACATTTTAGTGTTTTCCCAGAAAAGAAAACATGCATTCAACTGAAAATAAAAGGTAAAATTATCTCGAAAATTCCCATATCACTGCAGGAAATCACAAAGTTTATGACGAATGTTTATGAATAACATGTATGCTCTGGTAACTGCTAAAGTGTGCCTGAGAAAACATACTCAAGGGTTAAAAACCGAGATTATTATATGTGCATACATATTCGTACTTACGAAAATACTTAATCAAGTACATTATAATCAATATAAAAAGAGAAAACCCAACAAGTATATGATTTGTTTCTGACTTTAAGATCTCCACCTTCTCAGGGACATGATACAAACATACAAAGAAAATTAAGTCAGGGGCTGGAGAGATAGCACAGCGGGTAAGGTGTTTGCCTTGCACGCGGCTGAAACGGGTTCGATTCCCAGCATCCCATATGGTCACCCAAGCAGCGCCAGGAGAAATTCCTGAGTGCAGAGCCAGGAGTAACTCCTGCGCAGCATCGCTGTGTGGGCGTGACCCAAAAAGCAAAAAAAAAAAAAAGAGAGAGAGAAAGTCAGCACTGGTGATAAAGACAGTTAAGTACCATGAGAATTCAAAGAAACAAGACTTCTGTAGACCCCGAAGGGAGTTGGGGACCAACCGCTTCATGGAAAAGCTGCAACTTGAATAAAATAGGTGGAAAAACAAAAATCCCAAATATACAGATAACCTTTTACAAAGAAGAGCAGAAACTCCTAAAAGAAGAGTGTGGGCCTAGTTGGAACAGAGTTCTAAAATTCTGTCCTCAATAGAGGGACAGTTTACAGGTTATAAGGAAAAATAAAAAACAACGTATCCCCTTAATGAAGCACTCTGACACCGTTTTTCTTGAAGCCTTCCTTTGAAGAACACACCAAGTAGTATAATATCGTGCCAATTTAGTCACGAACATACCAACATATTGTTTATGAAATCTGTTCAAAGTGAAGGAGCAAATACCCAAATGTGCTTTCCAAAATACAAAATCAATGTATACACAGCTCTTAGAATAATCTCTAAGAGAATAATTGAGTGGAAGTCTTTCAGATGTCCGGTCCCCACCCTTCTCCAAATATAAACCTTAATTTAATATATCCAATACGATGAAACAGTGCTACATTGAAAATAAAGGTCTAGTATTACTTCCCACTATAAATGAATCAGTTCACTGCCTTTCTTCAAAATTGTGTATATTAAAATAATTTCAGCCATCATTTCTTGCAGCAAAGCAGATGAAATCAAGACACAAAAATCTGAAGACTATGAAAGGCAAACAAAAACCCCCTTTCATCACACCAAAAGATACCATAAATAGCCAGCTTTGGTCTCTACGGCAGAAGGGAAAGCGAGTGCATTCAAAACAAAACAAAAAATGTCATCAACAACAAAGAGTACGAAAGACTCTATGAAGAACACTGCAGCAGGCTTTTTTTTTCATTCACAAGGATAGGCCAGTAGCCTACAACTCAAAAAAAAATGGAGTTGCTCTTGTTTCTTAAAAAAATGCCCTTAAAAATTTTGGCTATGTGAGTCCTAAAAATCAGGGCTCCCACAGAACTCCAAACAAGGATTCGTCTCCCCCTCCTCGAACCAGACACGTGACTGACGCTTTAATTGGCCTCCGCATCGAATACTAATTCAGCCACCACTACCTTCGCCGGGACCCAGGGAATATGGACGGTGTGTCCCTAAGAGCACGCGTCACAAGCAGGCAAGCGTGTTCTGGAAGGACTGACACGCACACAACGTTCAAGAGCGCAGAAAAAGCGCGGCCGGGCGGCCGCAGCGCAAAGCCGAGAGCTGTGCCCTTCTGTGCAAGCGCCTATGCCTTTAAAAAGGACTCTGCACACACGCCGGTTGTCGGTATTGTCTGTCCCCCACCCCCTCCACCACCAGCCTCCCCCCCCCAGCAAGCACACAGGCCTAGAAGGAATACGTCGAGATAGGGATTTTATGCATTGTCTCTTCTGCCCCCACCCCCACCCCTACCCCCGCCACCCCCCGTCCAGGGGCGAGCAGCTGGGACTGGAAGACCTGGACCCAGGAGGACCTCGGCGCCTCCCTGCGCAGCCCTTCGGGACGGGGGCAACCCACTGGGACAACAATGCACGTTACCCCCTCACCCGCCGCCCCGTTTGCACACCGCCTCCGGCGGCCTTTGCAAGCCCACCCCGGCGCGCCGTCGGCCCCCGCGGCCAGCACGCCCCTGGGCCTGCGTCGCCGCCCCCGCGCTCCCCGCCCGGACCCTCCGCGTCGCGTCGGAGCCCCGCAGCCACGCCGCCGCGCGACGACCCCCGAGCGGCCCCCGTCCTCCCCCCCAAGCCCCCCGCCCCGCGCCGCTCGGCCCGCTTCCCCTCCCCCTCGCCCCGCCCTCCCCCCCCGCCCCGACGCGTCCTGTCACCTGCTTGGGTGGTGTCCGTCAGGTCGTAGCCGCTGCCCGGGAAGTCTCGGAGCTTCCTGCCGCTGAGGCTCAGGATGCCCGAGTTGCCGGCCTCCTCCAGGGCGCGGTCCAGGCTCCGGACGGTGTGCGGCGGCGGCAGGCTCCCGGGCAGCCACTGCGGCCCGGCGGGGAACGGCTGGCCGAAGAGCGCGGGCACGGCGATGGGCGCCACCACCGGGCCCCCCCCGCCGCCGCCGCCAACGCCGCCGCCGCCGCCGCCCGCGCCGCCCGCGCCGCCACTCCCCCCTCCGGCCGCGCCGCCACCGCCGCCGCTGCCCCCGCCGCCGCCCCCGCCGCCCCCGCTGTTGCCACCGCCTCCCTGACTCGCCGCCATGTTGGTGGGACAGAGAATAGCCCCCGACGCTCCGCGCCGCCGGGGCCGCGGGGGTAGGGGCTGCGCAGGACGCATGCGCACGCGGGGCTGGGAGGGGGGCCGCGGGAGCGGGTGGGAAGGAATCGGGGCGGGCTGGGAGGAGGTGTCGTGAGGCGGAGAGACCATGTTCCGAGGTGCGAGCACGCCGCCTCTCAGAAGCGTCTCCCGGGAGGAAGGATGCTCAGTCCCGGCCCCACGGCTCTGGGTACCAAAAAGAAAAAAAAAATAGAAAACCCTATCGAAGCGAAGCCGCGATCACTCTGGGTCCGTGGGTCGGAGGGCCCCGGAGTGGACTTGGTTCCCCTTCTCCGCCTTCCCTGCAAACACAAAGGCCCCTGCAGCACCTGGGGAGGAAAGAGTTACTCTCCTCCTGGGTCTGCTCAGAAACACGTGTCTGTCCGAGGGCTCCCAGGCTTAGTGCAAGTGCTCCCAGGACCTTTGAAGACGGAAGAAATGTCTGTCGCGGAGTAGTTTGCGAGGAGTGGCGGTGCGGGGTTTGAGGAGTAATAAATGCGGCTCAAGTGTGCAGTTCCAAAATGAGAAAGGTATTTTGAGACGCCTGCAAGGAAGCCTAGAGGGTCTCCGCGTCTCGGCCAAACGGCTGCCTTCCAAAGCGTGCAAACATTCTCTGCATTCTGTTCTATCACTTTTGAAGCTGGGCCAAGATCTTCCAAATATCTGGAGATTCTTCTCATCCCGTCAGTATGGCTTATGCAAATCCCTTTGATCATAAAACAACCTGAAAGTTTATTTTTGGAATACAAGCTTAGGCGTTAGGGGGCATCCTGAAGGGTCACAATTGAACAAACGCACCTAATAAATCTTGATAAGAGTTCATTCTGAATATTGTCTGCCATAGAGGCAGGGAGAGGGTGGGGAAGGGGAGTTATACCTGGGATATTGGTGGTGGGGAATGTGCACTGGTGGAGGGATGGGTGTTTGATCATTGTGAGATTGTAACCCAAACATGAAAGCTTGTATCTATCTCACGGTGATTCAATAATTTTTTTTTAAAGTTCATTCTGAGGACCTAAACCCAAGTCCCCATGCACTGCCACGCCTCCCTCCCTATCACCACCACCAGCACCACCAGACTTACAGAAATATTTTTCACTAATCTGTAAACTTTGCAAAAGAAAACTCTACAGGTGCTTGGATATATCCCTTTATCCTTAATTTGAATATCCTATGTATCTCTTTTACATCTATTTCAATTTGAGGAAACTATTCTTAGAGAGGTGTTAACAAAAACTTATTATCGTCCATAGACTACTCTGAAAAAGAAATGATGATTCCGGAAACAATCACAACTTGTCTCTATTGCTGTGTAACCATACTGTTTAATTAACAAGATACTGCATTTACCACGTACATGACCCAAAGAAAGAACAGAACTGAGAATCACACTCCATACTCTGAATTAGCAAGTGAAATTAAATTATTTAAAACACTGGTATCAAAAAGGAATGTTCTTTGTATCTCATCTCCTTTATATTGTAAGTTGAGATAAGGGTTAAGCAACAGCTTCCAGAATTAAGTGGGTAAGAAGGGAAACTAGATTTATGGAAGAAAGTAATTGGAAAGGAATTATTTTAACAATTAGCCAATACAAACTTTTTTGATTATTTAAATTACTTCAAGGAAAATATGTCCTTATAGAACACTGCCAAGTGAAAAAGACCAAGCAGAGCCAAATTTAAAAATAAAAGTAATCTTTAAAGAATTCGAAGAGTCTAAATATGAAAGATGGGAATTCTACAAAGGGGGTAAGTATGAAACTGGGAGAGTAACATATTCTAAAGGTTTTTAAAAGAACACTTAATTGAATTGCCATGAGATACACAGTAACAAATTTTTCATGATTGAGTTTTAGTCACACAATATTCTAACAACCCATCTCTTCACCAGTGCACATTTCCTGCTACCAATGTCCTTAGTTTCCTTCCTGCTCACCTCCCCAACAGCCTGATTTTATGGCAGACATTTTTCCTCTCTCGTTCTCTCTCTTCCCCTGTCTCTGTTTTTCTCCTTCTCTCTCTAGAGTATTTTTGAAAAGAATGCCAAGGCTATGAGAAGTGTTAAAAATATATTTTCCTTGTTAAAAATTGTATATGGTATATTAAATATGGGTTATAATTTTAACATGGTATGTTAGAATTTGTAAGCTGATTTGAGCCTTTATCTGTTGGATTTGGGCACCAACTGGAAATGATTCTGAGAATTCCACATACACAAATATAGAAAAATCAAAGAAAGGAAATTTAGGATTTTCCATTGATTAAAATCAATTTAACTTTTTGTGATTATCTGTCCTTAGCATTTTGATTCAGTAACCTGAAGGCAGAGATAAGTGTAGATTTTAGTTCATTACATAAGTCACCCAGACAGTAGATCCACCTAGTAGGACAACCTCCTTATTCAATTACTCTAACAGGAAGTAAACAGCTTAGAATAAAAACATAAAATTTTTAAAATTGCTCAACAGCACAAGAATGTCCATCCTTCACCTACTTTTCAACTTTTCAACAGTTTTGGAAGTGCTTGCCAGAGAAATTAGGGAAAAACCAAAATGTAAAAGGAATCTTAATTAGGAAGAAGTTCAAATATAAGTAGATGGCATGATTATATACATAGAAAAACCCTAAAGACTCACCAGAAAATATGAAAAAGTACTTATTGAGTTCAGTAAAGTAGCAGGATCTAAAATCAATATGTTTTTGCATTTCTCTCAATTGCAAACAGTAAGTTGGGGGTAAGAGAAGTTAAGAAAACAATCCCGTTTAAAATATTATTCTATTTTAAAAAAAAAACAGTGAAATCGGGTCCGGGATAAAGCTCACTAGCTAGAACACATGTCTTGCAATGTGTTCGTTTCCCAGTGTCCTCATATGTGCCAAGTATAATCCTGACAAATCTGATGTCTGTTCCAAAAGACTGCTGTTCTTGGCCCCCACAACACAATAATTTCTGACCAAATCACAGTTGCATGTGTGTGAGCATCACAACTAAGAGGCACAACCTCTCAGCAGGTAACAGCTGAAAATTGTGCTAGTACTGCAGTTAAAAGTTTGACTGTAGTCGATTGAATATTATATGGCCACTGCAGCAAACCCTGGCAAGCACTAAAATAAAAGAGTGCAGCCTCAGCAAGTACATCAACCTGATTTAGGATTTCTGATGAGCACCACACCGAAATATGTGAGCACCACAGCCAAGTATGTGTGCAACCCCATTCATCACAACATCAACAGGGAGAAGATTGGGTGGAAGGCGGAAAATAAAACACCTAGGTATAAACCTAGGCGATAGGTATAAACCTGAGCGATAGCACAGCCTGTAGGGCACTTGCCTTGCATGCGGCCGACCTGGGTTCGATTCCTCCATCCCTCTCGGAGAGCACAGCAAGCTACCAAGAGTATCCCGCCCGCAGAGCAGAGCCTGGCAAGCTACCCGTGGCGTATTCGATATGCCAAAAACAGCAACAACAAGTCTCACAATGGAGATGTTACTGGTGCTTGCTCGAGCAAATTGATGAACGATGGGACGACAGTGCTACAGTGCTACAGTGCAAGTATAAACCTAAAAATTGGTTAAAAATCTATATACATGAAAATTATAAGATATTACTAAAAAAAGAAAAGGAAGATGGTAGGGTGCTACCAGCAGGTCAATCTGTATGTGCAAGGCAAGTGCATCAGCAGACTGATGCTGCCTTCAGTTTTCCTGATGCCCCAAAATTACCTCTGTGCCTCTAGCTGGACTGCAACAACTTGGGACCAAGTTCAAGAAGAAATTAAACAACCAAAAGTTAGGTGTGTGGGAGCCATGCCCACAAACCACCTCTGCCTCAGCTATACAAGCTCATTTATTGGCCTTATTCCAAAGACCCATAGATAAATCTCAAAAGAGATCAAAAGCCACAGTTGATCTCAGACCTGCACATGGCTCAGCAGACCAGGGTAAATAGGAGAGGGTGGGGCAGCCTGGTGGCCCACCTAAGCAGAACCCCTGGCAGCTGCTTGCTTCCACAATCCAAAATCACTGTTATATCCCCATCCAGCCTGACTCCACCGTCTCAGGATGAACCTCACCAATATATAATCTGTTGAAAATTCTGGTATGCGCGTTTGGTGACTGAAATCTCCAGGTTTTCTTGGGGTCAGGATGGGCTACCTCCCCCACCTCCCTGTACTTCCAAAAGCCTCAGCAGTCACATCCACATCCCAAAGCTGCCACCTAACTGAAAAGCTACTCCAGCCTTTCCATCCCGATAAAATTACAGAATGCCCTGAGCAAACACTATGACCTCTTAGCAACTGTATTACAAACCATAATGCAGTAAAGTAAAAGGAAATAGAGAGCAAGAAGGAAAGTGTCTCCCATGAAGGGAGGTTGGGGGTGGTGGGTGGGGGCTTGGGGGTGGTGGTGGTGAAACAGGGGAAATTGGTCGTGAGAAAAGTACACTGGTGGAGGGATAGGTGCTGGATCATTGCATGACTGAGACCCAATTATGAACAGCTTTGTAATGGTCTATCCCACGAATATCCAATTAAAAAAATTTTAAAGTAATGTGGAATTAATGCCCAATTCAATCATCTTAATCAATGGCTGAATAAATAGCAGTACTCCTACATTGGAAAAAATGAGGAAAGAAAAGGAGATGTAAAGAACTGGAAAAATATTCTATATTGATGGAGTGGAAGAAGAAATATGATCAAACATAACATGATCAAAGTATAAACATGAAAAAATGGCCATCTTATCTAAAACTTCAACACAGTCCCTATCAAAATCCCAGTGGCTGACTAAAATGGAGTAAAGAGGTTCAGGTGTGTCCCTTGCATGTGGCTGAGTCCCATATATTCCCTGAGGATATACAGAAGTGAGCTCTGAGCCAGGAGTGAGCCTTGAGCACCACAGACCATGCTTTCCCACAAAAAAATTCAATGGCATTCTTCAAGAAAACAAATTTTTTAATTATACGAAATCACTAAAGACAAAAAATAACCAAAACAATTCTGAGGGGAAAAAATAAGAAAGGTAGATTGCTCAAAGAATGAAGCTCATGCTTTACATGTAGAAGACAAAGATTTGATCCCGAGCACTACATGGTCACTCCTGGGTATAAGCCAGGAAAAAAAAGGAAAAAATGTAGTTATCATGGACCCTGACTTTAACTATATTACAAAGCAATTGCAGTTAAGTCAGTACAGTATTGGAACAAAAACAAGATTACAGATCAATGGACTAGAATGGAATAGAATGCCATAAATAAGATCATACATATATGTACATCTACTATATGATAAAGGAGTCAAAAGCATACAATGGAGGAAAGGAAGCATTTTCAGCAAATAGTTCTGGGGTTACTGGACCACAGTAAAGAAAAAATCAAAACTTGATTACTATTTAGTAACCTTTGGAAAAACTAATGCAAAATATGACTTAAAATTAAGTATCACCATATCACTGTCATCCAGTTGTTCATCGATTTACTTGAGCAAGCACCAGTAATGTCTCTATTACACTCAACCCTGAGATTTTTAGCAACCTCTCCTTACTAATCTATCCCAATGATTGGAGGCTCTTTCAGGGTCAGGGGAATGAGACCTATCATTACTGCTTTTGGCATATCGAATATGCCACGGGTAGCTTGTCAGGCTCTGCCCTGTGAGCGGGATACTTTCATTAGCTTGCCTGGCTCTCTGAGAGGTATGTAATATCTGTTACTATATTTGGGATACAAATACGCCATGGGGAGCTTGCCAGACTCTTCCATACGGGCAATAGACTCTCGGTAGCTTGTCAGGTTCTTCAAGACAAAGAACTAGGCTATTAGCTGTCAAGCTTCCAAAATCTTGGTTTTATAATCTCTGGATCTTGGTTGTTGATGGGATTACATTAAGTATTAAACTCAAAATCATAAAATTTGTAGAAGAAAGCATAGGTGAGAAATTCTAAGAACACACATCAGAAGTTTATTTGGAGACTTGATTTCAATGAGATGGGTAACTGTTGGAAAACATTGGGTTGTTCTTGCTCCTCCCACATGGAGCTTAGGTTTATTGAGTTACTCCCACAACAGTGCCTCTGAGGCACAGCGAATTCCATCAAGCACTAATAATCCTATATTGATTTTCTCTTTCCTTTATGTCATTTGCATGGTTAATTTAGCAATGTCCTTTTTGTATAGACATGGGAAGACAGTTCATGCTATGCCTTCTAACAGGGGAGTTAATTGACTCTAAAATCTTATTTACTCCTGGACATCCATATTTACTTGACTTAAGCCTCAGTTGCCCTTAGTTCCTAGCACTCAAGGAACAGGGTCCCGATGATGGGACTGGATGGACCCAGGGCAAGCTGTAAGCTGCCCTGGCATCGAAAGGAGACAAGCTAAGCGCCATAAGTATAATAAGTAACAGCACAGTCATGGAACAAACTCTTTCATGACCCAAAGAGAAGTAACTGAATAAGGACCCTCCTGGGGTTAGGAACGACTAACCTGGCATTAGGACTATAATCTGGAATATATAGCAAGATATATACACTAGGAAGAGCCAACCTTTAAGCTTATATATACATATGTATATATAAGCTTAAAGATACATATGTATATTTTACTGTGTTCATACATAATGACTAGAAATATGATAAGAAGTAAATTTACTATGACTGTTTAAATGGATTACTAGCTGAGGAAAAGAGACAGCAATACACCCTGGACGGAATCCCATCTTCAAGCAGATCTAGTAATCTAGAGTGCTGAACCTTCAGATGAGATTTTGTCCTTGAGTTAATCTCCTACAACATCCCCTGTAGGAATGGCTTTACCTATGCTTGTTGTTATGACAATGTTTAACCCCACCTATGTGTACCCCACCCTTCATGATTGCTATATAGTTATGCTTTAAGAAGAAAAAAGGGACTTTAGGACTGAGGTCTTTGAGGACTTGAGGGTCTGTGAGGACTAGAAGGAGGAATAGATGATGCCAATGACTGGAAGTAGAGGACTATGAGACTACGAAGAGATGAGGAAGAAGATATAACTAAAGAGAGGACTTTGAGGCCCATGAGGAGACTAGGATGATGGAACTATGATGACTGGGACTATGACCAAAATTACGACCACGATTGTGCAATAAGGGGAGAGATCAGACTACGCTGCGGAGGAGAGAGAAATAAACTGACTACCGACCACCTGGGGCCCAGTCCCTGCTTCTCTGTTGCTCTGTCCATCCATCTGTCACTGTGGGCCGGCCAAGGGAATGACTCTCGGCCACCGAACACTTGAGTTCCTCCTATGTCATCTCATGCCGCTCTTTCTTTGGAAACTCACAGGTAACAACAAGCAAGATTCAAGAAATGAAACTAGATTACATTAAAAAGCTTTAATAAAGAAAAGGAAACTACCGCTCCCGCCAAAAAAAACATAAAACAAACCTAGAAATATTTGTACATCATGCATCTGGCAAGAAATAGATTTCCCAATTGTATTAATAGAATTCGCACAACTCAACCAGAAAAAAACAAGCAATTCAATCAGCATGTGAGCAAAGGATGTGAAAAGTCACTTCTCTAAAGACAATAGATTGCCCACAGACAAATGGGGAAAAAAGATTCTCAACATCATTCATTATTAAGGAAATGCATCTTAAACCACAAGCTATTATCACAAATTGGTGAAAATGCTCTATGTGGAAAAGGTTGACAGAAATTTTTAGCAAAAGACATAGAGAAAGAGAAATTTTGTTATACTGTTGGTGGGAATATAAATTGGTGCATTCTCTATGGAAAATAGTATAATAGCAAAAAGGAAATTCCAGATAATCCATCCACCCCACCCCTCGGCACTTCAAGAAGAAAATAAAAACACTAGTTCTAAGGGATGCACGCACCCCAGTGTTCATAGTGGCATTGTCCATAATAGCCAATACCTAACTGGAATCGATCTAAATGTTATGATGAATGACTATATAAAGAATTTGTGCTATATATGCTAAATTAAATACTAATTCATCATTAAAATATGCATTCATTCCTTTAGTACAAAGCCAGAGAACTTTAAGTGAGATTAATAAGGAAGTGAGAAGCTAAAGAAATAGTACAAGGGGTAAGGTGCTTACCTGGCATGCAGTCAACACCGATTCAATTACAGGCACTGCATATGGTCCTCTGAACAATACCAGCAGTGGTCCCTGAGTACAGACACAGAAATAAGCCCTAAGAACCACCATGCGTGGCCCCTAAAACAAAAATAAATTGAAAAAAAAATGTTAGATAGTTTCAGTCATATGTAGGATATGAATAGAGGTAAAAATCTAGCAAAATCAAAGCACAGCACAGTAATACCTAGACTGAATGAAATTATGGTGGTTATTAGAAGAAAATGAGGAAGGGAGGAATAGATAGAGGGTGATCGAATTTTGGGTGGTAGAGTGCCAGGGGAACTTTAGTAGTGAAGAGTTTGGATCCCAGACACAGAGCTGTTAGAGCATACTCCTTAAATCCTACTGTAGCACTATAGCACTGTCATCCAGTTGTTCATTGATTTGTTCGAGTGGGCACCAGTAACGTCTCCATTGTGCAACTTGTTACTGTTTTTGGCATATCGAATACGCCACAGGAACTTTGCCAGGTTCTGCCATGCAGGCGGTATACTCTTGGTAGCTTGGCAGGATCTCCGGGAGGGACGGAGGAATCGAACCCGGGTCGGCTGCATGCAAGGCAAACGCCCTACCCACTGTGCTATCGTTCCAACTCCTAATCCTACAGTATTATATCACTGTCACTGTCACTGTCATCCCGTTGCTCATCAATTTGTTCGAGCGGGCACCAGTAACGTCTCTCATTGAGAGACTTATTGTTACTGTTTTTGGCATATCCAATATGCACGGGTAGCTTGTCAGGCTCTGCCTCGCGGGCTCGATAATCTCGGTAGCTTGCCGGGCTCTTTGAGAGGGGCGGAGGAATCGAACTCGGGTCGGCCGCGTGAAAGGCAGACGCCCAACCACTGTGCTATCGCTCCAGCCCTTATATACCAATGATAAAGATTTTTTTGATTATTTGAAGCCATTTACTGCCCATGTAAGACGTAGAAATGTGACTATGAATATATGTATTTAATTTATCCATAGGTAACACTAACACTGGAAAATAAGAAATGTTATGAATAATATTTAGATATTGTTTACTATTTCCAACTCTTCTATTTGATTTGCACATATTAAATCATTTATTTATTTATTTATTTATTTGGTTTTTGCGTCCCACCCGCCGATGCACAGGGATTACTCCTGGCTCATGCACTGAGGAATTACTCCTGGTGGTGCCCAGGGGACCTTATGGGATGCTGGGAACCGAACCTGAGTCAGCCACGTCCAAGGCAAACGCCCTACCCGCTGTGCTATTGCTCCGGCCCCTATTAAGTCATTTAATGCTTGAAACAAGTATGTGAAAATTGTTATTATAGCATTTCCATTTTGTGGTTGAGTAAATAGTATATATCTCATGGAACTGTTAAAGGAATAAGTATGATCATATATGTATAGTGACATAACTGACATTTTTCAGTTGGCTAATATTTATTATGTGATTACACTGTGTCAGGAGCTATGTTCAATAATAGTAATAATAGTATAGAACCAAGTGGTTCTATACAATAAACGGTCCTCTTTTTCATACCTTCCCACTCTCCTTTGAATAAATTAAATAAAAATGATAATAGTTAACAAAATGGTCCACTCTCACACAACACTGAATACAGTGGTGAGCTGGACCATCCCCAAAGAAGTTGCAAGCAAGCTGCCACTCCCATTAATATTGGGCCCACTTGTACAAAGATAAGTTTCAGATGAAAGATGGGCCCCTAAAGTCAAGAGCAGCCAGAACCCCAACCTGAAGACTTGTACATAGCCCTGAAGGGCTCTCAAACCCCTTCTAACTCTGTAAGGGATCCAAAGACCACCTATGGGAAATGAAGCCCTGGAGACACAAGCAGTCAGAGCATTACCTCTGCAGATGATGTACAACAGAGAACAATGAAGAAAAAAGGGGAATAATCAATGAATGGGGACAAAAGTCCAGGAAGATTTTCTACCTAAATTAGATATCTGTAAACCTGCCTAAAGAAGAATTCAGACAACATTCCTCTCAATATTTAATCATATCAAAGAAATTAAACCAAAAAAAAATCAATACACTTGAAGAGAGTCTGAAGGGGCAAAATGAAAGACTACATTCAAATAGAAATGAAGGATGGGAAGAATGCTGTTGGAAATCTCAGCAACATAATGAATATGACTGAACATTAAATCAGTGACCTCAAATGAAAAATACACAACTCCATCAATAAAGAAGAGGTAGTAAAAGAGAGGAGAATTTAAGAGATATTGCTGATAACAACAGAGGTGGGGGATGACCTCAGAGACATAGAAATCCCTGACGGAGACGAAAGTTAGAAAGAAAAACAGCTGATTAAGGAAATAATAATTAATAATTTCCCAGAGTTGAAGAGAGAGACTCTTATACTGATCCAGGCGTCACGAAGAGTGTCAGTCAACATAAACCCAACAGAACAATAATAGGGAAAATTGTATTTAAAATGCCAATAATCAACAAAAAGTCTCCTTAAAACTGCAAAAGAGAAGCTTTCATACTTAATGTCTCACGTACAAATAGGGAAATCATATGATTCACATCAGATTTCTCAAATAAAATTCTACAAGCAAGGAGAGAATGAAGGTCTGGAGCAATAGCACAGCTACTAGGGTGCCTGCTTGCATTCGGCTAAGCCAGATTCAATGCCTGGCATCTCATGTCTTCTCCTGAGGATTGCTAGGAGTAATTTTTGAGTTCAGAGTCAGGTGTAAACCCTGAGAATTGCTGTGTGTGGCCCATAAAACAAAAAAAATATGAGGAAGAGTGATATATCCCAAGTGATGATTGAAAAGAACATTTATAGAGGAATCTTCTGCCCTGCAAGATTTCAGATTTAAAGAATTGATTAAAAATTACTCAGAAAAACAATACCAGAAATCATATATAATACCTAAAGCTGCTCAAAAGAACAGTGAGTTATCAATTCACACCAATGATATTGGCACACATCACAAAGATTAATACAAACCAGTGTTTCAGGTATATGGGGAAAAGGCACCCTCATACATTGCTGATGAAAATGTTAACTGCTCCAGCCTTTTTGCAAAATAATATGGACATTATTCAAAAAAACTGGAAATTGATCTTTCCTATGACCCAGCAATTCCACTTTTTGGCATTACCTCCGTGGACCAAAAAAAACTCTATTTAGTAATGGGCATTTCCAGCATTATTCAAAATAGCCCTGGGATTTTTTAGCAGCCTCTCCTTGCTCGACCTTCTCATCGCTGCCATAATGGGGGCTCTTCCACAGTCAGGGGGATGAGACCCATTTTTGTTACTATTTTTGGCATATTGGACTGGAGCAATAGCACAGCAGGTAGGGTGGTTGCCTTGCACATGGCCAACCCAGTTCGATTCCTCTGTCCCTCTCTGAGAGTCCGGCAAGCTACCAAGAGTATCCCGCCCACATGGCAGAGCCTGGTAAGCTACCTGTGGCGTATTCGATATGCCAAAAACAGTAACAACAAGTCTCACAATGGAGATGTTACTGGTGCCCCCTTGAGCAAATTGGTGAGCAACAGGGACAACAGTGCTACAGTGCTTTTGGAGTATCAAATATGCCACGGGTAGTTTGCCAGGCTCTACCGTGTGGGTGGCATGTTGGTTCGCTGTTCACCAGTTGGCACTGTTGCCACCACCTCGTCACAATGAGGAGGTGAACCATAGAGGGGGAACTAGTTCCTGAAACAAACTAGTTCCCAACTTTCCATTTGCTCTCAATGAAACGAACATCTCCAAATGCAGCACTTTTGTGTACCTAGGTCAAGAACTCAACATGATGAATGACCCCGCCACTGAGCTACACAGGAGGAAGAGAGCAGTGTGGAACACCTTCAAGAGTGTCCAAGAAGAATCGGTTAAGAGGATGAAGAACCTCGGGCACATCTTTTCAACTCCACCATTCTTCCTGCACTAACATATACCTCAGAGACCTGGGCCCTACTGAAACAGGACGAGAACACTATTTGGGTATCCCAAAGAGGAATCAAAAGAGTATCACATGTTTCACTCAAGTGAAAGAAGGAATCCGGAGTTCTGAACTCCATCAACGATCAAGAATCAGGGACGTTGTCTCGTTTGCCAAGGCATCAAAATCATATAGGCCAGACACCTAATATGTAATGTGATTTGGAGATGACAGCTGGATTAGAGCTGCTACCGACTGGATTCCACAAGATGTCAAAAGAATGCATGACTGCCCAACTACAACATGGTCAGTCTTCTTTGTCAAGACCCTGAAGGGCTGGAGTGATAGCACAGCAGGTAGGGTGCTTACCTTGCACGCGACAGACCCGGGTTCGAATTTCAGCATCCCATATGGTTCCCTGAGCACCTCCAGGGGTAATTACTGAGGACATGAGCCAGGAATGACCCCTGTGCATCGCCTAGTGTGACACAAAAAGCAAAAAGCAAAAAAAGACCCTGAACGAATGGTTTGAGGCCCTTCATGTTCCTGGAGTGAGCAGACGCCATTGGGCTACACTAGCACTTGACAGGCATGAATGGAGGTTACTGGCGCCTGCTCAAGCAAATCAATGAGCAACCGGATGACAAGCGATACAAGTGACTCAGAATAGCCCAAATCTGGAAATAGGCCAAGTGTTCAAGAACAGATGACTGGATAAAGAAAAATGTGGTATATATATACACAATGGAATACTATTCAGCTATAAGAAAAAAATGAATGCAATTTGATCTTTTCTTATTTGATCTATTTAATTGACACATGCAATTTGCAGCTGTGTGTATGGATCTGGAGATTATCACACTGAGTGAAATGAGTGAGAAGAGGGACAGATTCAGAATGATCTCCTTCATACACAGTATATAAAGTGACATACTAAAGAAAAAAACAAATATTCAAAGGCAACTGAATCTGAGAAGACTTCAATAGGAACCATATCACTGGAGGGGAGATTAGAGAGGAAAGGACGGGAAGTGGAAGTAAGCTGATACTCTCGTGAGGGTGTGGTGTTGAAACGTTTTTTCACATTAAACCCTCCCATTGTCAATATTACAAACCAAAGTGCCTAAAATAAAATTTAAAAATAAATAAAACGGCTTTGCTCTTAATCCTGAATACTCTCATATATAAATCACAGGACAAAGGGTTAAAGTAGCCAAAATTCATATAGCTAAATGACAACAAATTCTTTCATATCAATAACTTCTCTAAATGTCAATGGACCAAACTTAAAAAAATAGACCAAACTTTCCTACTAAAAGGTACAGAGTGGCTGGCAGGCTAGATCAAAACCAAAATCTAATTTTCTGATATTTGCAAGTGACATGTTTCAATCCTCATGGTAAGCACTGGCTCCAATTGAAAGGTGGAAAAACTCAAGCAATGTAATGGTTGATTTAAAAAATTAGGAATGACATCTTTGTATCAGACATATAGCCTTTAAGCTAAGAAAAGTAATAGGTGCATCTATTACATACCAATTAAAAGAAATAGGGACATCTATTAAATACTGATTACAGGATCAATAGATAAAATGTCCTTAACTCTTGGGGGCTGGAGAGATAGCACAGCGGGTAGGGCGTTTGCCTTGCACACGGCTGATCTGTGTTCGATTTCCAGCATCCCATATGGTCCCCTGAGCACCGCCAGGGGTAATTCCTGAGTGCAGAGCCAGGAGTGACCCCTATGCATCGCTGGGTGTGACCAAAAAGAAAAAAAGAAAAAAATGTCCTTAACTCTTATAAGTGGACCAAATGAAGGGTCAGGAAAGTTTGTAAATTAAAAACTGCACTCAGATCTGAGGAGATACACTGACAGCAACAAAAAAAATAGTGGGTGACTTTAATACTGCACTTGTATCTTTGGACCAGGCAGAATATCAAAAAAGAAGGAATATCCTTAAATAAGAAGTTAAAAAAAGTGGTTTCCTCTTTTTTGGGGGGTCACACCCAGCATTGTTCAGGGGTTACTCCTGGCTATGCACTGAGGAACCAATCCCAGAGGTGCTTGGGGGACCATATGGGATGCCGGGGATCGAACCCAGGTCGGCCACATGCAAGGCAAATGCCCTACCCGCTGTGCTATCGCTCTGGCCCCCAGAAGTTGAAAAAATTGGGAATGAAAAATATTTATAGGACCTTCTACCTTTCAAATGCTTAATATACATTCTTCTCCAGTGCACATGGAAAATTTTCCAGGATAGGCCACATTCTGGCACACAATCCAAGTATCCATAAAGTCACAAAATAGAAACTATACATATTTTTCAGACAACGATAACAAGAATGTAAAATAACCTATAACATTTAAAACTAAAGAATATGCTTTTAAATTTATATAAGGAAAGAGGAAGCCAAAGAAGAAGTAAAATACTCTTCAAAATGAGTAAAATGAAAACAGAAATTATCAGAATTTAGGACATAGCACAAAAATACTTATATTTGTAAAGAATAAAAAGGACAAATCTTAATAGATTAAGAAAGTAGATAAAGAACAAAAAATGAGTCCTAATATATAAAGAAGTAAATACTAAATATCAGAATGGCAATCAATAACACAGAATTTTTTTAAAAGTTGCAATGAATGCAGCACTGTTTACAATAGCCAGAATCTGGAAAAAACCTGAGTGCCCTAGGACAGATGACTGGTTGAAGAAACTTTGGTACATCTATACAATGGAATACTATGCAGCTATTAGAAAAAAATGAGGTCATGAAGTTTGCATATAAGTGGATCAGCATGGAAAGTATCATGCTAAG
Source organism: Sorex araneus (assembly GCF_027595985.1). Taxonomy (NCBI): domain Eukaryota; kingdom Metazoa; phylum Chordata; class Mammalia; order Eulipotyphla; family Soricidae; genus Sorex; species Sorex araneus. Next base: position 113,433,388 of record NC_073313.1, read on the forward strand.
TGAAATGAGTCAGAAAGAGAGAGACAGACATAGAAAGATTGCACTCATCTGTGGAATATAGAATAATAGACTAGGAGTCTAACACCCAAGAATTGTAGAAATAAGTACCAGGAGGTTGACTCCATGGCTTGGAGGCTAGTCTCTCATTCTGGGCAACTCAGAGAAGGGAACACCAAGTAAAATGTGGTCGGAGGTCATGCGGGGGAAAGGTGATGCGTGCCCAATGTAGACTAGAGACTGAACACAATGGCCGCTCAACACCTTTATTGCAAACCACAACACCTAATCAGAGAGAGAGAACGAAAGGGAATACCCTACCATAGTGGCAGTGTGGGATGGGGGGAGAAGGGACTGGGGAGGGTGGGAGGGACGCTGGGTTTACTGGTGGTGGAGAATGGGCACTGGTGAAGGGATGGGTTCTCAAACTTTGTATGGGGGGAAACATGAGCACAAAAATGTATAAATCTGTAACTGTACCCTCACGGTGATTCACTAATTAAAAATAAATAAATAAATAAATAAATAAATAAATAAATTTTTTAAAAAGTTGCAATGAACCAGAAGTTGGTTTTTCTAAAGAATAAACAATATCAACGACACTTAGACTCATAAGAGCAAACAAGAAACACATCACAAATAAATGGGATTAGACATGAAAGAAAAAAATTTATAACTGACATGTTTAAAGTACAAAAGATAATAATATAGGTACCAGAGAGATATTTTTCCCGAGCCCACAAGGAGTGATTCTTGAGCACAGAGCCTGCCAGGAGTGATCTCTGAGCACTTCTGGGCATAGCACACCCCCAGAACTAATAAGAAACAAAAATAAGCAGTTATTTTTAAAAGAAAAAAGAACAACCAATACCATGAAGCTGGAGAACCTATGAGAAATATATGACTATTTTTAAAAATGTGATTGATTGATATTTTGTGGTTTGCAGTACCATTAATAATGGTTTCCTTGCAAATAATTACAGCTTCACCAGTGTACCTCCCCTCCCTCTCCCAATGACCTTAACAGTCCACCCTCTCAAACCCCACCCACTCCAACTTAATTCTGTAGATCAGTTCTCCCACTATATTTCCTTTGGAACTTGCTGTGCATCTTTAAGTCTCAAATATGAGAGAGATCATTCTATGCCTGTCCCTTTCCTTGTGACTGACTTAACTCAGCATCATAACATCTTCATCATCATCATCATCCTGTTGATCGTCGAATTTCTTGAGCGGTCTCAGTACCATCTCCATTCGTCCTAGCCCTGAGATTTTAGAAGCCTCTCCTTACTCATCCTTCCCAACGATGTCACATTGGGAGTCTCTTTCAGGGTCAGGGGAATGAGACCCAGCATTGTTACTGGTTTGGGCATATGAATGGGCATATGCATGGGGAGTTTTCAAGGCTCTCCCATGTGGGCAGGAAACTCTCGGTAGCCTGCTGGTTTTCCCAGAGGGAGAAGTAGGCTATAAGATGTCGTGCAGCCACTTTGTGGTTCCGGGAGTTTGCTTTTAAGTCTCTGGATGTTGGTGCGTGATGGGATTACATGGCTCTGGGGAGCAGTCCCCGGGTGTGACCGCCTAGCTAGTGGAAAATGGGAAGTCTGAGCAGAAGAGGCCCATTCCCGATCCAAGCAGGCTTGGAGGTCTCGGCCCCGGGTCCCACACACCTGGGTTCCTCTGCCGGTACCTTCATGCGTGAGGCACGTCAGAACGTGTGGAGAGGGTCCTTGAGCATGGCTGTGGCTAAGGCTCTGGAGCGGGAGCTCTGCTCGGGGCAGGGAGGGAAGCTTGAGCCCATCCCCTCGAAGAGGCCCCGGGGAAGACAGCCAGGCACTCGGGCCAGAGACTCTCTGCCATCATAACCTCTACTAGTAACAATGTTGCTGCAAATTGTATGATTTTGCTCTTTCTTATAGCTATATAGTATTCCATTGTACATATATAATCACAAATTCTTAATCTAATCTTGTATGTATCTGGACATTTGGGTTGTTTCCATATCTTGGCTATTGTAGTAAATGTAGCAGTGTACCTATACTTTCAAATTAATGTTTTTGTGTTTGGGGTATAGATGCCAAGAAGTGTTATCTCTAAGTCATATGGTAGTTCTCTTCCTTATAGTTTGCTTTCCACAAAGGCTGAAACAGACAACATCCCACCAAAGTTTGGTGAGGGCTCCTTTCTCACCACAACTTTACTAACACTTGCTGTTTCCAGACATTTTGATATATGCCATTTTACAACAGTGAGATGATATCTCATTGTGCTTTTGACATGCAATTCCCTAACTGTGCATGATGATGAGCACTAGTTCATATACCTGTTGGCCATCTGCATGTGTTCTTTAGAGAAGTGTCTGTTCATTTCTTCTGGTTTGTGGATTGGACCTTTGTATTTTTTTATTTTGTGAGTGCTTTATAGATATTGGATATCAAGCCTTTATCTAAAGTATTGTGTGAAAACATTTTTTCCCATTCAGCAAGGCATCTTTATATTAGAGTTTGACTTTGCTGTATAGAAGCTTTCAAATTTTATGTAGTCTCATTTGTTTATTTTCGATTCTGTTGTCCTTCTCACTGTATTTATACTGTTGAAGATTCCTCTGGGTTCAAGAAACAAATAAATTCTTGTGATCATACAACATCCTAAGACTGACTCAGAAGAAAGAAGAAAACACAAACAGGCCAATCACAAGTAAAGAAACTGAATAAGTAATTTAAAATCTTCCAAGAATTAAAACCAAGTCCAGATATGTAAACTAGCAACTACAACCAAAACTTCAAAGAAGATATACTCTTCAAGCTATAAAAATATTAAAGAAAAAAAATACTTTCCAATAGATTCCATGAAGACATTTTCCTAATTCCAAAGGCAGAGAGATATGTTACTTTAAAAAGTTTCGATCCACTATTACTGATCTGCATTGTTGCAAAGATTCTCAGCAAAATCTTAGAAACTGAATCCAACAACATGTCTAAAAGATCAGGGGGGCTGGAGCAATATCACAGCAGGTAGGGAGTTTGCCTTGCACAAGACCAATCTGGGTTCAATTCCCAGCATCTCATATGGTCCCCTGAGCACAGCCAGGAGTAATTCCTGAGTGCAAAGCTGGAGGTAACCCCTGTGCATTGCTGGGTGTGACCCAAAAAGCAAAAAAAAAAAAGGATCATACACCGTTATCAAGTGGTGCTAGTCCCAGTGATGCAAAGATTGTTCAATATTTGCAAATCAGTTAACGTAACATGCTGTATTAACAAAAAGAAATATAAAAATCATACTGTATCAATAGACAAAGATAAAACCTTTGACAACATTCAACATTCATTTATGATAAAACTCTCAAGAATATATGAATAGGGGTTGGAGCGATAGCACAGCGGGTAGGGCGTTTGCTTTGCACGAGGCCAACCCGGGTTTGAATCCCAGCATCCCATATGGTCCCCTGAGCACCGTCAGGGTAATTCCTGGGTGCAGAGCCAGGAATAACCCCTGTGCATCGCCAGGTGTGACCCCCCCAAAAAAGAATATATGAATATAAGTAGCATACTCAAGATAGTAGTGAGCACTTAAAACAATTCACATCCAACATACTTAACTACAAAAAACTTCAGACTTCTCATTGAGATCAAGCACAAGGCAATGGTGTCCAGTTTCTCTAATATTTTTTGAAGTCCTCACCACAGCAACTAAGCAAGAAAAATTAATCAAAGGAAAAAGAACTTAGCTGTCACTGTTTTTAGATGGCATGTGATATGCATAGAAAACCCTGAAGAATCTACTAAAAATGGCCCACTTTAAGAAATAGCAGGTTGAAAAGTGAATACTCAAATATGTCTTGTATTCCTAAATAAGCAAATAATGGATTAGAAAAGAAGGAAATAAAAAGAGCTCTTTTTGTCCATTACTTAAAATAGTGTCCCAAACCATCAAGTACCAAGGAGTCAACCTGACAAAGGAGATAGAATATTTTAACGTGACAAACTCTAAATTATTTTTGAAAGAAATGCAACAAGACATTAAAAAATGGAAAAATAGAACATAACATGAGGCCCCCATAGCCATGCCAGTGGACTCTACTCCAAGCTGTTTCACTTGGGACACCCCAGGGGGAGCAGGTGTGAGCCCTTCCCACCCCAAGGGACCCAGCTCCAGCAGCTGAAAACCTCCACAACCCAAAAGCCGCCACACTCAAGGCCACTCCCCACATGCTCAGGCCCAGCCTCACATATGAGTTCCTGAACTGTACAGCCACTTTTGTGGCCGCGCGACACATCATAAAACACTCCCTACCCATTCTCCACAGTTACCACACCATATTTGATGTGGTTCAGATAGTAGGCAACAAATCATAGAGGGAAATATATACATATTCGTATATACATATTTTTAGATATATATACCAAAGCTCACGTCACCCAACCTTTAACAACATGTTAGTGATATCCTGTAGAATGTCTTAATGGCTACTGCCAAAATAGAACAATGTTCACACTGTTTCCTATATGAACACTTTTTTTGTAAGTGAGTTCAGCAGTTTATCATAACAGATAATACAAAATATATTATTTCAGTTGTGTTTTGGGATTGGGGCTTGGGATGGAAACATCTCGAATTTGGTGGTAGGAAGGTGTAATGGTGGTGGGATTGGTTAACTAGTCAGTTAACTAAATTGGTTAACTAGTTAGTGGTTAAGCAGGCTTTCATTCACAGAGAACAATTGGCTTGCAGTTATGGGGGACAATCACTATGGGGTGAACTTGTTATTATGGGAGGTGAACAGTTTTTTTTGGTTTTTTGGTGTCTTTTTTTAAACATTTTTTGTTAGTGAAAGCTGGCCTCACATACTGGGGGAAAAGGCAGCTCAGATAGAGAAGGGAACACCAGGTAAAGTGTGGTTAGAGGACCCTCTTGGGATGGGAGATGCATGCTGAAAGTGGACTATAGATTGAACAGGGAGGTGGACAGTTTGTTTATGGGCTGTACAGGTTACACTTGACCCTTTGAAACAGTGTAGAGGCAGGTGGTCCTTTCCTGCAGACAGGCTAAGAGAGGAATAAAGATGGAGTCCCCTATGTCAGGAGCCCTTAGCTCAGTACAATAGCAAATGTATGAAAACAAAACAAATGCCCAAATATGAATGAATGGATCAAGAAGTTGTGGTATATAACTCATGTCAGTGGGACCCACGGGTGAGTTATGTGAGGTGGGGAGGAGAAAGAGACAGTCACTTTCTTCCCAATCCGCCTCTGCCACTCCAGGAGCTGCTGGGAAGACTAGGACTGATAAAGTCTGCCATGAGACCCTGCTGGCACAGGTTTGAGCCCCACCAGGTCCACCAGGTAGTCATCAAGCTACACCTGACACCCACTTGGTCTTCTAGGCATGGGAGTTGATTCCCACCACCCGATTTCTTGTGGAGCCACAGACTCAGGTTGGAGCAAGGATTTGCTCTTCACAGGAAAGGAGAAGCCAGTCCCAGGACTTACCCAGGACCTCGGGGTTCCTATCTCATAGGAAAGAATTTCAGGAGTAGAAGAGCAGTGAAGTAAAACAGATTTGGAGGTTTTGAAGGAGAGGAGGGAGAGAAAGTGGGAGAGGGTAGAATAACACTCTCAAAAGAGAACAGTCTATAGTCAACTTTCTGCATTCATCTTTCAACCCGAATGGGTCCTCCCAACATCCTTTACTTTTTCCCTTCTTTATCAGAGTATCATGGCCACTCAATACCTCTATTGCAAACCACAACACCCCAAAGGAGAGAGAACAAATGGGGATTGGCCTGCCACAGAAGTGGGGTGGGGAGGTGGGGGATGGGGTGGGGGTGGTGGGAGGAATATTGGGAACATTGGTGGAGGAGAATGGGTCCTGGTGGAGGGATGGGTAAATGATCACTGTATGACTGAAATGCGAACACAAAAGTTCATAAGCTTGTAACTGTACCCCATGGTAATTCACTTATAAACTTTTAAAAATAAATAAATAAAAATATTATTTATTTAAATAATAAAAATAAATAAATAAATAAAAATAAGGAAACAGAAAATGAAAATCTTATAGTTAACTATGTACTTTCGGGTAAATGCCTTCTTCCTGAATTTGGCATTAATGCAAAAAAAATTATCTTTCTCTTTAAAATTGTCTTGGAATTATTAGCAATTGCTATAATACATTACATACAATAATAAAAATCATAAGTTTTATTAAGTCACCATGTTTCTACTGCATAGAAGGAAAATATACAGGATGTTTTCTCTGGCTTAATGTTTCTATGATTCAGCATGTTTTGAGACTGATTCATGTTGATATATATTAGTAATTTGTTCCTTTTTTATTGCTGAGGAGTTGTGCATCCAAGAAATAACTACAATTTTTTAGCCTTTAGCCTATTAACAGAAACTTTCGCCAAATTGAAATTTTTACTATGAATAACAATGAAACATCTAGATGAGTTATATTATGAACTAACATAACTTATCAACAATAAATATTAATTCTCTTTGTTATGCTTTCATGAATATTTTTTGCAATATATTGTATTAATTTCAATTCTATTAATAATTTTATTAATACTATTTTTGTGACCATAGTGTTTAATTTTGATAAAACCAAACACCATCATTAAATTCCCTCCTAGTAAAGTCGGCCTACATTCAAACTGTGAAAAAAAAAAAGAGAGAACACGGATTTCCCCAAAGGCAGAGAAGCCTTGAATGACCTTGAAGGCTGGCTTTTATATGCATATTCTCAGGGTTGCCTTGGTTTGGAGTTTTCTGCCTAAAGTATGGGTTTGATAAGATATTCTCACAGGGGCTGTAGCAATAGCACAGAGGGTTGGGCGTTTGCCCTGCACGCGGCCAACCCGGGTTCAATTCCCAGCATCCGATATGGTCCCCTGAGCACCGCCAGGAGTAATTACTGAGTGTACAGCCAAGAGTAACCCCTGTACATAGTCGGGTGTGACCCAAAAAGAAAAAAAAAGATAGCCTCACAAAGGGACAGTTCTGTCTTGTGAATCTCCTTCAGGTCTTTGATTGCAGTTCTTGCCTGAAGTCTATCACCTCTGCAGGGGTCCGGCCATCTCTGGGTCTGTTACTGGTGTCAGGTGAGCCAGGTGATGCTTCAGTTCCTGTTTTTAGAGAAGCTGAATTTTGCAAATTCAGGGATATTATCACTTCCCAGAAAATTCACTGACTGTATTTGCCATGGGAGGTATCTGACATGCATACATCAGATACACAAAGGAATACTTTGTTCTGGGAAAGAACAAAACCATGCATTTGCAGCAACGTGGATTGAAGTCGATAATATCATGCTGAGTGAAGTCAGTCAGAAAGAAAGGGATAGAAACAGAAAGATCGCTCTACAAAGTGGGACTTAAAGATATGAAGAAAAGTAGCAAGGAAGGCCCAAAGGTTGTGACTGATGCCCAAAGGCCCAATGAAAGAATTGATCCACACAATTTAGTTGGTTGGAGAAGGGGTTTGAACCGGGGATGTTAGGGTTCTTAGGAGAAGGAGGTAAGTATACTGGTGATGCACTGTATGGTATTGGAAGTACGTGCATGAGAGTCATCATTAACAGTATTGTAAATCACAGAATCTCAATCAATAAAAAAACTTTAAAGAATAGAGTGCAGCCCACTGCCCAATCCCTGTGCAAGCACCACAATTAAAGGTGTGCAACCCTCGATCAGTATTATAGCTGTGTGTGTTACTACTACAATCTGATTTGGGACCATAGCAAGGACCACTACTAAAATGTGCAAGAACCATAGCCTTGTGTGTGTTGAAAAACCCCTCACATACCAACCCAGTCATAAGGACAAAACAATAACAACTATAGTGAATTACCACAATAAAACAAATTGGATTGGCACCTTAGAGTTCCACTAAGCAGTTCCCCTTCCCACGCACTTATCGACATTTGAGCCCTTATTTACTTTAACAGGTACAATAAGGATAGTTAGCAGCCCTTTAAATGCAAAGACTGGGATATTTATATACCAGTGGTGATAAACAATCCTCAAGCATTAGGGTAATCTACTCTATTCCCATCTGGACACACGTTTGTAGCCCTTATTTTCTAAATCAATTTAAACTTCTTTTAGCCAGGGAACTAACTGACTGATTTTTATTAAGGGGATGATTTCCCATGAACAACAACCAAGGACAGGGGGCAAATAATGTTCAAAAGAGGTTAAAATTGATTCACATTTATTGCAAAATAAAAATGGAAAAAGTTTTTTCAGATTAAAATTTCAACAGAATTAAAATACAGAAAAATTTAAAATGTTTTAGTGATATAAAGCAGCATTTTAATCAAACAATTAATTAATTTTAATCAAATAATTCGCACGAGTAGAATTCACTTAACATACTTTTTTAATAAAAATAGTGAAATGTAATTCTAATCAAATGTTTGTATGTATAAGCAAGAAATCAAGAGGTCTTTAATGCCCCAATATGTATTTTATGCCAGAAAGAGTAAGCATGTTATAAGAAAAGTGGTGTGCATCCAAATGGGATAATTAAATAATATTGAATTATATCCTCTTAATGAATTTACAATGTAGCTGAAGAAGCAAAATTTGAATGTAATCATTATATAATAATTAAAACATCTAAAGAATATGCAATTCCATTTATTTTCCTGTATTAAAAAATCAGAGAGGCAAAAAGAGTTAAGAAAATAAATTTTCGGAGTTCTTTAATGAAATCTTTATGGGGGGTTGGGTTTTGATCTGAGTCTCAGAAGAAAATGGGGCTCAGGAGAAGAAAGGATTTGACACCTCAGTACAGAACAAAAAGAAGAACATCTAATGTTTTAGGGATAATATGCCATGTGGCAATGTGGAATAAAAATTAAGTTTGCAAAGGAAAGACAGCATTGAGTTAAAGAAGGGATTCAAGTCAGAAAAAAGTGGTAAGATTACATTCATTTAGGGAAATTTCTCAAAGAGGATCTGGAATCATTATGCTTTATGATTTTAAGCAGAGGCAGAGAAAATCTAAAATGAAAGTGACTGTTATTATAAACAAACATGGTGGCATTAGAAATGTTCAGAGAGGAGACTAGAGTGATAGCACAGTGGGTAGGGCATTTGCCTTGCACGTGGCCGAACGGGGTTCAATTCCCAGTATCCCATATGATCCCCAAGCACCGCCAGGAGTAATTCCTGAGTGCGTGAGCCAGGAGTAACTTCTGTGCGTCGCCTGGTATGACCCTAAAAGCAAAAATAAATAAATAAATAAAAATTGTTCAGGGAAAAAAATTAAGATTTTCTAAGAATACTCAACAGGACTTGGAGACAGATAAGACATGTATTATTTTCAAATCACTAGTTCTGTTCCCTGTTTCTTTGGCGTTATATTGATTATCTTGGGTCAATTTAATATTCGTCTCCTTCCACACCCACAGTTGTGGAAGTTGATTAAATAAACACATTTATGTCATTAATTCTTAACCATATTATGTGTGCTATATCAATGACTTCTTCTTGATTAATTTTTAGTGTTGAGAATTCTAGGTCTATTGTGTGGTGGCGCTATAATACAGCGACTGGTGCGATAGCACAGTGGGTATGGCGTTTGCCTTGCATGCTGCCGACCCGGGTTCGATTCCTCCATCCCTCTTGTAGAGCCCGGCAAGCTATTGAGAGTATCCCGCCCACATGGCAGAGCCTGGCAAGCTATCTGTGGCGTATTTGATATGCCAAAAGCAGTAACAAGTTTCACAATGGAGACGTTACTTGAGCAAATCGATGAACAATGGGACGACAGTGCTACAGTGCTACTTGTGTGGTTGGTTTGATGCAGTAACATCTTATCCCTATAATATATAAACATTTACATACTTGTCATTCAATTAAAATAAACTTAAAATGAAAAAGAAAGACCACATGTGGTATTAAATAGAATTTTAAATATTTATTTTTGTTTGTTTTCTTCTTTTTAAATTGAACCAACAAGAGATAGACAGTTACAAGGTTGTTCATGACTGAATTTCACTCATACAGTGTTCCAATACTCATTCCTTCACCAAAGTACATTTCCTACCACCAATGTCCAATGTCCCCAGTTTCCCTCCCACTTGCCCCCCACCCACCAACTCAGACTCCCTCTATGGCAGGCACTTTTCTTCTATCTCTCTCTTTATCCTCCTGGGCATTATAGTTTGCAATACAGTTACTAAGAGGTTATTATATATCCATTTGATGTAGGCAAGTAGACAGGGAAGGGCCCCATGACAATGGAATACCTAGTTTGTACACCCAGCCTTAAGACCATAATGGCCCACCTTGTGAGCACAGGAACCAAGGTCTGCTAGCACCCTGACCTGGCTCCAGTAACAGACCCAGAGAAGGCTGGATTCCCATCTGAGAGAAATTCCAGCAGGAAGAAAAGGCCAACAAAGGAATTTCAAAGAAGGCCCTCAATCACTCCCAACTCAACCCTTTAGACAATGGCTCCAGCAAGGGATTTTTATCTAGGCAGAAGCAACCATGTGGAGGCAGGTTGGAAAAACCCTATAAAAGCCACCTTGAACAAAGAAAGCCTATGTGTATGCTGCCTGAGCCCATGTGGTACTTGTGTCCATGTGGCTGAACATGTGTGGTACCCTAGCACATGTGGCTCCCGCATCTCCCCTCTTGAGAGGTATACTTTCATGCTTTCATATTAATGCTGGGATGTGTATAGGGGTTCTCTCTGCTTTTGGAGAAACCTGCATTCTCTCTTGAGCGCATTTCTCTCTCACTTTCTCTCCTTCCTTCCCCTTCCTAAGAGCCTCCAAAATAAAATATGTTTTTAAATTCCCTGTGGCTGCTTGCTTGCTCGGTAAAGGTAAAAGTAAGGGGATATTCTTGATAACCTTTCAGTATCAATATTGCGAACCACAATGCCCATGAGAGAGAGAAAGAGAAAGAGAGAGAGAAAGAAAGAGTCCTACTATAGAGGTAGGAAGGGGCTAGGGGTGGGGGGTGATGGGAGGGAACCTGGGGACATTGGTGCTGGGAAACGTACACTGATGGAGGGATGGGTGTTGGGATACTGTATAAATGAAATTGAATCACGAGCAGCTTTGTAAGGGTCTATCTCACAGTGATTCAATAAAAAAGTCCATAAAAATCTGTTTTTACTTCATTGCTCATCTACCTCTGAAATTATTTTCTGGGGGGCAAAATCAGAACCCTGAAACCCTGGGTAAGGCCTAGGACTGACTGACTGCTTTCCTGCAAAGAGCAAATCCTCGCTCCAACCTGAGCCCATGGTTCTCTGAGAAATCAGGTGGTAAGGAGCAACTCCCATATCTAGAGGACCAAGCTGGCTTCAGATGTGGCTTTGGCAGCTACCTGGTGAGGCTGGCAGGGCTCAGGCCCATGCCATACAGGGTCTCATTGCAGATTTTATCAGTCCTAGTGTCCCCAGCTGGCCCTGGATGGCAGAGGCAGATAGGGAGAAAGTGACCATTTCTCTCCATGCCCCCCGCCCCCACCTTACATAAGCCACCTGTGGGGGCCCAGCGACTTCACTTTTACTTGGTTTCAACACCCAGTTCTTGTCCAGAGTGATCGCTTCCAACTGTCATTGTTCTACTGGTCCCTTTTCTATCCTAACTGCCCTCACACAGCCTTCCACTATGGCAAGCTTCCATTTTTCACTGAAATAAGATACTACCTTAATGACATGCTAAAAGATCAAATACAATTTTCCCCATATTCTCCACGCCAGTGTATTTCAGGCCACAGGTAAGAATAATTTGTTTTTTACTTTAAAAGTAAAAAAATTACATATATAATTAAATATATATATAATTAATTAAGAGCCAGAAAGCTACCGGGAGTATCTCACTTGCATGGCAGAGCCTGGCAAGCTACCTATGGCATATTCGATATTCCAAAAACAGTAATAACAAGTCCCACAATGGAGACATTACTGATGCCCACTCGAGCAAATTGATGAGCAACGGGATGACAGTGACAGTGACAGAATTATATGTGCACAAATATAATGCAGGGATTGGAGAGATAGCTGTGGGTAGGGTGTATACATTACAAATAGCCAACCTGGGTTCAATCCCTGGTCCCCAGTCCTACCAGGAGGGTTAGTTGAGCACAGAGCTAAAAGTAAGCCTTGTGCACTACAGGGTAAGGCAAACAACCCTCTCCAAAAGTACATATTACAATAGAAAGAGAAAATAGAGTGAGGAAACTGAAGAAGTCCAGGCATTGGGGGCCCTAAGTTTTACTCAGGATAGAGATTTAACCCCCCAGGTCAGGATTCTACTATGCTCCATAGAGGTGCATTTCTTCAACTCTCCAGAACTCTCCATAAACAAAGACATCCTAACGTTAGACACCTAACCACACAAAACCACACACAAAAAAATCTCCAAATTGGAAAGGTCACAATGGTAAAGCAAAATAACCACAAATCTTAGTGAGTGAAGATACTAGCCCTGAAGACTCAAAAAGTGATAACAATTATACCACCTTTTTAATAGGACATTTAGAGAGGAATTGTTGAGACATATAAGGAGTAAAAGAAACAATGGAAGCAACTCCAATAAAACAAAGAGTATGTGAGGGCAAAATGAGGAAAGTACAAATAGAAACGATTGATCTGAAAAACTTGGTAGGTGAAATAAAAAACTCATTGGAAGGCCTTGATATCAGAATAACAGCTGCTGAGAACAGAGTCAGTGAGCTCCACGAAGAGATGCAGAAAACCTCCAGACAAAGACAGAAGATGGGAAAATACCTCAAAATAAACCAACAGATGACAAGAGAACTTTGGGACGAAGTATAGAGGAACAACATAAAAATGATTAAGGTCCTAGAAGGGTAAGAAGACAATCCTGATGAAGAAGCAACAGTCAACACCATCATTGCTGAGAAGTTTCCAGAGCTAAAGAGTGCGTGCACCTAATCCAGGTGACCTGAAGGGCACTAGTTACAAGAAATCCAGATAAAATTACTTGAAGTCACATCCTAATCAGATTACCAAAAAATCAGATAGAATACTGAAAGCAACAAGATCAAAGAAGGAAATTATATACAAATGAGCATCTTTAAGAGTTACAGCAGATGTATCAGACAAAACGCTCCCAGATCAAAGACAGTAGTGGAGTATAGTGAAAATAAAACTCACTGAAATTACCACCATGCTAAGAATACTTGGCCCAGTGAGGCTCTCATTTAGATTGAAAGGAACAAAACACAATTTCACAGATAAACTTTTACTCAGGAACTCATAGACTCAAAAACATTGTTATAAGAAGAACTAAATGGGCTACTTTAAGAAAAGACAGGCACCACAAACACACCTAACTCCTGCAAAAAGGCAACACAAAACTCCAAAATATATATCTCCATGCCAGTGGGCTAAGTACACCAATTAAGAGACAAAGAGATCAAGCAATCCTAAAATTCATATGGAATAACAAACGTCCAAGGATAGCTAAAACAATTCTTGGGAAAAAGATGATGGGAGGCATCACCCTCCCCAACCTCAATCTTTACTACAAAGCAGTAACAATTAAAACAGCATGGTACTGGAACAAAGGCAGAGCCGTAGACCAATGGAACAGGGTGGAATATCCCTACACACAACCCCAAATGTATGATCATCTAATCTTTGATAAGGGAGCAAGAGATGTGAAGTGGAGCAAGGAAAGCCTCTTTAACAAATGGTGCTGGCACAACTGGACAACCACATGCAAAAAAATGGGTTTAGACCTTGACCTGACACCATGCACAAAAGTCAGATCAAAATGGATTAAAGACCTCAACATTAGACCACAAACCATAAGGTACATTGAAGACAAGGTCGGCGAAACCCTCCACGATATTGAAGATAAAGGTATCTTCAAACGTGACACGGAACTAAGCAATCTAGTAAAAACAGAGATAAACAAATGGGACTACATTAAACTAAAAAGCTTTTGCACCGCAAGAGATACAGTGACCAGAATCCAAAGACTATCCACAGAATGGGAAAGGATATTTACACAATACCCATCAGATAAGGGGTTGATATCAATGGTATATAAAGCACTGGTTGAACTCTACAAGAAGAAAACATCCAACCCCATCAAAAAATGGGGCGAAGAAATGAACAGAAACTTTACCAAGGAAGAAATACGAATGGCCAAAAGGCACATGAAAAAATGCTCTGCATCACTAATCATCAGAGAGATGCAGATCAAAACAACCATGAGATACCACCTCACACCACAGAGACTGGCACACATCCAAAAGAACAAAAGCAACCGCTGTTGGAGAGGATGTGGGGAGAAAGGGACCCTTCTACACTGCTGGTGGGAATGCCGGCTAGTTCAGCCCTTTTGGAAAACAGTATGGACGACTCTCAGAAAACTAGAGGTTGAGCTCCCATTTGACCCAGCAATACCACTGCTGGGAATATATCCCAGAGAGGCAAAAAAGTACAATCGAAACAACATCTGCACATGTATGTTCATCGCAGCACTGTTTACAATAGCCAGAATCTGGAAAAAACCCGAATGCCCCAAAACGGATGACTGGTTGAGGAAACTTTGGTACATCTATACAATGGAATACTATGCAGCTGTTAGAAAAAAGGAAGTCAAGAATTTTGTAGTTAAGTGGATGGGCATGAAAAGTTTCATGCTGAGTGAAATGAGTCAGAAAGAGAGAGACAGACATAGAAAGACTGCACTCATCTATGGTATATAGAATATCAGAGTGGGAGACTAATACCCAAGAACCGTAGAAATAAGTACCAGGAGGTTGACCCCATGGCTTCTCGGCTGGCCTCACGTTCCGGGGAAAGGGCAACTCAGAGAAGCGATCACCAACTACATTGTAGTTGAAGGCCATGTGGGGGAAAGGAGTTGCGGGCTGAATGAGGGCTAGAGACTGAGCACAGCGGCCACTCAACACCTTTATTGCAAACCACAACAGCTAATTAGAGAGAGAGAACAGAAGGGAATGCCCTGCCACAGTGGCAGGGTGGGGTGGGGGGGAGATGGGAGTGGGGAGGGTGGGAGGGACGCCGGGTTTACGGGTGGTGGAGAATGGGCACTGGTGAAGGGATGGGTTCCCGAACTTTGTATGAGGGAAGTATAAGCACAAAAGTGTATAAATCTGTAACTGTACCCTCACGGTGATTCTCTAATTAAAAATAAATAAATTATAAAAAAAAAAATACTAAGGGGGCAAGTGGGGCCCAAATGATTTGTTTACACTTAACATTGATTTTTTAAAACCTTATTTCCCTGTTTTGCTATAGAAAAAAAAAATAAAATGTTACAATATAAAAAAAAAAATAAAATAAAATAAAATTGCTGAATTAAAAAATAAAAAAATAAAAAATAAAAAAAAAAAAAGAGACAAAGAGTGTGGGGCCGGAGCGATAGCACAGCTGGTAGGGCGTTTGCCTTGCACGCGGCTGACCCGGGTTCGATCCCCGGCATCCCATATGGTCCCTCAAGCACTGCCAGGAGCAATTTCTGAGTGCAAAGCCAGGAGTAATCTCTGAGCATCGCTGGGTGTGACCCAAAGAGAAAAAAAAAGACACAGAGTGGCAGGATGGATTAGAAAAGTGAACCCAACACTCTGCTGCCTGCAAGAAACACGTGTGAACAGTTTCAGTAACACAGAATCAATGTCAAAGGTTGAAAGACAATTCTTCAAGTAAACAACCCCTTGTAAAGGCAAGGGTTTTTACCATACTAGCAAAAAGGGACAAACACTTCAGGCTGCAAAATGTTATAAGAGAGAGTGAAGGTCAATTCTTAATGATCAAGGGATATGTGCATCAGAAGAACTCTAACTTCTAAACGTTTATAAAGACCAGCAAAATACTTAAAAACAAATGCTATTAGACACAATAGCAGCTGGAGATTTCAGTACCACTTTTTCACCTCTTGATAGACTAGCTAGACTAAAGCTCAGCAAAGACATACTTTGTTAGAGGGAAGAAAGGGGGCTAGTATATCTAGCTAGCTAGCTAGCTATCTACCTTTCATCCTCAAAAGTATATATACACATCATTCTCCAATGCACATGGGACATTTTTCAAGATATAACACATGCTAGGACACAAAACAGCATAGAAACCGTATCAACTATTTTCTGAGATCATAATGCACTGAAGTAAATCACAAAGAGAAATTAAAAAACAACTCAAATACCTGGAAATTAAGTTGCTTGTTACTAAATGACCAATGGTTCAGAGAGGAAGTCACCGAGGAAACTAAAAGATTAATGGAAAAAAGAATGAGGACACTACCTACAAGAACATGTGGTAAACAGTAAAAGCGGTGTTAAGAGGAAACTTCACTGCTATGCAAACATTCATCAGGAAGGGATTAAGGGCTGACATAATAATTTGACTGCACAACTCAAGAAACTGGAAAATGATCAACAACAGGAGAGCACAAAGAGAGTAGGAGTAAGGAAATAATAAAACTTAGAGCAGAAATTAATGAACTGGAATCCCAAAAGTCAGTTCAGAAGCTCAATGAAACCAAAAGCTAGTTCTTTGAAGAAATAAACAAGATGAATAAAATGCTAGCAAGAACTGACAAAGAGAGAAAACTAATAAACTAACTCAGAAATTAATGAAGTGACATCACAAGAGATAGCACAGAAATTCAAACATCAAAGGTTATGTTAAGAATCTTTATACTATGAAACAAGAGACTCTAGAGGAAATTGATGAATTCCTAGATGCTTATAATCTCCCAATGCTGATGCAAGATGACTTAAAATATCTATTAAAGCATATCACTGTCAAGAAAATTGAAAAGTTTGTCAAAAATCTTCCCCCAAATAAAACCCAGGCCCAGATGAATTCACTAGTGAATTCTTTCAAACCTATAAAGAGGACCTACTGCAAATCCTTTTCAGGCTCTTACATAAAACTGAAGAAATAAAAATCCCTAACAGTTTTTGTGAAGCAAATATGACCCTGAAATCAAAAGCAGACAGAGATAGCAGAGAGAGAGAGCGAGAGAGAGAACTACAGACCAATTTCCTTGATGAATACTAATGCAAAAATTCTCAAAAATACTAGAAAGTAGAATCCAACAATTTATTAAAAAGATCATATACCATGACCAAGCAGGCTTCATTCCAGAAATGTAAGGATGGTTTAATATATGCAGGTCAACGAATATAATATATGATATCAATAAATCAAAAATAAGTACCATATGGTCATACCAATAGGTGCAGAGAAAGCATTTGACAAGTTCCAGTCCCCTACTCTGATAAAAATTTAACAAAATGGGAACTGAAGGAACTTTCCTCAATATAGTCAAAGCCATTTACCACAAGCTCATAGCAAACATACTCAAAGGGGGAAATCTAAAAGTCTTCTCCCTAAGATCAGGCACAAGACAAGATTGTCTACTCTCATCATTTCTATTCAATATTTTATTGTCATTATTTGCCATAGCAATTAGGCAAGAAAAAGATATCAAAGGCATTCAGACTGGAAATAAAGAAGTCAACCTCTCATTATTTGCAGATGACATGACTCTATACTTGAAAACCCAAAAGACTCTACACAAAAGCTCCCAGAAACAACATATTTGTATAGTAAAATGGCAGACCACAAAATTAATATGAAAACATCCATGGCTTTCCTATTTAATGAAATTTCCTATTCTATTATTTAATAAAATAATTAAGCAGAGCAGAGCCCCGGCATTTGAAGACCTCTGGAACCCAGCCACAGCCATGCTCAAGGCCACTCTCCACATGTTCGGACATGCCTCACGCATAAAGGAACTGGCAGAGGAACCCAGGTATGCGGGACCCAGGGCCGAGATCTCCAAGCCTGCTCAGATTGGTACTGGAGCTCTTTCAGCCAGATTCACCACTTTCTAGTAGCTAGGCAGTCACACCCAGAAACTGTCCCCGGTGCTGTGTAATCCCATCAATGGCCAAGATCCAGAGACTATAAAACCAAGCTCCCAGAAGTGCGGCCGCATCGAGGTCTAACCTCTAACAACTGATAGCCTAGTTCTCCCTCTTGGAGAACCTGGCAAGCTATTGAGAGTTTACTGCCCACACCAGGGAGAGCCTGGCAAGCTCCCCGTTGTGTATTCATATGCCCAATACAGTTACAATGATGGGTCTCATTCCCCTGACCGTGAAGAGCCTCTAATGTTGCACCATTGGGAAGGATGAGTAAAGAGAGGCTGCTAAAATCTCAGGGCTAGGATGAATGAAGATGTTACTGGGCCTGCTCAAGCAAATGGATGATCAATGGTATAACAGTGATACAGTGATTATTTAATAAAATAGAAGAGATATTAGAAAAACAAGCTTATTCACAATTGTGCTTCAGAAAATCAAATACATTGGAACAAGCTTGACTAAAGAGGTGAAAGATCTATACAAAAAAATTTTAAAAATACTACTTTAAGAAATAAAAGAGGACAAGAGGAAGTGGAAACACACCCCCTGCTCATGGATTTGGAATATTAATATCAAAATGCAAAACTCCCCAAAGCATCATACAGATTCAATGCAGTTCATATAAGGATATCTGTGTATTTTTTTAAAGGAAATAAACCAAACACTCATGAAATTTGTATAAAACAATATACTGCTCTCCTGCTCCCACATAACTAAAACAGTCTTTGGATAAACTGTACTACAAAGTGTTAGTAATTAAAATAGTACGGTATCCAAATAAAGACAGATCCTTAGATCAATGGAATATCCTGAGACAGACCCTGAGGTATATGATCTTAGATAAAGAGAAGTGGAATAAGGAAAGCCTCTTCAATAAGTGGTGCTGGGAAAGCCAGTCAAGTACATGCAAAAAATTTAACTGAGACCTCTTTCTCACGGCATGCACAAAAATCAAATCAAAATGGATTTTAAGACCCATGATATCAGACCTTAATTTATAGGGATGTAAAGGAAAAATATAGGCAGAAACTCTTCATGACATTGAAGTTAAATGCATCCTCAAAGATGAAATATTCCTTATCAAGCAAATGGAAGCAAAGATAAACAAATGGAACTATATTAAACTTAGAAGCATCTGCATGTCAAAAGAATACAAAGGCAACCCACAGGATGATAAAAATTGTTTACCCAACACTCATCTGATAAGGGATTGTGATATGAGGCACCAAGAGGTATGAGGCTCTGGTAGAATTTTACAAAAATAAAGCATTCAACCCTATCCAAAATTAGGGAGAAGAGATGAACAGAAACTTCTTCAAAGAAGAAATACAAATAGCCAAAAGGCACATGGAAGAGTGATATACATCACTAATTATCAGTGAGATGCAAATGAAAACAACAATTTTATGTCATCTCATACCACAAAGTCTGGTACAATTAAAAACAATCAAAAAGAGCAAGAACAAATAATGCTGGCGTGAATGTGGAGAGAAAGGGACTTATTGTTGCTCTTGGGAATGCTAATTTGCCTAGCTGTTCTGGAAAACAATATGGACAGTCTTCAAAAAACTAGAAAATGAGCTTCAGTATAATCCAGCAATACCCCTCCTGGGAATGTGCCCCCGTGGCACCAGAACACAATGCAGAAAAGCCACCTATACTCCCATGCTCTTTGCAACACTATTCACAATAGCCAAAATCTGGAAACAATTCAAGTGCTTGAGAACAGATGACTGGATAAAGAACTTATAATAAATCTTCACGATGTTTTTTATTTTTTGATTTTTGGGTCACACCTACTGGTGCTTAGGGGATACTTTTGGCTCTGCATTCGGTAATCATTCCTCGCGGTGTTTGGGGAACTATTTGGGATGCCAGAGACTGAACCCGCATTGGCAATATGCAAGGCAAAAAGAAGCCCTCTCCGCGCCCCCCCTGCCCCCGTACTATCGCTCTGGCTCGCATCGTCACAATGGAACACTACATAGCTGTTAAGAATAATGAAGTCATGAAAGTTGTTTACATATGGATGGGCATGGAGAGTATCATGCTAACTGAAATGAGTCAGAGGGAGAGGCTCAAACAGAATGATTGCACTCATTTGCAGGATATGAAAAAAACAGTATGTGAATAAAAATCAGACGGTAGAAACAGGCCAGGAGGATTGGTGTGTGGTAGGAAGCTTGCCACAAGTAGGAGGGTGAGTGCGCACTATGACAGTAATCGTTAGAAATGATCACTCTGGACAAAAATTGAGTGCTGAAAGGAGGTAAAGTGATATGCATGTATCCTTTCAGTAACAGTATTGCAAACCACCATGCCTAAAAGGAATTTAAAGAGAGGGGGTGTAAAGTGCCTGCCACAGAGGCAGGCTGAGAGCTGGAGCAGGGTTGGGGTGGGGTAGAAAACTGGAGACATTGATGGTGGATAATGGGCACAGGTGATAGGATGGGTGTTGGAACATTGTATGACTGAAACTCAATCATGGAACAACTTTGTAACTGTAGATCTCATGCTGATTCAATTAAAAACTTTTAAAGTATTTAAAAAAGAAGCAATAAAGTGTATCACATATGCATACAGGCAAACCTTTTTTAAAATTTGTTTTTCTTTTTAAGCATACCCATATAGACACATACATTCGGTTATTCTTTATAAAAATGTGTTTTTGTTATGAAGTATAATAAAGTTTGATAGAAATAAATTCTAAGTTCAGTTTTTATTAACATGCCTTGTACAATTATGTCTTCCATTATAACCTCATTTCACAGTCTGATTTACTGTTTACCTGGTTTTCTCTTATGCAGCAATTATTCTTAAGTGAATATTTCAATCTATAATGTTTTTAAATTTTGTACTCTAATCATTATTCTCTATGGTTAAGAATTACAGTGGAATATCTTAACATTCAAGTAATTTATTTTTGCTGTGCTTGTGCATTCTGAACTGAATATCATCATTAATTGCATTCCATATGATATTATGAACTCTTTCTTTACAAAATAAACAGATTTCTGGCATAGAAAGCTTCTTCTCTGGTGGAATGTGTAGGGGGTATTTTTTAGTTGGAGAGAGGAGAAAGACAGCTGGCTGAGCTTTTCTTTCTCTCTCTGATGTTAACATGAATTATTTTCACTACACAATTGCCTAAAGCAGCCTAAACCACATGAGTTATTAACCCTCCAGAGGCTAAGAAACTAATTTCAAGCAGTTAGTGTTGCAGATTAAGTAGGAAGAATATTTTTAAAGAGAATTTTCAGGATTAAGTTTTAGATTTGAATTTTCATCAAATATTTTATCTAAAATAACCACTTACGCTGCAGCAGCAGACTATTCCATTAATCATCTTAAGCTCAAAGTCAAACTAACTCCAGATAAAAATAAAATAAAACACTACTACTAACAACAAACTCTTTTCAACAATTTTGAACTCTCCATCATCTTGCCATTATCAGGGTGTCATCTTTGTTCAAACTTGAGTTCTTTGTTCAGACTAGCCCTTTTGCTCTTAGACTGCTAATTCCAACAGCCTTTGAATCTCCCTTTTGGCTCTGTCTCTTTTCCTTTCTTTTCTCTACAGTCCTGCAAGAATGATTTATCAAAAATGGCCTCTTATCAATTTCCTTATTGCCTGGAAGAAAGTCCAGCTGCCTTAACTTGACCTTAGAGTGCCTTTCAGGATTTGGCTGCTGCCTCTCTGTCTGTAATCATCTCTCACTGTCTTAGTTTGTACTTTATGCTCTAGTCTAGCCATACTGAATTACTTACATTTATGGAGATACACCATGTTTTATTTTCTTTACACTGAACTAACCTCCCCAGACTATTTCTTCTGGGTAACTCCTACTCATCCTTCAGGATTAAGATCAAGCTTTACTTTTCAATTTTTTTAAGTGCTCATGAGATGGCTTTCCTCCAGCTCAATGTTTTCAAAACTATTTGTGCTTATCTCTATCATTTAGATATTATAGTATATAATCAACTTTTACTCTTGTTTCTTTTCTCATAGAAATAAACTCCTAAGTAAGTCAGGGACAATGCTATGTTCACATTTGTGCTTTGGCATATAGTAAGGACTAAAACTATTTTGTCTGGGCTGGAGAAGTGGAACAGGGGCAAGGTGCTTGCCTTGTACATGGTCGATGAGGGTTGGGTTCAATCCCCAGCACCCCATGTGGTCCCCCAAGTTCTACCAGGAGTAATCCCTGAAAGCAGAGCCAGGAGGAGCCCAAAAATAACTTTAAAAAAAGCATTTGGTCTATAAGTAGTGGAACACAAATATGATTACCATATAAGTCTTGGGAGCAACCATCTTATATTTGGCTTTTGTGTATCACTTCAAAGAGTTTCACCCCAGGATCTCTGGGATAGCTCAAGCTGTATCACAGACTGGTGTGTGTAAGCATGGCAACTAAACATTGCAAATCCTGGCAAGAACCACAGCTAAAAATATGTGTGAGCACAATGGCCACACATTATGGCCAGGAATCTTGAACCTTGATGAGTATATGTGTGAGTACTTCAGCAATCCCCCCATACTGCAACCAGAATGTACATGAGCACCACAATGAAAGGACTGTGACTTCTGGCAAGAATGACTAAAATGTGTGTGCACCACAACAGTAATAAATGGAAGGGAAGTGGGGAAAAGAGTCTGGTCCCAGCTCTTTGTGTGTGTGCACTCTTGTGTTTGTGTATGTAAATGTGTGCTGCTGGTGATTGAACCTAGGACCTCACATAAATGATGCATGCTCTATAGCACTGAAACACATCCTCAATTCCCCAAATCCACTTAAGGCACATATGTCTATGTGAGAACTGAAATACTTTAACTTAAACATTTGCATCAGAATGATCCTTGACTCTCAGAAATCACTTTCTTAACATTCCTTTCTCCATATGACAAATAGGATCATCTCTCTATTCTTGCATACAGCACAGAACTGTCAAGTTTCAAAGATACTGCATCTGAAGACACTAACAGTTAATTTCAATCAATGTAACTACCCTTCAAATCCAAACCCAGCAACCCCAATTGATTTCTGAAAGTCTCAGACTCCAGCCTTGTGAGCAACTAAATTCCATTGCTTACTGCCCTAAGGCCAAATCCAAGAAAGGTTTTCTGGCTCATAATTTTTTCCTGCTGTTTGGAATATAGGGCAGAGAGCCTGGGTGTCATAACACAGAGTGCTAATCTGTATACCGGCTGTATTGAAGCATGTAAGGCCAATTCATAAAATTCCCTGACACTTTCATGAGCTTAAAAGCATCTTGCCAGACCAATTCAAATTGTATGCACGTGGAAGAATTGCGCTCATAGCTATTTTTAAAGTTTTAGATCATCCTCCACAAATATGCCAAGGTACCCTTGATTAGTCTGTTAGAAATCAAAAATTGTTCCCAAAAATATATGCCAGATTCACCTCCCTCCAATATGGTAAGGGCTGAATACAGAAAGGGCTAATTATTATGGTGGGTTATGGGGATAGGCGAAAGGTCTACCAGAATTCTAACAAGGGCAAAATCTTACTGTTAATCTACCAAATTCAGAAAAAGTATCAATAGGTAATAATGAGGAGCAGTTCCTACAAATGACTAGAAATTCTCAATGGCTATGGGGTAGCAAAACTGGAGTTATTGAGGAGTCTTTCTATCACCTGTAGTGGGAATACAGTTTATCAAATCTTTTAAGAACATTCCCTCTACCATAATATCATTTCATTTTCATTTTACTTGCATTACTTTCTGTGACCTTTGGGCCATCTGTGCCATGTATTTATTCCTAATAGGTTTAGTTAACAACAAAATCACGTGGTCAATAATATGCTCATCACACATACTAATAAATAAATAAATAATAATAAATAATAAATAAATAATAAATAAATGCTAATAAAATTATGTACAAATTCAATAGAGTTAAATGAGACAAGATCTTTACTTTTTATTCATAAAAAAGTGCCTTGATGCTTGTTTTCATCACGGAGACTCTACTTGAAAAGAATAGAAACAAATATCTGGTGATATTGATAATCATGTCTCATAAATACCATTTTTTGGTGAAAATTTAAAAAATATTTGCCTAGTCAGTGTTTTTGAAAATTAATATATGCATCACTTCCTGCATAAGAACTATCTAGATAGTTGTTAAAATTTCATTTGCTGGAGTTCCATTCCAGACTTACTGAATCAGAACATATGGGGATAGAACAAAAAATCAAATGCACTATTAAAACATGCTCTTTTAAGTAGTTCTCTTGCACAATAAAGCTTGAGAATTAATGGTTTACAAGGCTGTCAGCTACTTGGAAAGGTTTTCATATGGAAAACAGAAAAGATTAATTTTGTATTGCTTAGAAAGAAAAATATTCACTTTGCATTATTCAAGAAGGCAGAACTTTGTGGATGAAAATATAGCAGGAAAGTGTTTAAATAAGAGGAAAAAACTTAAATAATTGGACTTAGCAATCAATAAAAGTAATTGTCTTAAACATTAGAGAATTTTCCATCCCTTTAAAGTGTCCATATAGAGAAAAGGACTTTCTGTTTTAAATTTTTTAATTGAGTCACTGTGAGATATAGAGTTACAAAGCTGATCATGGATGGATTTCAATCATACAGTGTTCCAACACCCATCCCTCAACCAGTGTACATTTTCCACCACCAATGTCTCCAGTTCCCCTCCTGCCACCTTACTCCCAGCCTGTTTCTATGGCAGGCACTTTGCTTCTCTCTCTCTCTCTCTCTCTCTCTCTCTCTCTCTCTCTCTCTCTCTCTCTCTCTCTCCCTCTCTCTCTCTCTCTTTCTCTCTGTCTCTTTCTCTCTGTCTCTTTCTCTCTGTCTCTCTGTCTCTGTCTCTCCTCCCCTTCAGGGCATATGGTTTGTAGTACAAATACTGAGAGGACTTTATTTAAGAGGTTGTTTTGTAAGAAAATTTACATTGAGTGGGAGATTGAACAAAGGCATTTCTTCGATCCCTTCTAAATCATATATCTGATGAGTTTGTATTAAAAAAAATTCCCCCTAGTAAGATTATGCCATATTTTCCAGTGACGATAATCCTGGTCTCTTTGATCTTTATTTGGCTTTCATTTTTAAGCTAATACTATATGCACAATACTGTGTTAGTTTGTAGAGATAAGATGTTCAAGAGTACCAATGTTTCTGACTTCAGCAAACTTAGAATTCAGTGAGGTGGAACAGTACAATTATCTAGTGCCAAATTTTATGGCAGAATAAATAAAGGGAGCATGGAGGAGTTTCTAACTGATTCTGAGAGCAAGAAAGCTTTCTGTAGGACACAATATCTAGGTTGATAATTGAATAATCTTATTAGCAAGACTTAACAAGGAAAAGAGAGAAGCTTATGAAAGGGACAGATGGTAATAAATACCATGCCAAATCAAGGAAGCTCAGAATAACAACAGCAAAAATGCCAAGAGAATTATATATACATATACATACATACAACATACACATATGTATATATTTCCCAAATCTCCAAATATCTATAGGCTTTACAGATCATGATAAGTTTCTATTTTATTCCAAAGGCAATGTGAAATCACTAAAGGGTTTTAAGAATGTACCTAAAACTCAACTATCAATAACTTTGTAAATCATGGTTTTTCACTGTCACTGTCACTGTCATCCCGTTGCTCATGATTTGCTCGAGCGGGCACCAGTAACGTCTCCATTGTGAGACTTGTTACTGTTTCTGGCATATCCAACACGCCACAGGTAGCTTGCCAGGCACTGTCATGCGGGCGAGATGCTCTTGGTAGCTTGCCGGGCTCTCTGAGAGGGGCGGAAGAATCAAACCCAGGTCAGCCGCCACGTGCAAGACAAACGCCCTACCCGCTATGCTATGGTTTTCAAATTTTTTAAATTAAAAATAAACTTAAAATGAAAGTTAAAAATAGATAATATGAGCAAATTTTTGGTACGCAAAACAGACACCAAAAATACTACCCTTCTTCAGTGTAAGAACAAATATTGAAATGAAGGTAATCTTGGGCTTGCTCTTCAAGCCCATGTTCTCTCTTGAACACATATTTCATTTGCGATGTCTCTCAGTATCTTTGCTTGCTTGGTATTCAAGTCAGGAAAAACTGGTGTTCTCTTTTGAACACGTACTTCCTCTTACTCCCCTTTTATCTTCCTAAGTATGTTTTATTCAATAAAAACTATCTTGCTTCCCTTAAAAATAGTCTCAAATTATCATTATTATTATTATTATTATTATTATTATTTCTTTATGGGTCACACCTGACAATGCACAGGGGTTACTCCTGGCTCTGCACTCATGGCTCTGCACCCAGGCTCTGCACTCCTGGCTCTGCACCCAGGAATCACCCCTGGTGGTGCTCAGAGGACCATATGGGATGCTGGGAATTGGACCCGGGTTGGCTGCGTGCAAGGCAAATGCTCTACCCGCTGTACTATTGCTCCAGCCCCAATAGTCTCAAATTATTAGTCATCCAGAATTAATATATTGTCTAAACTAGTGAAATGAAAAGAAGCAAATGATTTGAAAAATATAATTCAAAAATATTGAGAGGACTTGGTGTAAGACTGAATACAAAGTTTGAGCAATAAACGATGACTTTCAAGTATGTTTATGGCCTAAGCACATAGACAGCTAGGAATACCCTTAGAAAGAGGGGGAATAATTGGCTTGAAACGGAAAAGATGGACATTGATGAGATTGATTTTGCTTTGCTTGAGATTATTTTTTTCTGAACAACACATAAAATTCTGAAAGCTGCAAGTTCAAAATGATATTTATTCACTGGGTTAAAGTTGAGATGTTCCATAGTCACTAGGTTAAAGTCAAGATTCTCTTTTCAGAGACTGGAAGAGAATCTATTTTCCTTCCCTTTCTAACTTCTAGATATTGCCTATATTTCTTGCTTTCTGACTCCTGGAAATTTTCTCTGAATTCTCCTATCCACATAGCCCATTCTGTGACTAAACTCCTCTGCCTATTTCCATATACAAAAACTCTTGTACTTACATTGGATCTTTCCAGATAATACAGGTCCATTAAATTTATGTCTGGGGCTGGAGCAATAGTACAGTGGGTAGTGTGTTTGCTTTGCACGCAGCTGACCCGGGTTCGATTCCCAGCATCCCATATGGTCCCCTGAGCACCGCCAGGAGTGATTCCTGAGTGCAGAGCCTGGAGTAACCCCTGAGCATCGCCGAGTGTGACCCCCCCCCAAAAAACACAAAAATAAATAAATAAATAAACTTATGTCTTTTTTTACCTGTTGTAATAATATTTATTTCTGGAGAA
This sequence comes from Sorex araneus, assembly GCF_027595985.1. Taxonomy (NCBI): domain Eukaryota; kingdom Metazoa; phylum Chordata; class Mammalia; order Eulipotyphla; family Soricidae; genus Sorex; species Sorex araneus. The sequence continues at coordinate 113,460,594 of NC_073313.1, forward strand.
GTAAATTTCTTTAAATGGAAGATGCATGCTTTATAGAAGAGGGGAAATACAGATTTGCAGCTCTACGTGTGTGTAAATTTCTCACATCTACCACTAAATGTCATTATTAATATCTGATTGATTTTCCATCCTTCCCTCTGATGTTCCTTCTCTCCCTTTGATATTCGTCAAGATTTCCCAGAGTCTACAGTAATTTTTGTTGTCATTTGATTTTTTGATAATTTATAACTTCAGTTGTGAAAGAAACCATTTGATAATGCTCTATGACTTTCTAATTTATTGATTTATTAACTTATCACAATTCCAATGTATGTTGCTGAATAAGGTATGATTACATCTTTGCAATGGCTGAATATTATACTATTACTGATCGTACACATATGTGTAAAGTGCAACTTCATCCACAGAAAGACCCTTTGCCTATCTCCATAACCCACCATAATAATCAGCATTCCGTATTCAGCCCTAACCTCACATCAGTGAGACTGGCCTATATCAAAAAGACCGAAAAATAATAAATACTGGATTTCCTCACTAATCTGTGGTACAAAGAATAATATGACAAGAGAATGGAAAGTATCAATGTTGGGTAAACCCTTGAATCTAGACTAAATAAAGAATGCCAGGGGAAAAGAGAAATGGCGGTAGAGTATTAAGAAAAGGCAGTCTGGAAGTAACATAGGGACAAGAGTCAGGGATCTTGGTCTTGTTTGGGGCACAGAGTCAACGTTTCTATATATCTCTAAACCATAGAGCCAACACAACTATAAGCATGAAACTCAAACTACGATAACTGTACTTAAATATTTGACTGTCAAAGAGATAGGTTGTGGAATGGGTGGGAAGCTGGGATTGTTAATGGAGGAATGTGAGTACTGGTGGTGGCATTGGAGTTATAATGTTGTATTCCTGAAATTCTATTGTCAAAAACTTAGTAAATCACGGTGGCTAAATAAAAACAACAACAAATAAAACAAAAATTCAAAGAATAAAATTAATTGCAAAAAAGTTTAAACTAGAATCTAGAAACAATAAGTGTTTGCAAGGATATGGAGAAAAACATGTGGGGAAAATCCCAATAATTTGTTGTTGGGAAAGTAAACTATTATAAAACTCATGGAAGAAACTTGGAAATTTCTCAAAAATTTTGAAAATATAATTCAGCAATTCCACTGTTTACAATCTATCCAAGGAATATAATACACTAATTCATAAAGATATCTATGTATGTGTATAAATATATGTATACATTCACATATGTTTGGGATGGTTTGTGACCAGTATACGATATATTATTAACAATGCTTTATCCAATGGTATCTTCAAAGGTGACACACCACTGGCCAAGCAAGTGAAAACAGAGATAAATAAATGGGACTACCTTAAAATAAAAAGCTTCTGCACCTCAAAAGATACAGTGACCAAAGTACAAAGACATCCTACAGAATGGGAAAGAATATTTACCCAATACCTATCCGATAAGGGGTTGATATCAAGGATATACAAGGCACTGGCTGAACTCCACAAGAAGAATACTGCCAACCCGATCAAAAAATGGGGTGATGAAATGAACAGAAACTTTCCCAAAGAAGAAATCAGAATGACTGAGAGGCACATGAGAAAATATTCAACATCACTAATCATCAGGGAGATACAGATCAAAACAACAATGGGATATCATCTCACACCACAGAGACTGGCCCACATCCCAAAAAACAAAAGCAACCGGTGTTGACGTTGATGTGGGGAGAAAGGGACTCTCCTTCATTGCTGGTGGGAATGCCGACTGGTCCAGCCCTTTTGGAAAACAATATGGACAATTCTCAAAAAATTAGAAATTGAGCTCCCATTTGACCCAGCAATACCACTCTTGGGAATATATCCTGGAGAGGCAAAAAGATATAGTAGAAATGACATCTGCATTTCTATGTTCATTGCAGCACTGTTTACAACAGCCACAATATGGAAAAAAACAGAGTGCTCAAAAGTAGATGACTGATTAAAGAAACTCTGGTACATCTACACAATGGAATACTATGTAGCTGTCAGAAAACATGAAGTCATGAAATTTGCATATAAGTGGATCAACATGGAAAGTATCATGCTGAGTGAAATGAGTCAGAAAGAAAGAGACAGACATAGAAAGATTGCACTCATATGTGGAATATAAAGTAGCTGAGAGGTACAAGCTTGCAATGATGCAATTTCTGGCAGATATTTCTCTGGACTTAGTTACTTAAATACTAAAATACAGAAATCCAAAACCGTGTGGCCACTAGTGCGGCCACTTGACCTTATATCTCTTCATTCTCAGCAATGGAAAACAAACTATCAGATGCTTCCTTTTCAGCAGGTCCGACTTTAGGGGGGAGAAACTCCAAGCAATTATAGTGAGATTTTTGTTAAAATATTGAATGTAATCAAAGTAAAGTGAAAGTAAAGTGAAATTTATCAGTTACACAGGCGGGGTGGGGGGCTGGGGAGGTGGGGGGGAAGGGGGAGGTATACTGTGATTCTTGGTGGTGGAATATGTGCACTGGTGAAGGGATGGGTGTTCGAGCATTTTATGACTTAGACTTAAACCTGAAAGCTTTGTAACTTTCCACATGGTGATTCAATAAAAGAATAAATTAATTTTAAAAAAAACAATACTTCATGTGCACTGAGAAGAATGTCAATTCATTTTGGGGTAGAAATTTCTATATGATCTATTAGGTCCTTTTGATCAATTTAATTATACATCACTATTTCCTCATTCATATTTTTTCCTAGATGATTAATCCATTTATATTGTTATTTGATGTCCTCCATTACTGTGTTGCTATCAGTGTCTCCCTTTAGGTCAGTTAATTATTGTGCATATTTAATTGTATGTGTTTTGGGTACTATATATTAATGATAGTTATATTTTATAATCTTTTTATTGACTTAAAGTTTATTTGATCAGATATGAAATTAACAGTTCTTGCCCTTTTATTAAATCTGCATTATTGCCTTAAAATAGCTTACTCTTGTCCTTAACTGATGGTCTATATTTGTCCTTATACCCAATGTATGTCTCTTGGATAAATAATATAGATGGATCTTGCTTTTTATCCATCCAAGAAATCATCTGTTCTCATTGGTGAGCACATACCATTTCACATTAAATGTGATTAAACAATCACATATATCCAATATATATGAATATTTAATAACTGCCATTCTAGCTTTCATTTTCCCTGGATATTTTAGAATTATGATGTATCTCTTTCCATGAGTTTCCATCTGCCTTTTAGTTCCCCTATAATAATTCTCTCAATGCTTTCACTTTGGGGGGAGTGCGCATTGGGTCTCATCCAGGGGTGCTCATAGGTAATTCTTAACTTTGTGCTCAGGAGTGATCTCTGATAGTGCTCAGGGCACCGTATGTTCTGTTGGGGATTCGAATCAGGATTGTGGCCACCCCAGTCACACAGAGGACGTTACTTTTTTATACTATCTTTCTTGCTCTCTTCACATTTTAATTTTAAGGCTGAATTTCAGGTTTTTTGTAGTTGCCATAAGGGTTTCATCTGTTTTGTGTAACTAAAGCAGCCTTTTTTGTGTGCACCTATCAACTTGCCATTAGTCAAAACTCATTAAATGCTTCTGATAACATTCTGTTACTTCAATTTTTTCTTTTTTATGTTTCTGATTATTTCTCTCAAGATTTTATAGTCTTTTGTTCTGATTTTCTCCCCTGAAATATAATTCTTTTCAGCATTTCTAGTGAAGGACTGGTGGTGGTAAATTCTGTTGGCTTTAATTTATCTGAGGAAATCTTTATTTTTCATCAAATTTGAATGATAGTTTTTTAGGTTAAAGTAATATTGGTTGGAAGTTTTTATAATTTAGAAATATATTATTCTGCTCTCGCCTAGCCTCTAGAGAGTGTTTGTTAAGAAATCTGAGGATAAGCTTATTGGAGTATGTTTTGTATTTATTTCCTAACAAATGTGAAAATTTTAATATTTTCTTTAGTTTTGACTTTTAATAATTTAACAATGGTGTGTTTTGTTTTATTGCATTTAGAAATTTGCATGTTCTATCAACTTCTTAGACCTCTATGTTAGTTTTTCTTTGAGTTTAGGACAATCTTAGATTTTTTTTTCTTTTTTTAAATTTTTTAATTTTAATTTTTTTATTGAGTCACCATGTGGAAAGTTACAAAGTTTTCAGGTTTAAATCTCAGTTATACAATGCTCGAATACCCATCCCTTCACCAGTGCACATATTCCACCACCAAGTATCCCAGTATAGCTCCACCCCGCACCCCCACACCCCTAACACCCCCACACCCCTAGCCCCCCACCCTTAGCCCCCCCACCTGTGTAACTAATAAATTTCACTTTACTTTCACTTTGATTGCATTCGATATTTCAACAAAACTCACTATTATTGTTTGGAGAGTCTCTCCCCTAAAGTCAGACCTGCTGAAAAGGAAGCATTAGATAATTTGTTTTCCATTGCTGAGGATGAAGAGGTATGAGGTCGAGTGACCACACTTAGCGGCCTCTCAGTTTTGGGTTTCTGTATTTTAGTATTTTAGTAACTAAGAAAGAGACAGACATAGAAAGATTGCACTCGTATGTGGAATATAATGTAACTGAGAAGTACAATCTTAGCTATTTTTTTTTAAAATAAGCCTTTTATTCCTTTCTGTCTCTCATCACGTTCTAGATCCTCTAGATAGGTCCTCTTCTAATTAAGTCTGATTATTTTTATAGGTTTAGTAGAGTTTTTTCCCTAAATTTTAGTTTCTCTCATCTCTTCCAAATGAATTATTACAGGAATTTTGTCTTCAATTTCACTAATTTCTTTTCTCTGCAAGATAGAGCTTGTTTGCTGTGCTCAACTTGGCAATTTCCATTTTATTTCTTGCCTTTTTTGTAACTTGAATCACTGAAAATTTTAATAGCTTTATTTTTAGTGAATAACTCCTTTTGCTCCTGTGTTTTATTTATGTGGGAGTTGGCGACGTGGGGGGTTTTGTCATGCCTACCTGTTCTGAGGGCTTAATCCTCTTTCTCGGGGATCATTCCTGGCTATGCTCAATGAACTGTATGGTGGTGCCAGGGATCAAATCGAGCCAGGAATCAAATTGAAGACAGTCACATGCAATATATGTGCCTAACATACTGTACTGTGGCTCTCACCCTTGTACGTACATTTTATTTCAAGATTTTGTTTTGTACTAGAGTGCATCTGATGCATCTCATTGATGCATCTATTTCTAGAATCGTTATTTTAAATTATGTGCTCATTAGATTCCTCATTTCTCTGCTGTCATTGTTGACAAATGATGTTGTTTACCATTTATTGCCAGAGTTCTAATATTGTTTTGGCATTTATTATGTATTCACATAGGAGCCAGTGTTTGGAATTTTATTTTTTATGACCACAGCTAAGTGGGGAGAAAGGAATCAATCTATATGTTGGAGAAAAGGAAGAGTTCCCTCTAGTCACCATTCAGTAAACTGGGTTTAGAGACAGCTTGGGATTTTCTTCCTTTGTGACTAGCTCCATTCCCTAACTGAACACAAAGTCTCTCTTCACAGATCACCCCTCCAATAACCACAAGGAACTGTTGCCATTAAGAACTTGAACAGAAGACAGATTTCCCTGGATTTCTAAGGAGAGGGGAAGTTCCTAGACTGCCACACACTACTCTTAGCAGTATTGATGGGCAATACAGACTGTGCTAACTGCACCCAGGATCAGGAGGACTTGTGATTCTTCCCCTGCCATCTTCAGCAGTTCACTAGAGTCCTGGAGACTTGAGTTCTGGCTTCTCTCTTCTTGGTCTACACTGCATCACCACAGCTCTACACTTGCAGGAGTTATGGCTGTAACTCTGGATTCCCTCTTGCAAGTTGGCCAATGTCACAGGCTTTTTGGCCACCCTCCTTCAAAAACTTCAGGTGTCTGGATTGATCAAGAATCCTCAAGTAGTGAACTGATGCTGATTAATATTACACAAAATATTTAGTTGGCTTCTCTTTGTGTGATAAGGGTTTATTTCCTGAAATATTTTATTCTACTATTACTCTATAAATGATTATTCATTGAATAATAAATAAGTCCGTAGAATTGAGACTCTGGCTTACACCTATGCCATATTTATTGTTAGTAATGAGAGACATATAATCAGTATACATGTTTTCACAAGTATGGAACTATACACAAATATAGTCATTTTAAAAAAATAATGTAGGAGCACTGCTATTTACTCAGCCATTGATTAAGCTGATTGAATTGGGTATGAATTCCACATTACTTTTTAAAAAAAATAATTTTATAAGTTAGTTCACAATGTTTGATTACATTCAATATTCAAACACCAATCTCATCACCATTACACTTTCCCACCACCAAATTCAGGATGTTTCCATCCCAAACCCCAATCCCTGTCCCAAAACACAACCAAAACAATATATTTCATATTGCCTGTTATGAAGAACTGCTGAACATGCTTACAAAAAAGTGTTCATATAGGAAACAGTGTGAAGATTATTCTATTTTGACAAGAGCCATTAAGACACTCTATAGAATGCCACTAACATGTTGTTAAGGTTTGGGTGATGTGAACTTGGGTAAATATATCTGAAAATATGTATATATGCATATATATTTCCTTCTATGATTTGTTGCCTACTATCTGAACCGCATCAAATGTGGAGTGGTAATTATGGAGAATGGGTAGGGAGTGTTTTATGATGTGTCGAGGAATATGTTGACTCATATGTGAGGCTAAGTCCGAGAGCGTGGGGAGTGGCCTTGAGCGTGGTGGTGGTTGGGTTGTGGAAGTTTTAGGCTGCTGGACCTCGGTCCCTTGGGGTGAAGAGGGCTCTCACCTATCACCCTCTGGAGCGTCCCGTGTGAAACATCCTGGCACGGAGTCCGGTGGCGTGGTTATGGGGGCCTCATGTTATGCTCCCTTTTGGGAGAAGCAGCCCATGTGATCTGGATGGTGGCTGATGATGCGATTATCTGGCGCGGGTAGGAGGTGGCTTATGGGCGTGACCCCTGGGTCGCCAGAGACTGGGGAAAGTAGGCAGCCGCTCCTGGTCCCATTGAGCCCAGAGTCCAAGGTCACAAAGTTCCGCATTACCTGGGTTCCCTAAGACTTCACTCATGGGTGAGGCTCAGCCTGAGCCTGCGGGGAGTGGCTTTGAGAGTGGCTGTGGTTGGGTTGTGGAGGTTTTTGGCTGCTGGAGCTGGGTCCCTTGGGGCGGGGTGGGCTCTCATGCCCCCCTCTGGTGTGCTCCTGTGGAGACAGCCTGGTTCAGGGGCAGGACATTCTGCGGCACTGTCTTTCGTGACTTTTAGTTTATAGTCCTTGGGTCTTGGCCATTGATGAGATTACATGGGCCATGGGCAGTTTGTGGGTGTGACTGCCTAGCTACTGGAAAACTGGGGACATGGGCGTAGGAGGCCCTGTCCCTATCCCATTGAGCCTGAAGCTCTCAGTCACGGGTTCCCGCCTACCTCTGTGCTATAGGCCCTAGCTGTGTCTTTTGATCTCTTTTGAGATTTATGGATCTCTGAAATAAGGCCAATAAATTATCTTATATAGTTGAACCGGAGGTAGTTTATGGGTGTCTTTCCCACATACCTAACTTTTGGCAGTTTAATTTCTTGGTAAACTTGGCCCCAAGTTGTTGGGGTCTGGCCAAAGGCACAACAGCAATTTTGAGGTGTCTGGAAGTCTGAAGGCACCACCAGGCTGCTGATGCACTCTCCCCACAGGTACAGGCTGACCTGCTGGTGTCACTATACCCCCAATATAGTCATTTTGATTAATAGTTTTTCCTGACTGTATCATCACCTTATCATCATCATCATCATCATCATCATCATCATCATCATCATCATCATCATCATCATCCCGTTGATCGTCAATTTTCTGGAGCGGTCTCAGTAACGTCTCCATTCTTCCTAGCCCTGAGACTTTAGAAGCCTCTCTTTACTCATCCTTCCCAACAATACTGCTTTGGAGGCTCTTTCAGGGTCAGGGGAATGAGACCCATCATTGTTACTGGTTTTAGCATATGAATATGCCATGGGGAGTTTGCCGGGCTCTCCCATGTGGGCAGGAAACTCTCGGTAGCTTCCCAGGTCCTTTGAGAGTGAGAACTAGGCTACCAGCTTCCGGGAGCTTATTTTTATAGTCTCTGGATGTTGGCCATTTGTGGGATTACACGGCACTGGGGGAAGTTTCTGTGTGTGACCATTTGGCTACTGGAAAATGGGTGATCTTGGTGGAAGAGGCCCAGTCCCGATCAGAGCTGGCTTGGAGATCTCAGCCCTGGGTCCCACACAACTGGGTTGCTCTGCCGGTTCCTTCATGTGTGAGGCTCATCTGAATGCGTAGGGAGGGGCCTTGAGCATGGCTGTGGCTGGGTTCCGGAAGTCTTCGGCTTTGGGAGCTCTGCTCAGGGCAGGGAGGGAAACTCAACCCACCCCCTCCGAGGGGCCCCAGTGAAGACAGCCAGGCATGGGGAAAGAGACTCTGCCACCTTATCTTCATATTCTGGTACAATGTATCTCTATTTAACACAAAACGCTTTACATTTTTCTCTCCTTTGCATGAGACTTTTAGTTATCATTAATTAAATTAATGACTTAATTATCATATTTTTTCATTAACTGTGATTTCAATTAAAGCTAATATCATTGATCGATACCTTCATAATAATAATCTTTGAAATTAGAATTTATATGATGCAATTAGAAAATAAAAGGAATATGAGAGCCAGAAAGATAATACATGAAGTTAGGCACTTGCTTTGCATGCAGCTGACCTAGTTGGTTCCCAGCACCACATATGGTCCACTAAGCACTGCCAGGAGTGATCCTTGACTGCAGAGCTAGGACTAATCCCTGAGCACTACTGAGCCAAAAACAAAACAAAAGATAACTGAAGTTTAAAAAATAAGAAAACATACTACATACAGTATGTGATAAAAGAAATATATATAAACTAATATTTGGAACTAATAAAATACAAATTTGGTTTCAGGTTCCATATCTATATCCTTAAATTCTTAGAAGGCCAAAGCAGATGATATGGAAATAATGATGAGGAAAAGATGGATATGGCAAATTGCTTTGCTACCCCTGAGGCAGGGAATGGTTATTTACCAGCTGTCTTCCTATTTTCCTAATGCGTCTGTTACGCATTTGCAATAGAGATGAAAACAAATAGTAGTTTTGCAAATATAGACAAAATTCTGAATAAGCACTTTAAATAAAGGTAGATAATTGAAGTGAAAAGACTAAGAATTATGCTATATAATACTTTGCTGAATTATGTATGTTTGATGGTTTAATTAAAAAAGAAAGTAATTCATTGAAAGTGAATTTAAATTTGTATAGGCCTAATAGCAATACAGATTTTGTTTAATGTGAAGGTAAAAATAATTAAGTGACAAAAGAGGAAAAGTACAGATTTTTGCAGGACTTTGGTTAGTTCACTACATATATTTTAGATCACTATTCACTGTATGCACAGTCTCTTGCCCACACGCCTGGGTGTCTTTCCCGGGGGCCCCTCGGAGGGGATGGGCTCTAGCTTCCCTCCCTGCCCTGAGCAGAGATCCCGGCAGCTGAAGACCATTGGAACATAGCCACAGCCATGCTCAAGGCCCCTCTCCACAAGTTTGGACAAGCCTCACACATGAAGGTACCAGCAGAGGAACCCAGGTGTGTGTAATTCCATCAACGGCCAACATCCAGAGACTTTAAAGCAAGCTCCCAGAAGCGTGCGGCCGCTAACCTACTTTTCCCTCTGGGAGAAACTCGCAAGCTACTGAGAGCTTCCTGCCCACATGGGACAGCCTCGCAAGCTTCCCATGGTGTATCTATATGCCAAAGCCAGTAACCAGCTGAATCTCATTCCCCTGACCCTGAAGAGCCCTTTAGAGGCTTCTAAAATCTCAGGGATAGGATGAATGTAGAGGTTACTGAGACCGCTCGAGCCATTTTGTGATCGTGATCACTGTATCACTGTATCACTGTCATCTGGTTGTTCATCGATTTGCTCGAGCAGGTGCCAGTAATGTCGCCATTTGTCCCTGTCGCGTGCAAGTGTGGGTCAATGGCATCTGCTTGCTCCAGGAACACGAAAAGCCTGAGATTTTAACAGACTCTCCTTACTTGTCTTTCCCAATGCTGCCGTATTTGGGGCTCTTTCAGGGTCAGGAGAATGAGGTCCATTATTGTTACTGTTTTTGTCATTTTGATTAAAATTATAATATATGACTACATTTCTTCAAATTTTCGTCAAATAACTAGTTACATATAAAAATGACTACAATATAATGAGTACAGAGTCAACCTATTTGTTCTAAACTTATTTTAAAACAATGAATTAGAAGAGATTTTATGAAGCAAAATACATTTTATAAATAATACCATATTTTATTCTCTTGATATATGACTTCATTATAGAATAGAATTTATGAACCTAACTAATTACAAAATGAATCCCTGTCAAAGAAGAGCCTCATAAAAATAGAAATTTAAAGATATAAATATATTTTAAATTTATTATTTTAGAGTGTATATATTAACAAAAGCACTGTAGCACTGTAGGCCATTGTTTATCGATTTGCTCAAGGGGGCACCAGTAACATCTCCATTGTGAGACTTGTTGTTACTGGTTTTGGCATATCGATTACGCCACAGGTAGCTTGCCAGGCTCTGCCATGTGGGTGAGATACTCTCGGTAGCTTGCCAGGCTCTCCGAGAGGAACGGAGGAATCAAACCCAGGTCGACCAAGTGCAAGGCAAATGCCCTACCCACTGTGCTATTGCTCCAGCTCAATAATGCATGAAGTATTATACTTGGCAAATTAAAAGGTATATGCAGAAAGGAGTCTTTCCCCCTCTGATTTTATACGTGTCCTCATTGAGGAAAACTTAATAAATATCTCCTTTTATCTTTTGGTCTAGTCCTTATAGAAGTGTAGAAGTTGTTATCAGAAGTAACTAACAATTGGAAAAATATCATGTGTCTTCACTGCAAGATCTTTCACAAAAATCAAATGTAGACTAATCCACAGAAAAGAATGGAACAAAAATATATAGCTGAAATGCTATCAAAAAGATAAAAGGTTAAATTCTATTTATTTGTGACAGACCTAGTTTAGGAAGTCTGTGGAAACCTGACATATATTAAATGAATCACTTTGGTTTTTCCTTTTTTGGTTATAACACAGTAATTTACAAAGTTGCTTATAATACTATTGTTTTAGGCATACGATATTTTAATACCCATTCCATCACCTGTGTGACCTACCTGCCACCAATGTCCCCAGTTATACTCCTACCCCCCCAAACCTACCCCTTAGCAAACATATAGTAATTTTACTTAATATTGCTAGTTGCAAGAAAATGGCAAATGGAATTATCAGAAAAACAGATTAGTAAAAATTAATATGTGATTTTTATATCCCACAATGGTGTTCCTAAAGTGTCTGAGATGTTACTGACCTGTTGACTTTTTTTTTGGTTCAGGGGCCACATCTGGCAATGCTCAGGGCTTACTCCTGGGTCTGCACTTAGGGATCACTCCTGGGCAGGGCTCAGGAAACCACATGGGATGCCAGGGATTAAATCCTACTCAGCTGCATTCAAGGCAAGCACACTACTCACTGACCTATCTCTCCTGCCCTTAAGCTGGTCACAAGTGTCTTTCCAGTAAGGGGCTTCTTAGTATTATGGTGACATCACAAAATGAGTGAATGTTTATCATTAAGGGCTTGTCAATATAATTGATTGAGCTCTGAGGTAATAAAGAGGTTAAGGTGAATGCCTAGCATTCACCTGTCCTGGGTTAAATCCTTGGCACCACATCTCTTATGAGTGCTTTGTGTTGTAGCCTTGGGGGCCCCTTACACTATCCAGGTGGCCTTGATGATTTAAGGAATCACATCCTTGGATCATGGTACAACTGACCAAATATTTAGTATCATTTGGAGTGGCCCTCATGATCCCTGAATACTGCTTGGAAGAACACCCTGCCACTATGTATGCATGTGTGTGTGTGTATTTAATGTGTCATTCATGGTTCTTATGTAATGTTCAGTTTATTTTTATTATTTTTTAATATTTTTTAAATTTTATTTTCATAGAGTTGTTCACAGTGATTGATTACATTCAATATTTCAACACCAATTCCACCACCATTACACCATCCCACCACCATTATTTCAAATTTTCCCACCAACACCAAGCCTGGCCCAAAGGTAGATGGTAAGTAATTTGTTATGTATTGTTTGTTATGAATAATTGACTGAAAATGATACAAAAAGATTTCCTCAGAGGAAAGTGTGTGAAAATTGTTGTATCTCATCTTGGAGCCATTAAGCCTCTACACATTAGAGATTATTAACATGTTGTTGGAGTTTGAGAGGAACCCAGAGCCTGGTAAGCTACCCATGACGTACTTGGCATGCCAAAAACAGGAACGACAATGTGTTCTTTGTTTCTCTGGAGCGAGCAGATACCATTGGACTATAGTAGCATGCAACAGGGACAAATGAAGACGTTACTGGCATCCACTCGAGCAAATCGATGAACAACGAGATGGCAGTGACAGTGATGCAGTAATACATACATACATATGAACATACATATATGTGTATATATATATACTTTTTAATCAAGATTAGTTGACTTTTACCTTATACCCCTCAAATATGATGTGCTACTCTTGGTATGTGAGTGGCATAATGTACGACATGTTGTGCTCAGTGTTCAGTTTCTTTTTCTTTTATGCTTTTTTGGTCACACCCGGCAATGCACAGGGGTCACTCCTGGCTCTGAACTCAGAAATTACCCCTGGCGGTGTTCAGGGGACCATATGGGATGCTGGGATCAAACCCAGGTTGGTCGCGTGCAAGGCAAACGCCCTACCCGTGCTATTGCTCCAATCCTCTTAACTTCAAAACAGGTCAATCCATTCTGTACTTTTGGCAACATACTATCAGAGGAATATACAAATATAATTAATAAATATATAAACTATCCCATTTGTTTGGAACCAGAGGGGTAATAGGATTAACGTCTAAAATGTTTTTGGTTATCTTTCTAATTCTGTCACTGCCATCCCGTTGCTCATCGATTTGCTCGAGCGGGAACCAGTAACATCTCCATTGCGAGACTTGTTACTGTTTTTGGCATATCGAATACACCATGGGTAGCTTGCCAGGCTCTGCTGTCCAGGCAAGATACTCTCGGTAGATGGCCAGGCTCTCCAAGAGGGGTGGAGGAATCGAACCAAATGGCGTAAAATCACTTTGTATCACTTTGTAGGTTGGAACTAAAGAAATCTATCTTTGTTCCCACTTATAGGACTTTTTGGGGAAGTTTTTATTTTTTAACTTTTTAAGTTTTATTTTTTTTATTTTTTAATTATTGAGTCACCGTGATGGTACAGTTACAGATTTACACATTTTCGTGCTTGTGTTTCCCTCATACAGTGTTCGCAAGCCCATCCCTCCACCAGTGTTCATTCTCCATCACCAGTGAATCCAGTATCTCTCCCACCCCCCCAATCCCATCCAGCACCACCCCACCCCACCTCTGTGGCAGGGCATTCCATTTCATTCTCTCTCTCCTTTTTGGGTTTTGTGGTTTGCAATAAGGTTATTGAGTGGCCATCGTGTTCAGTCTCTAGTCTACTTTCAGCACATATCTCCCTTCCTGCGTGGGCTCTCCAATCACATTTTACTTTACCCTTCTCTATCTGGGCTGCCTTTCCCACAGCATGTGAGGCCAGCTTCCAGCCATGAAGCCAACCTCCTGGTACTATATACTACTATTCTTGGGTGATCGTCTCCTACTCTGTTATTTTATATTCCACAGATGAGTGCAATCTTTCTATGTCTATCCCTCTTTTTCTGACTCATACTTTCCATGTTTATCCATTTATATTCAAAGTTCATGACTTCATCTTTTCTAACAGCTGCATAGTATTCCATTGTGTAGATGTACCAAAGTTTCTTTAGCCAGTCATCTGTTCTCGAGGGCACTAGGTTTTTTTCCAGATTCTGGCTATTGTAAACAGTGCTGCGATGAACACATAAGTGCAGATGTCATTTCGACTATACTTTTTTGCTTCTCCGGTAAATATTCCGAGAAGTTGTATTGCTGGATCAAATGAGAGCTCAATTTCTAATTTTTTGAAGAGTGTCCATATTGTTTTCCAAAGGGGCCGAACCAGTCGGCATTACCACCAGCAGTGTAGAAGGGTCCTTTTCTCCCCACATCCTCTCCAACAGCGATTGCTTTTGTTCTTTTGGGTGTGTGCCATTCTCTGCGGTGTGAGGTGATATTTCATGGTAGTTTTGATCTGCATCTCCCTGATGATTAGTGATGAAGAGCATTTTTTCATGTGCCTTTTGGACATTCATATATCTCCCTTAGAAAAGTTTCTGTTCATTTCTTTGCCCCATTTTCTGATGGGGTTGGATGTTTTCTTCTCGTAGAGTTCAGCCAATGCTTTATGTACCCTTGATATCAACCCCTTATAGGATGGGGATTGGGTGAATATCCTTTCCCATTCTGTAGATTGTCTTTGTATTCTGGTCACTGTATCTTTTGCGGTGCAAAAGCTTCTTAGTTTAATATAGTCTCATTTGTTTATCTCTGTTTCCGCTTGGTTGGTCAGTTGCGTGTCATCTTTGAAGATACCTGTAGCTTCTATATCGTGGAGGGTTTTGCCGACCTTATCTTTGATGCACCTTATGGATTGTGGTCTGATGTTGAGGTCTTTATCCATTTCAATCTGATTTTTGTACATGGTGTCAGGTCAAGGTCTAATCCCATTCTTTTGCATGTGGTTGTCCAGTTATGCCACCGCCATTTGATAAAGAGACATTCCTTGCTCCACTTCACATTTCTTGCTCCCTTATCAAAGATTAGATGATAATACATTTGAGGTTGTGTATAGAGATATTCCACCCTGTTCCATTGGTCTGCGGCTCTGCCTTTGTTCCAGTACCATGCTGTTTTAATAGTTACCACTTTGTAGTAAAGTTTAAGGTTGGGGAGGGTGATGCCTCCCATCATCTTTTCCCCAAGAATTGTTTTAGCTATCCGTGGGCGTTTATTGTTCCATATGAATTTCAGGATTGCTTGCTCCATTTCTTTGAAGAGTTTCATGGGTATCCTTATAGGGATCACGTTGAATCTGTATAATGCTTTGGGGAGTAATGCCATTTTGACAATGTTGATGTTCCCTATCCATGAGCAGGGGATATGTTTCCATTTCTTCATGTCCTCTTTTATTTCATAGTTTTCTTTGTAGAGGTCCTTTACTTCTTTTCTTGGGAAGTTTTATATTACAATTGCAGAAATTGGCTGAAAGCATGGAAATACTTCATTGGCCTTCTTAAAAGCCATTAACCTTTACTTTGCCTACTAATCAGTAAGTAAAGACAGTGAGACATGACTAAGAACAACAGCTTTTGAGTCCCTTAGTGTGGGTAAAACCTGGCAGAAACTCAGAATGTAATTAGCTATAATTAACAATAAGAAAATATTAAACCTTTAATGATATGAACTGTATTATATGCGTTAAAAATTAAATATCAGGGGCCGGAGCGATAGCACAGCGGGTAGGGCGTTTGCCTTGCACTCGACCGACCCGGGTTCGATCCTCGGCATCCCATATGGTCCCCCAAGCACCGCCAGGAGTAATTCCTGAGTGCAAAGCCAGGAGTAACCCCTGAGCATCGCTGGGTGTGACCCAAAAAGCAAAAAAAAAAATTAAATATCATTATATGAATTGTAATCATTCAAAGTAATTATAGATTCAAATAAAATATACCCAGTATGCTTTTTCAATGAGGTCAGAAACATTATAGTCTAAATAGGAAAATTAAAAGAATGAAAATCAAATTGGTTAAATTAATCATCTGGAGAAATATTCTTTGAAAAATATCTCATCTAGGAAATTATTTCTGAACATGTTGACGGTTGAATTATGGGTTCCCTAAATTAGAAACACGTTCTTTAAGAGAACATAACAATTCAAATATATATTAATGAACTATAATCAAAGTCATTTGATCATATCTACCATGAAGAAAAATTTAAATGAATTGTTTTGATAACTTATAGTGAAGTATATAATACTAAAAGTCATGGCATAGAAATCTGTCGATTTCAATTTTTTTGGAGGGGCGCGTGAATTGGACCATGCTCTGTGATACTCAGAGTTTACTCTTATCTCTGCAATCAGGAATCACACCTGGTGGTGCTTGGGGGACCATATGGGATGCCGAGGATCAAACCCAGGTTGGCTGCATGCAAGGAAATCACCCTACCTGTTGTACAATCCCTCCAGGCCTCACACGTTGCCTATTTCTTTAGTGCCATACAAGGGAGTGATCTGAAAGAGAATTCCATTCTTCTCAATATCCATTCCATTCTTCCAATTTCTATTCCTTTAAAGGCTTATTATTATTGGATTAACTAGTCCATTAAGATAACTCAGTACTTTGTTCTTTCTTTATACCAAAGCATACATTTATCTACCAATTTTTTACTCAGAATATTGCAGAAAATTCCTTGATAGATTCTACATGAATTGTGAATCGCCCCTGAAACACCAAATGTATAGCCATCAGTAATATATACTCGCAGCAGGTGCTTAGACTCTGTTTCATTTTTTTTCAACAGAGATATGCTAGAATTAATACACTGCTATTAGAAGTAGATGTCCCGGGCCTGAGATGTAGTTCAACTATAAAGTACTTTCCTTGCATATGTGAAAGTCGGGTTTGATCCCTGGGGGAACAGGAATATAGGAAACATTTTTTTACAGAAATGGAAGTCCTTTAAATATAAATATTCGTGATATGCAAAAAGTAATGATGAAGTTAAATTATTTTGACATAGCCACAGTAAAAAATAGTATGGTATCTCCTCAAAAAATAAAAATATACTACCATGTATCCTCCTCTGGGTATATAGTCAAAGGAAATATTAACGAAACTTTGAGGACGTTTGGATTTCCATGTTCATAGAAACATTATTCACAGTAGCCAAGACATATAAACAACGTTAGTGTCTGTAGTACATATATCTACAATATAACCAATCAAATAGGCATCTTTGATCTAGCAGGACCTGGGAGCAAAGAATGAAGCAGGAACTTTACTGAACTTTCAAAACTTTCAAAAACACTGGGGCACAGGAAAAACTCCCTGTACCTTCTGGTCTTCAAAAAAGCTGTGTTGTTCAGAGCATCTGATCTAAATAGGCTCTAATATATCATTTCCTGATGGTGTGGTGATTTTGATCCCTAGTATAGTTTCCAGATAAAAAACACCCACAGTGAAAGGCTTACAAAGGTTTGCAGACTCAACACCCTCTTGCCTGTTTCTGCCATCCATTCGCGCTCTTACTCCAAACTTGAGTTTTAGGTTAACTTCAAGACCGAGGCTACATGAGGGATCAAAATCAGTCTTCAATCCAGGAGACTCTAATATTTATAGCAAATGGACTGCAACCTGCTTGTCACCATGGGCTCTGCTTTGTGTGTGTCCCCTTTAGTCCTACAGAAATCAAGACTCTAGGGTTTCCAAGCACTTTCATTTGACACTTCTATCTCAGAGATAGTACTCAAGAGTTGGAAATCCCAATTGCTTAGCAAAAGTGCGCAGACCCAGTCCATGCAATGAAAATAATGTAGGTGGATTTATTATGGAAATAGGACTCCAGAAGCAACTGAGGAGAGATGGGACACATGAAATCAACACTTCTCCCCTAAAACGTATCTCAGAACTTAGGCCTCAGTAAAATCTCAATGTATATGAGATTCTAACAATTGGATAACCACTGGGGTGGCTGATAACCTCTAGATGTGGGGCTATGCCACATGTGATTTTTTGTCATGCCTCTTTGGAGAAGGTGAACACCGTCTAGACCACTGTCATTTTATTTCATCAATGGCATCCAAGGACAAACTCAATTTTGCCTTCTACCTGCATATCTTGTAGATGGGGATGGAAGAGGTAAAAAAAACTTTATTTTGTTTCCACCTGGACCAATGCTTCATTCCTTTAAAACCTCTTTACTTTGGAAGAAAACATTCTTCTGGAGGGACTGGCAGGTATAGCCCCTTATGGTAGTGCAGCATTGGTATCAAAGTAGCAGTAACAATGGTAACATACTCGGAGATGTCAGAGTCATACCCCATGCCCTGCTTTGTTGAAAGGAGGTACCAGATGTTCTCCTAAGCACCAGTAAGGCCCTTGGATGAGGCAATTATTCTTGGGCATAGAGAAGGAATCTACATGTTTTGAGAGAAATGTGGGCAAATATTTAGTTCACATATATTGGAGATCTCAATCATCTAATAACACACTAAATAGATGTCTGCATAGGCATCCTATGGACATGGGCAGAGAGGAACCTCAAATGAACCACGCAGGTCGTTATCCAATGAACACAATTGGATAGTCAGAATGTCTTCAGATAGTGTAGAAAATACCTTGGAGAGAAGAGTGGCAATGGAATGAGATGACACAAACAAACCGTTATCATGAAATGGAGGTTTGTGAATCAGTTCAGCAATATAAGCAATGGGGCCCTATTTTCCCAAAGTCTCCAATCGTCCAGCTGTATTCAGAATCTTGCTCCAAGTCAAACCCAAAAATCGATTCCCCAGTAGGGCAGGTTGCCAAGAGCTTGCAAGAAAAGTGGAATCAGAGTGTCATTGCAATGCAGCTGGTCTGTGTGGATGTGACAATGGTAGGTCACAGATGGTGGATGTTACAAGTACTCAATTCATTGGTAAAATGGATGGTGAAAGATTAGCACTATGTCATCAGGGGAGCAGAAGAGGGAGACTGAAAAAAGTACAACCGAATTGGATGATATGCTTGAGATTTCCCAAGTCATGGTCTGAGCAAAAATGATCAAAATGGCTCTTATTTTCTGCATGATCATCTAGGGACTCATATTTTCTTTACTAATCCTAGATCTATGGGGTGATCACCCCAGCTATGTCATGTTTGCCAGAAAGATGATGCAGATCCACTTTTCTTCTATTCACAATTAACTTCTCTTTCTCATACTGGCCTGAAACTTTTCCTGTAGATCAAACTTACGTGTTTAAGCTACTGAATCTGTTATTGTCTCACTATTTATTTTAAATGATAGCAACTCTACCGCATAAAATATGATAAGTGTTAATTTATGGGTTTATTCTGTATATTTTTTCTTTCCTTCCAATACAACTTCATAACAATCAGGTGTTTAGGTTGCGCAAAAATGCTTGTATGGAGGTGGTGAAGTTTTCTTGGAAGTGCTTTCTTTTTTCTGTGAGAAATTAAGTTTGCATTTTGCTGTTGTGGAAACACACAGCACTAGTGCTTTTAAGGTACTCACCACCGTGCACAGAATTTTGAGTTATCTGTCCTCTGATTATATTTTAACTTCAATCACCCAAAGAACCACCATGACTGAGCATCCCAGCCCTCGGTGCCTGCGTGCTCCACGCGTGGCTCCCGGACGCGATCTCCAGCCAGCGTTCAACGGGCAGGGACCCACTCCCCTCACTGCCACTGACCGTGCGCTTCCTGCTTCCTCATCTTGGTGTACCTGATCCCCTGACTGAGCATCCCAGCAGTCGGTGCCCACGCACTCCGCGCATAGCCCCCAGACCCGATCTCAACCCAATGTCCAGTGGCCAGGAGGGGCGTGGCCTCTTTCGTAGTGGGCGTGGCCCCGCTGCAGTTGGCATGGTCTTCAGGTCGGCGGCAGCTTATGCAGCCGCAGTTATTTTCGCCTATTCTAGTATACTTGACAGACGTCTCAATCTCCATTAACTAACTCTGTGGAGATCTCCCCAGCTACCTCAAACATAAAAGGCTAAATTGACCACTAGCCTACTCTTATTGCACCAAAATATCAAAAACTCACAAAAAGAGAGACTAGCTCTAGTGAACTGGAAGGACCCACCTCCAAACAACTGTGACAGCATGAAGAAACAACGCAAATCCCCACAGCACGAAGAGGACGAAGAAAAGAGTCCAGAAGCCTCAGCAGGGGGTTCCCACAAATATGATATCTCTGATAAAGAATTCAGAGAAGAAATTCTGAGAATGTTCATCGAACTTAAAGAAACGGTGGAGCAGTCAGCAAAGAAATTACGGGAAGAAAAGAGAGCAGAAATAGGAAAGCTACATTCAGAAATGTCACGAATAAAGACACGGTAGACGAAATAAAAAACACAGTGGGAGCCCTCAACAGTAGAATGGCTACAGCTGAAGATAGAATTAGTGAGCTTGAAGATGAGCAACAGAAAGCCCACAGGCTACAACAAACAATTGGAAAAGACCTTAAAATAGCTGTAGGGTGAATCAGAGACCTAGGGGATGATGCCAAGAAGAATAACAAAAGAATCATTGGAGTTCCAGAAGGACAGGGAGGCAACCCTAATGAGAAAGCCACAGTTGAAGAAATCATTGCTGAAAAGTTCCCAGAGCTGGATAATGCATATGTTCAGATCCTAGGAGCCCAAAGGGTGCCAGCTAGAAGAGACCCTAATAAAAAGACCCCAAGACATATCATAGTCAGAATGATGGATGCCATGGATAGGGACACAGTACTGCAAGCAGCAAGGTCAAAAAAAGAATCACATACAAAGGAGCACCCCTTAGATTCACAGCAGACTTTTCAGAGGAAACCCTCCAAGCCAGAAGAAAATGATGGAATATAGTGAAAAAACTCAATGAAATGAACGCCTCACCACAAATACTTTATTTGGCTAAGCTCTCACTCAAACTCGAAGGAACCATACACAATTTCATGGATAAACAACAACTAAGGAATTTCACAGATTCAATACCAAACTTAAAAGAAGGACTAAAGGGGCTCCTGTAAGAAAAAAAAACCCTACAAGCACAACAAACTCCTACAGAAAGATAGCACAAAACTCCACGACAATAATCTCTCTCAATGTCAATGGTCTAAACGCACCCATCAAGAGACACAGAGTGGCAAAATGGATTCAGAAACTGAACTCAGCATTCTGCTGCTTACAAGAAACACATCTGTATGGTCAGAGCAAACACAGACTCAAAATCAAAGGATGGAAAACAATCCTTCAAGCAAACAGCTCCCTAAAAAAAACCGGGGTGGCCATACAAGTATCGGACAATATAGATTTCAGGTTGAAAAAGATTATAAGGTACAGCTAAGTCCATTTCTTATTAATCAAGGGATACATAGAGGAGGAAGAACTCACACTCCTAAACATATATGCACCCAATGAGGGACCAACAAAATACTTAAAACAACTGCTAACAGATTTTAGAGAGGACATTACTAGCAACACAATAGTAGTTGGAGACTTCAACACTGCCTTATCACCTCTGGATAGATAAAAAAGATCAAAACTCAGCAAGGAAACACTGGCCTTGAAAGAAGAAATAGAAGAGAGAGAGCTAATAGATCTATACAGGGCTTTGCATTCCCATAAAAAAGAATACACATTATTTTCCAGTGCACATGGAACATTCTCCAAAATAGAACATGCGCTGGGTCCCAAAGCATACCTCCATAAAATCAGGATAATAGAAATTGTATCAACTATCTTCTCAGACCATGATGCACTGAAGATCGAAATTAATCATGCACAGACGCTGAGGACCAAACCATACACCTGGAAATTAAACAACTCAATGTTGAACAATGAGTGGGTCAGGAAAGAAATCAAGGAAGAAATCAAAAGGTATCTGGAAACAAATGAGAATGAAGGCACAAGCTACCAGAACCTGTGGGACACAACTAAGCTGTGTTAAGGGGAAAATTTATAGCTCTGCAAGCATATCTCAGGAAGGAAGAAAGGGCCCACATAAATAACCTGACCTCACAGTTTAAGACCTTAGAAAAGGACCAACAAAGGGAGCCCAAACCAGGCAGAAGGAAAGAAATAATAAAACTTAGAACAGAAATAATGATATGGAAACCCATAAAAAATTCCGAAAGATCAATGACTCTAAGAGCTTGTTCTTTGAGAAAATAAATAGGATTGATAAACCACTAGCAAGACTCACAAAGAAAGAGAGAGAGAAAATTCTAATAAAACGAATCAGAAATGAAAGGGGGGGACATCACAACAGAAACCAAAGAAATTCAAAAGATCATCAGAGGCTACTTCAAAAGTCTGTACGCTACAAAACAAGAGAATCTAGAAGAAATGGATAAATTCCTGGATTCTTATTGCTTCCCAAGGCTGAACCAACATGATTTGGAATACCTGAATAGACCCATTACTATCAAGAAAATTGAAACTGTAATCAAAAGTCTCCCCAGAAACAAAAGTCCAGGTCCAGATGGATTCACTAGTGAATTCTTCCAAACATTTAAAGAGGACCTATTGCCAATTCTTCTCAAGCTCTTCCAGGAAATCAGGAAACAGAAACACTCCCAGAGAGTTTCTATGAGGCACATATGATCCTAATACCAAAACCAAGCAGAGACACCACAAAAAAAGAAAATCACAGACCGATATCTCTGATGAACACAGATGCAAAGATCCTCAACAAAATATTAGCGAATAGAATCCAGCAACTCATCAAAAAGATCATACACCACGACCAAGTGGGATTCATCCCGGGGATGCAAGAATAGTTCAACATTCAGAAGTCAATCAACATAATTCACCATATCAACAAAAGAAAAGATAAAAACCATATGGTCATATCAATAGATGCAGAGAAGGCTTTTGACAAGATCCAGCACCAGTTCATGATGAAAGTGCTCACCAAAATGGGCAAAGAAGGGAACTTCTTCAATATAGTCAAAGCCATCTACCACAAGCCTATAGCAAGCATTATCCTCAGTGGGGAAAAACTAAGGGACTTCCCTCTAAGATCAGGGACAAGGCAAGGATGCCCACTCTCACCACTTCTGTTCAATATAGTACTGGAAGTACTTGCAATAACGATTAGGCAAGAAAATGACATTAAGGGAATCCAGATAGGAAAGGAAGAAATCAAGCTCTCACTATTCGCAGATGATATGATATTATATTTAGAGAACCCCAAAGCCTCTACCCAGAAACTCCTCGAAACAATACACTTGTATAGTAAAGTCACAGGCTATAAAATCATTACCCAAAGAAATCCATGGCTTTCCAATATGCAAATAGTGAGAGAGAAGAAAGTGATACGAAAAAAGCAACCGCATTCACAATCATGCCTCAGAAAATCAAGTACCTCGGAATCAACTTAACTAAGAAGGTGAAGGACCTATACAGAGAAAATTACAAAACGTTACTTCACAAAATAGAAGAGGACACGAGGAAATGGAAGCACATCCCCTGTTCATGGATTGGGAGAATTAATATAGTCAAAATGGCAATAATTCCCAAAGCATTATACAGATTCAATGCAATCCCTATAAGGATACCCGTGACATTTTTCAAGGAAGTGGACCAAACACTCCTAAAATTCATATGGAACAACAAACCCTCACGAATGCCTAAAGCAATTTGGGGGAAAAAGACGATGGGAGGCACCACCTTTCCCAACCTCAAACTCTACTACAAAGCGGTAATAATTAAAACTGCATGGTACTGGAACAAGGGCAGAGCAGTAGACCAATGGAACAGGTTAGAATACCATTACACAAAACCTCAAATATATGCCTATCTATTCTTTGATAAAGGAGCAAGAAATGTAAAGTGGAGCAAAGAAAACTTCTTTAACAAATGGTGCTGGCAACACTGGACAGCTACATGCAAAGAAATGGGCTCAGACTTATACCTAACACCAGGCACAAAAGTCAGATCAAAATGGATTAAAGACCTCAAAATCAGACCACAATCCATAAGGTACATTGAAGACAAGGTCGGCAAAACTCTCCAAGACATTGAAACTACAGGTATCTTCAAAGAGGACTCGCCACTGACCAGGCAAGTGGAAACAGAGATAAACAAATGGGACTATCTTAAACTGAGAAGCTTCTGTACCTCAAAAGATACAATGACCAGAATACAAAGACAGTATACAAAATAGTAAAGGATATTCACCCAATACCCATCGGATATGGGGTTGATATCAAGGATTTACAAGGCACTGGATAAACTTCACAAGAAGAAAACATCCAACCCCATCAGAAAATGGGGCTATTAAGTGAACAGAAACTTTCTCAAGAAAGAAATCCGAATAGCTAAAAGACACATGAAAAAATGCTCTTCATCACTAAGCATCAGGGATATACAGATCAAAACAACAATGAGATACCATCTCACAGCACAGAGACTGGCCCACTTCCAAAAGAACAAAAGTGACCAGTGTTGGCACGGATGTGGGGATAAAGGGACTCTCCTTCACTGCTGGTGGGAATGCCGACTGGCTTAGCCCTTTTGGAAAACAGTATGGATGCTTCTCAAAACATTAGAAATTGAGCTCCCATTTGACCCAGCAATACCACTTCTCGGAATATGTCTCGGAGATGCAAAAAAGTATAGTAAAAGTGACATCTGCACCTATATGTTCATTGCAGCACTGTTCAAAATAGACAGAATCTGGAAAAAAAACAGTGTCCGAGAACAGATGACCGGATAAAGAAACTTTAATACATCTACACAATGGAATACTATGCAGCTGTTAGAAAAGATGAAGTCATGAAATTTGCATATAGGTGGATCAACATGGAAAGTATCATGTTAAGTGAAATGAGTCAGAAAGAGAGGGACAGACATACAAAGATTGCACTCATTTGTGGAATATAAAGTAACAGAATGGGAGACTAACACCCAAGTATAGTAGAGATAAGTATCAAGAGGAGTACTCCACAGCTTGGAAGCTGACCTCACATGCTAGTTGAAGAAGCAGCTCTGATAGAGAAGGGATCACCAAGAAAATGGTGCCAGGCAGGCCCACTAGGGATGGGAGATACAGGCTGAAAATAGACTCTACACCAAACAAGATGTCTACTTAATACCTCTGTAGCAAACCACAATACCCAAAAAGAGAGAGTGACTGCACTTCCGTGACAATATGAAGAAACAGCGAAAATCCCCTCCACGAAGAGAGGGAGAAGAAAAGATACTAGAAACCTCAAAAGAGTCTCCCAACATCTACGACCTCTCAGATAAACAATTCAGAGAGGAAATATGGAGGAGAGTCGACCTACTCCAAGCAACTATGGAACAGACATCCAATAAATTAAGGGAGGAGATGAATCAAGCGCTGGAACGGTCTACCAAGAAAATACAGGAAGAAATAAGAGCAGAAATGAGAGCAGAAATTTCAAACCTTCGAACGGAAGTCTCACAAATAAAGCAATCGGTAGATGAAATAAAAATCTCACTAGATGCCCTCAACAGCAGAATGACTACAGCCGAAGACAGAATCAGCGAGCTTGAGGATGAGCTGCAGAAAGCTTACAGACAGCAACAAATAATGGCCAAAGACCTCAAAATGGCTATAGAGCGAATCAGAGCCCTGGGGGATGACTTCAAGAGGAACAACATAAGAATCATTGGAGTACCAGAACCACAGGGAAGTAACCCCAATGAAAAAAACATAGTCAAAGACATCATCACTAAGAAATTCCCAGAGCTGGAGAAGGCAGGCGTCCAGATACAAGAAGTCCGAAGAGTGCCAGCAAAAAGAGACCCAAATAAAAAGACTCCAAGGCATATCATAGTCAGAATGGCGGATGCTGTAGATAGAGACACAATTCTACAAGTAGCAAGGTCAAAGAGGGAAATCACATACAAAGGAGCACCCCTCAGATTTACGGCCGATCTGTCAGAAGAAACCCTCCGAGCCCGAAGACAATGGTGGGACATAGTGAAAAAACTCAACGAAATGAATGCCTCACCAAGAATACTTTATCCAGCTAAACTCTCACTCAAACTCGAAGGAACCATACACTATTTCTCGGATAAACAACAGCTCAGGAACTTCATAGACTCAAAACCAATCTTGAAAGAAGGTCTAAAGGGGCTACTGTAAGACAAGGAGGAGCCCCATAAGAACAACAAATCCCACAGAAAGATGACACAAAACCACATCACAATAATCTCTCTCAATGTCAATGGCCTAAATGCACCTATCAAGAGACACAGAGTGGCTAAATGGATCCGGAAATTAAACCCAACATTCTGTTGCCTGCAAGAAACACACCTGAACAAACAGAGTAAACATAGACTCAAAGTCAAAGGATGGAAAACAATCCTCCAAGCAAACAACCCCCTTAAAAAAGCTGGAGTGGCCATCCTGGTATCCGACAACATAGATTTCAGGATGAAAAAGATCAAAAGGGACAGCGAAGGTCATTTTCTGTTTATCAAGGGATATGTACAACAGGAAGAAATCACACTCTTAAACGTATATGCTCCTAACAAACGACCGGCTAAATATTTAAAACGACTCCTAACAGACTTCAAAGAGGACATCACTAACAGCACAATTGTAGTCGGAGACTTCAATATGGCCTTATCACCTCTAGATAGATCCACAAGAACAAAACTCAACAAGGAAACACTGACTCTGAATGAAGAAATTGAAGAGAGAGGCCTAATAGACCTATACAGGGCCTTACACCCCAAAAAGAAAGAATACACATTCTTTTCCAGTGCACATGGAACATTTTCAAAAATAGACCATGTACTGGGCCCCAGAACATACCGCAATAGAATCGGAAAAATAGAAATTGTATCAACCATCTTTTCAGACCACGATGCGCTGAAGATAGAAGCTAACCACCCACAAATACGGAAAATCAAATCAAACACCTGGAAATTAAACAATTCCATGTTGAACAATGAGTGGGTCAAGAAGGAAATCAAGGAAGAAATCAAAAGATACTTAGAAACAAATGAGAATGAAAACACGAGCTACCAAAACCTATGGGACGCAGCTAAAGCCGTGTTAAGGGGAAAATTTATAGCTCTCCAAGCATTCCTCAGGAAGGAAGAAAGGACCCACATAGATAGCTTGACTTCAAGACTCAAGACCCTAGAAAAGGACCAGAGAAAGGACCCCAAACCAGACCGAAGGAAAGAAATAATAAAAATTAGAGCAGAAATTAATGACATCGAAACCAAAGAAACAATCCGAAAGATCAATGAAACAAAGAGTTGGTTCTTTGAGAAAATAAATAAGATTGATAAACCGCTAGCAAGTCTCACAAAGAAAGAAAGAGAGAAAACTCTAATAAATCGAATCAGAAATGAAAAGGGGGACATCATAACAGAAACCAGTGAGATTCAAAAGATCATTAGAGACTACTTTGAAAGTCTTTACGCCACAAAAAAGGAGAACCTAAAAGAAATGGATGGATTCCTTGATTCCTACAATCTCCCAAGACTGAAGAAAGAAGACCTGGAATACCTGAATAGACCCATCAATGTTAAGGAAATTGAAACGGTAATCAAAAACCTCCCCAAAAACAAAAGCCCAGGCCCAGATGGTTTCACTGGCGAATTCTTCCAAACATTTAAAGAAGACCTATTGCCTGTTTTCCTCAAACTTTTCCAGGAAATTGAAAAAACAGGAACTCTCCCAAACAGTTTCTATGAAGCACATATCTCCCTAATACCAAAAGCAAACAAAGACACCACTAAGAAAGAAAATTACAGACCAATTTCCCTGATGAACACCGATGCGAAGATCCTCAACAAAATACTAGCAAATAGGATCCAACAACTCATCAAAAAGATCATACATCACGACCAAGTGGGATTCATCCCAGGGATGCAAGGATGGTTTAACATTCGGAAATCAATCAACATAATCCAGCATATCAACAAAAGTAAAGATAAAAACCATATGATCATATCAATAGATGCAGAGAAAGCATTTGACAAGATCCAACATCCTTTCATGATGAAAACCCTCGCCAAAATGGGGTTTGGAGGAACTTTCCTCAAGATAGTCGAAGCCATCTATCACAAGCCTACGGCAAGCATTATCCTCAACGGGGAAAAACTAAGGGCCTTTCCTCTGAGATCAGGCACAAGACAAGGATGCCCACTCTCACCACTCCTCTTCAATATAGTACTGGAAGTACTTGCGATAGCTATTAGACAAGAAAAAGAGATCAAGGGCATCCAGATAGGAAGGGAAGAAATCAAACTCTCACTATTTGCAGACGACATGATACTATATCTAGAGAAGCCTAAAACCTCTACTAAGAAACTCTTAGAAACAATAGACTTATACAGTAAAGTTGCAGGCTACAAAATCAATACCCAAAAATCCATGGCCTTCATATATGCAAACAATGAGGCAGAGGAAAGGGACATGAAAAAAGCAATCCCATTCACAATCGTGCCCCAGAAAATCAGGTACCTCGGAATCAGCTTAACCAAGGAAGTAAAAGACCTTTACAAAGAAAACTACATAACGCTACTCCATGAAATCAAAGAGGACATGAGGAAATGGAAACATATACCCTGCTCGTGGATAGGGAGAATCAATGTTGTCAAAATGGCAATACTCCCTAAAGCATTATACAGATTCAATGCGATCCCTATAAATATACCCATGACATTCTTCAAAGAAATGGATCAAGCAATCCTAAAATTCATATGGAATAACAAACGTCCAAGGATAGCTAAAACAATTCTTGGGAAAAAGATGATGGGAGGCATCACCATCCCCAACCTCAAACTTTACTACAAAGCAGTAACAATTAAAACAGCATGGTACTGGAACAAAGGCAGAGCCGTAGACCAATGGAACAGGGTGGAATATCCCTACACACAACCCCAAATGTATGACCATCTAATCTTTGATAAGGGAGCAAGAGATGTGAAGTGGAGCAAGGAAAGCCTCTTTAGCAAATGGTGCTGGCACAACTGGACAACCACATGCAAAAAAATGGGTTTAGACCTTGACCTGACACCATGCACAAAAGTCAGATCAAAATGGATTAAAGACCTCAACATTAGACCACAAACCATAAGGTACATTGAAGACAAGGTCGGCGAAACCCTCCACGATATTGAAGATAAAGGTATCTTCAAAGGTGACACGGAACTAAGCAATCTAGTAAAAACAGAGATCAACAAATGGGACTACATTAAACTAAAAAGCTTCTGCACCGCAAGAGATACAGTGACCAGAATACAAAGACTATCCACAGAATGGGAAAGGATATTTACACAATACCCATCAGATAAGGGGTTGATATCAATGGTATATAAAGCACTGGTTGAACTCTACAAGAAGAAAACATCCAACCCCATCAAAAAATGGGGCGAAGAAATGAACAGAAACTTTACCAAGGAAGAAATACGAATGGCCGAAAGGCACATGAAAAAGTGCTCTGCATCACTAATCATCAGAGAGATGCAGATCAAAACAACTTTGAGATACCACCTCACACCACAGAGACTAGCACACATCCAAAAGAACAAAAGCAACCGCTGTTGGAGAGGATGTGGGGAGAAAGGGACCCTTCTTCACTGCTGGTGGGAATGCCGACTGGTTCAGCCCTTCTGGAAAACAATTTGGACGACTCTCAAAAAATTAGATATTGAATTCCCATTTGACCCAGCAATACCACTGCTTGGAATATATCCCAGAGAGACAAAAAAGTACAATCGAAACAACATCTGCACATGTATGTTCATCGCAGCACTGTTTACAATAGCCAGAATCTAGAAAAAACCCGAATGCCCCAGAACGGATGACTGGTTGAGGAAACTTTGGTACATCTATACAATGGAATACTATGCAGCTGTTAGAAAAAAGGAGGTCAAGAATTTTGTAGTCAAGTGGATGGGCATGAAAAGTTTCATGCTGAGTGAAATGAGTCAGAAAGAGAGAGACAGACATAGAAAGATTGCACTCATCTATGGTATATAGAATAACAGAGTGGGAGACTAACACCCAAGAACTGTAGAAATAAGTACCAGGAGGTTGACTCCATGGCTTCGAGGCTGGCCTCACGTTCCGGGGAAAGGTCAACTCAGAGAAGCGATCACCAACTACATTGTAGTCGAAGGCCATGTGGGGGAAGGGAGTTGCGGGCTGAATGAGGGCTAGAGACTGAGCACAGCGGCCACTCAACACCTTTATTGCAAACCACAACAGCTAATTAGAGAGAGAAAACAGAAGGGAATGCCTTGCCACAGTGGCAGGGTGGGGTGGGGGGGAGATGGGATTGGGGAGGGTGGGAGGGACACTGGGTTTACGGGTGGTGGAGAATGGGCACTGGTGAAGGGATGGGTTCCCAAACTTTGTATGACGGAAGTATAAGCACAAAAGTGTATAAATCTGTAACTGTACCCTCACGGTGATTCTCTAATTAAAAAAAAAATAAATAAATAAAATAAAACCAAAACGAGAGAGTGAGCAAATGGGAATGCCCTGCCACAGAGGCAGGGTGGGGTGAAGGGGACAGGGTGGGGGTGGTGGGAGGCATGCTGGGACCATTGGTGGTGGAAAATGGGCACTGGTGGAGGGATGGGCACTCGATCATTGTATGACTGAAACGTAAGCATGAAAACCTCTAAGTCTGTAAGTTTGTCTCACGGTGATTCACTAATAAAATTAAATTAAATTTAAAAAAAGAAACACCACTGAAATAGACGTATATTTGCAAACTTGTTAAGAAATGTTAGTCAGGAAAAGAATATCCCAGTTTTCAAATTAGTGAGAGACCCCAGTAAACAAATAATGTTCATATTCTTGATAACAGACCTTCACCTATGTTGAGTCAAATGTGAAGTGTGGGGAAAATCAAATAAGATACACCAGTTCCCTCTAGTGGCCAAACGTTATGTAGGCATAATTGCACTACATCTAGGTCAGATAACACCAAATTGAGAAAAGGGATTTAACCAGTGGGATTTTTTTCTTTTTTTTTCTTTTTGGGTCACACCTGGCGATGCACAGGGGTTACTCCTGGCTCTGCACTCAGGAATCACTCATAGCGGTGCTCAGGGGACCATATGGGATGCTGGAAATCGAACCTGGGTAGGTCGCGTGCAAGGCAAATTCCTTACCTGCTGTGCTATTTCTCAAACCCCTAACCAGTGTGATTTTCTTTTCCTTTTTTGGGTCACACTCAGCGATGCTCAGGGGTTACTCCTGGCTCTGCACTCAGGAATCACTCCTGGCAGTGCTCAGGGGACCACATGAGATACTGGGAATAGAACCTGGGTTGGCCATGTGCAAGGCAAATGCCCTACCTGCTGTACTATTGCTCCAGCCCACCACTGGGATTTTTTAAAATATCAGGGCACACGACAAACTCCCTGTATCTTCTGGTATTTCAAAGACTGTGTAGTTCAGAATTTGCACCAACCATGGGAGATTTTTTAAAAAAAAATTTTGGATCACACCCGGCGATGCTAGGGCTTACTCCTGGAGCTGCACTCAGGAATCACTCCTGGTGGTGCTCGGGGGACCATGTGGGATGCTGGGAGTCAAACCCAGGTTGGCCACGTGGAAGGCAAACACCTTACCCGCTGTGCTATCACTCCAGCCCCGACTGTGTTGTTTAGAATCTCTGTTGCAAATTGTCACCTACTTGAAGAGGTGGCAGTTTTGATCCCTTATAGCTTCCAGGTAAAGTTGCTCATCCACTCCACAAGCTCACAGTCTTTCAGAACCAAATCCTTCTTGTATGTTTCTATTATCCATTTAGGTTTTGACTCCAATTCTGATCTTTTGAGGCTAATGTCAAACCTAAAATCCACCTGAGTTATGTGGGAGCCATGCCCACAAATCACCTCTGCGCTGCTATACAAGGTCATTTATTGGCCTTATTTCAGAGACCCATAGATAAATCTCAAAAGAGATCAAATGACACAGTTAATCTCGGACCGGTGCATGGCTGAACAGACTGGGGTAAATCAGAGAGGGGCAGGTTGGCCTGTGCCTGCCAAAGCAGAGCTCCTGGTAGCCACTTGCTTCAGCAATCCAAAATTGCCACCATACCCCTGGCCTGACTCCATCATCTCAGGACGGACCTCACCAAGATATAATCTGTTGAAAATTATGGCATGCGGGTTTTGTGACTGAAATCTCCAGGCTTTCTAAGAGTTGGGGTGAGCTACTTCCCCCCACTTCCTAATACCCACGGAAGCACTGGTAGTCACTCCCATGAACCAACTCAAGCACCACCCTGCTCTACTAACGGCCTTGCTTCAGAGGCCCATAAGTAAATCTTGAAAGAGATCAAAAGCCACAGTTAAGCTTGTATAGACTTTTGGTATGCAGGTTTTGTGACTGAAATCTCCAGGCTTTCTTGGGGTCAGTATGGGCTATCTCCCTTTACTTCTGATAAAATATACCAAATGCCCAGAGCGAACACTATGACATTTTAGCACCTGTATCGCAAACCATAGTTCATAAAAGGAAAAGGAGAGAGAAAGCAAGAAGGAAAATATCTCCCATAGAGGGAGGCTGGGGGTAGGGGTTGGGGGTTGGGGGATAGTGGTTGGGAGATGGGGAACATTGGTGTTGGAAAATGTACACTGGAGGAGGAATGAGTGCTGCATCATTGTATGACTGAAACCTAATTATGAAAAGCTTTATAATGGTTTATCTCATGGATATCCAATTTAAAAAAGTTTTAAAAAGTGATGTGGAATTCATACCCAGTTCAGTCAGCTTAATCAATGGCTGAATAAATAACAGTACTACTACATTAAAATAAAATAAAATAAAATAAAATCCACCTGAGAGATCAAAGTCAGAACCCAAGCCAAATAAAATCCACCTGAGAGATCAAAGTCAGAACCCAAGCCAAGAGACTTGTTTATTTGTAGTAAGTCTATTTGTAACAAGTAGATAAGCAGCCATGCTTACCATCCATGGTTATGTTCGCTCTAGTCCTGGAAAAATCAATGCCCTCTAGATTGTCCTAGTGCTGTCACATGACTCTTGTTTCATTTCTGTGTTAGTGGAAATCAGTTGCAGTAACACCTTAGAACAGAAATGTGCAAACAGAATTCATAAAATCAACTCAATGGAACTGGATTTTTTATGGAGATGGATCTCAGGAGCTGCTTGAGGAGCGATGGATCTCCTGAATACCCATTTGATTCCTAAATCTTGTCCCGGATGTAAGGCTTCGGTAAATTCTCAGTGGACAACAATTGGTATGGCTGATGACCTCTAGATATCTAGCTATGTTCCCAGTGCCTTATTTGACATGAGTCTTTGGGCACTGTGTACTGCTGTCTAAGTTATTGTTTTTTCATTTCTTCATGGAATCCAAAGAAAAAGTCAATCACTTCTTTTTCCAGCGATCTAGTGCATGACAGTGAAGGTAACATGGAAATTTTGTTTTGTTTCCACTTTGAACAATACTCCATTCCTTGAAAGATTCTTGTCCTCTAGAGAACCATATTTCCCTGGTAGAATTAGCGGATATATCCCTTTATGGAGATAGAAATTTGATAGCACAGCAGCAGTAACAAAGATAACATGTGCAGATATGTTAGAGTCATATTTCATGTCTTACTATGGTTTTGAGGGCCAGCAGATAATGG
Organism: Sorex araneus; assembly: GCF_027595985.1. Taxonomy (NCBI): domain Eukaryota; kingdom Metazoa; phylum Chordata; class Mammalia; order Eulipotyphla; family Soricidae; genus Sorex; species Sorex araneus. Next base: position 113,494,108 of record NC_073313.1, read on the forward strand.
AGTCTTTCCAAAGACCAGTAAGAGTCTCATGTATGAGGCAGCTTTTCATTGGGACACAAAATGTTTCTAAACATATTGAGAAAAGTGTTGGATAATGCTCTATCCAAGGACCTGGTGGAACTTAGCCATTAAGAATACAAATGAATGTTGTACCGTTTACAATAGCCACAATCTGGAAAAAAACCGGAGTGCCCAAAAACAAATGACTGGTTAAAGAAACTTTGGTACATCTACACAATGGAATACTATGCAGCTGTAAGAAAACATGAAATCATGAAATTTGCATATAAGTGGATCAACATGGAGAGTATCATGTTGAGTGAAATGAGTCAGAAAGAAAGAGACAGACATAGAAAGATTGCACTCATATGTGGAATATAAAGTAGCAGAGAGGTACGAGCTTGCAATGATGCAACTTCTGGCAGAAATTTCTCTGCACTTAGTTACTAAAATACTAAAATACAGAAATCCAAAACTGCACGGCCGCTATTGCGGCCACACGACCTCATATCTCTTTATTCTCAGCAATGGAAAAGAAATTATCAAATGCTTCCTTTTCAGCAGGTCCGACTTTGGGGGCATAAATCCAAACAATAATAGTGAGTTTTTTGTTGAAATATTGAATGTAATCAAAGTAAAGTGAAAGTAAAGTGAAATTTATCAGCTACACAGGCGGAGTAGGGGGCTGGGGAAGTGGGGGATGGGGGGAGGTGTACTGTGATTCTTGGTGGTGGAATATGTGCACTGGTGAAGGGATGGGTGTTCAAGAATTGTATAACTGAGACTTAAGCCTGAAAGCTTTGTAACTTTCCACATGATGATCCAATTAAAAAAAAAAGAATACAGATGATGTATGCTTAATCTGCCTGTGGACATAGGCATAGAGGTACCTCTAAAGAATCACCCAGAGTACGTATCCATTGAAGACAGTATGGCATAAAAGATGTTTTTAGAGAAGTAGAGACATCTTGTAACAAAGAAAATTTGAAATGGAAAGAAATCAAAGTCCGTACTACATTAAAATGGATGTTTGTGCATTATTACAGGGAGTAAAGAATACGTACCACCGTAATATCCACAAAGTCTTCCATCTTAAGGTCATGTTCAGAATCTGATCCCAATTCAAATCCAGGTAACTGGAATCCTCAGAAGTGCATGTGACCACAAGATTGTGAAGGAATTTGAATGAATGTCATGACAAACGAGCTGGTCTGTGAGGATGTGGCCAAGGTAGGGCACAGATAGTAAATTATTATGGGAACTCAATCGATTGGTACATTGGATAGTGAAAGACTATTGTTTAACTCTACCGATTATGACCAGCATTCTTTTTTTTTTAATTGAATCACTGTAAGATAGTTACAAAAGTTTCATGATTGAGTTTCAGACATACAATGTCATACACGCATCCTTCCACCAGTGAATATTTTCCACCACCAATGTTCCCAGTATCCCTCTCATCACCACCACTCCACCCCACCCCCTGCCTCTATGGCAGACAATTTCTTTATTACTCTCTCTCCACTTTTGGGTATTATGGTTTGCAGTACAGATACTGAGACGACATCATGTTTGGTCCTTTATCTATTTTCGGCTCTCATCTCCCATTCCGAGCAATCCCTCCAACCATCATTGATTTAATGATCCCTTCTTTATCCCACCTACCTTCTTCCCCAGCTCATGAATCAGGCTTCCAAACATGAAACAATCTTCCTGGGCCTTGTCTCTACTGTGCTTGGATGTTAGTCTCATGTTATGTTATTTTATATCCTACAAATGAGTGCAGTATGATCAACATTCTAAGGTTGGCCTTTCTTTTTATTTCTTCCATTTCACCCCTCTTGTGAAGAATCAGAAGTCCCAGCAAGAACACAGACATTTTTAATTTCAACCACTTTAATGACTGGTCCTTATAGGTTTGCCATGCTGTCTGCACTTCCCTTCCCCTGTTAGGCTGAATTCTCAGAGACGCTCCAGGAGCATTCTATATCACCAACTCCCCACACTCTGACCTCTGGCCATTAGGGGTACTCCCAGGTGTGCCATCGTTCTCTTGTCCTCTCTTTCACCATGCCAGTGACCCTCATGGAAGCAAGACATTCATAATTCAGTCAATCTGCATTCTGACCATCCAGTTCATCACAAATTATGGATCCTAAACATTCTTCCCTTCCATTGCACTGTTGAGTACTGGTAGCAATTATAGGTGCAGCAGGCACACAAAATTTGTGTCCAAAATTGCACACAAAATTGCAGTTTATAACACACATCCAAAAGAACAAAAGCAACCGCTGTTGGAGAGGATGTGGGGAGAAAGGGACCCTTCTTCACTGCTGGTGGGAATGCCGACTGGTTCAGCCCTTCTGGAAAACAATTTGGACGAATCTCAAAAAATTAGATATTGAATTCCCATTTGACCCAGCAATACCACTGCTGGGAATATATCCCAGAGAAGCAAAAAAGTACAATCAAAACAACATCTGCACATGTATGTTCATCGCAGCACTGTTTACAATAGCCAGAATCTGGAAAAAACCCGAATGCCCCAAAACGGATGACTGGTTGAGGACACTTTGGTACATCTATACAATGGAATACTATGCAGCTGTTAGAAAAAAGGAAGTCAAGAATTTTGTAGTTAAGTGGATGGGCGTGAAAAGTTTCATGCTGAGTGAAATGAGTCAGAAAGAGAGAGACAGACATAGAAAGACTGCACTCATCTATGGTTTATAGAATATCAGAGTGGGAGACTAATACCCAAGAACTGTAGAAATAAGTACCAGGAGGTTGACCCCATGGCTTCGAGGCTGGCCTCACGTTCCGGGGAAAGGGCAACTCAGAGAAGCGATCACCAACTACATTGTAGTCGAAGGCCATGTGGGGGAAGGGAGTTGCGGGCTGAATGAGGGCTAGAGACTGAGCACAGCGGCCACTCAACACCTTTATTGCAAACCACAAGAGCTAATTAGAGAGAGAGAACAGAAGGGAATGCCCTGCCACAGTGGCAGGGTGGGGTGGGGGGGAGATGGGATTGGGGAGGGTGGGAGGGACGCTGGGTTTACGGGTGGTGGAGAATGGGCACTGGTGAAGGGATGGGTTCCCGAACTTTGTATGAGGGAAGTATAAGCACAAAAGTGTATAAATCTGTAACTGTACCCTCACGGTGATTCTCTAATTAAAAATAAATAAATTATAAAAAAAATAAAAAAAATAAAGTTAAAAAAAATTGGAGCTCAAATTTGTGAAATCCAAGTTTGACCACTCATTATTTTTTTTTGCTTTTTTGGGTCACACCCGGTGATGCACAGGAGTTAATCCTGCCTCATGCACTCAGGAATTACTCCTGGTGGTGCTCAAGGGGCAATATGGGATGCTGTGAATCGAACCTGGGTCGGCCATGTGCAAGGCAAACACCCTGCCCGCTGTGCTATTGCTCCAGCCCCATGACCACTCTTTCTTATTCATCCATTCCTCTGCCTGACTCTGTAAGAGTCACTTGAGGTATGATAGGCTTCTGCAATTTCACCCACTCCAACAAAAGACATGGCAGGATTGCAGTACTGAACAATTCATCCCTCACATTGCCCGGGCTAGACTGCAGATACTTTTGTGTTACAAGGGCCTGGGAAATTTACCAACTCCGTCATCACTGGCCATCCCAATATGGTCATCATACCAAGCACAACCTGGCTGTCCACTTTCAAGAGAAATTTCCAGTGGCCCAAAAAGAATGAATTTAAAGAAAGAAAGGAAGAAAGAAAGGAAGAGAGAAAGAAAGAAAGAAAGAGAGAAAGAAAGAAAGAAAGAAAGAAAGAAAGAAAGAAAGAAAGAAAGAAAGAAAGAAGGAAGGAAGGAAGGAAGGAAGGAAGGAAGGAAGGAAGGAAGGAAGGAAGGAAGGAAGGAAGGAAGGAAGGAGGAAGGAAGGACAAGAGAGAGAAAGAAAGAAAGGACAAGGGAGAGAGAAAGAAAGAAAAAGAGAATTTGTCAAAGCATTCATCACATTGAATCTGCATACTATAACCTTAGTCCATAATAGTTTGCTCACAATTTCTAGAACAAAGCCCATCTCAAGAAGGACATTTTAAGGATCCAGGATGTTTCTTCTTCTAGGAGGAGGGGTGGGATTTTTCTCCAGGTGGGCACTTTCCCTCTGATAGAGAACAATCTTATGACAATATTAGTTTTCCCAGGATAGGAGGGGACATTCCTCTGGCTGTGTACAGCATGGTCAGAAAGGTGCATCAGATGGCCAGTAAATCTGCCCTTGACTGACCAGTCCCACAGGTGAGAGTGTCCAATATTGGGTCATACTTGGAGCTCTCACATTGGACTTTGGCCATGGCATGAGCCTGACATGATCAGGACTGAAATTAGAGGCAGAAGAGTAGGCAGAAACAAGCAAGAGAGTTGCACAGGAGGGCCACTATGTCAGCACTTGACTAGCTGCACAGGCGAGAGTCCCCAATTTGCTCAGTGTGGAGAATTAACATTGCACTTTGTCCAGAAAATCAAGGCAGAAATGGACAAGAGAGTTGGTTCTAAAAGTCTTCGTGAGCTCCTTGTGTGAATACCTTAAGCTGAAGCTCCACTTGGGATCCTAACCGTGTGCCCCTATACAATGGATAAATCAGAGGCTTCAAAGTACACAGCCTTGTGTAAGAAGGCAAAGAACAAGTAGTTGGACCTGGTCCTTGAAGTTTTGGAAAAGGCCTCTGATGAGCTCCGTTTCTCCACCTGGATGTTGTGCTATTATGCTTAGGCACTGGGTCAAGTGATTTGGCAATTAGGAGGCAACAATGTCTCATTCTTGAGTTTGACTATAAGATTTCAGGGGCCCAATGGGCTGCCTTTTGCTTAAACCAAGTGAAGGTGTGTTACCAAGAATAGAACTCTGGAAGAAATTAAGGGATCACCATGTAGAGGCCCTGTTAGTTACTCTGGATCACTGTTTTGGCCCCTAGGTCAGGATCATCACAAAGTAGAAGGGGAAGGGGTAGGATGTTAGTCACCCACCCTGGTTTGACTCTTCCCAACTCCAGTCCTCCACACTGAGTCATCATGGCATTGGGATCCTGTTGTCCCTCAGGATCTCCATTTTACCTCCAGATTATAATACCCACTAAGTGTAAGGCTGTTATATACTGGGCATTTCTTTACCACTTCATATCTCACTGAGAACATACAAAGACATCCTAATTCTGGTCACCTAGCCATACAACAGCACAGAAGAAACACTTCAGGATTGCAAAAGTCACAATGGGAAAACAATGTAGAATCCCGCAAAGACCAGTGAGTGAAGGTGGTAGCCCTGAAGACTCAACCAAATAATTAGCTATATAACTTCTCTGCTAAGGACTAGAGAGGAAATTTTGAAGATATTTAAGGAGCCCAATGAAACAATAGGATAGATAAATATAACAAAAGAGGATATGAGAGAAGAAATCTGAAAACTTACAGACAGAAATAACAGAACTGGTGGGTATGGTGCTTCCAACAGGCCAACTTGTATGTGTGGGGCAATTGCATCAGCAGTCTGATGGTGCCTTCAGGCTTCCTGATATCCCAAAATTGCTGTTGTGCCTTTGGCCAAACCTGAACAACTTGGGGTTAAGTTTACCAAGAAATTAAATGGCCAAAAGTTAGGTATGTGGGAGCCACACCCACAAACCAACTGTGGCTCAGCTATACAAGGGCATAGCTTTCTCAGAGTTGGGATGGGCTACCTCCCCCCACTTCCCAATACGCACAGAAGCACTGGTACTCACCGCCATGAACCAAGTCCAGCATTACCCTGTAAGCTCTACTACTGGCCTTGCTTCAGAGACCCCTCAATAAACCTTGAAAGAGATCAAAAGCCGCAGTTAAGCTCAGATCCATGCACGACTGAACAGACTGAAGTAAATTGGAAGGGGTGGGTTGGCTTGTGCCCACCCAAGCAGAGGCCCTGGAAGCAACTTGCTTCCACAATCCAAAATCGCTGCCATATTCCCTGCCTGACTCCAGAGTCTCTAGGATAGATCTCACCAAGATATAGTCTGCTGAATATTTTATAATGTGGATCTTCGCACACCAATAGCCCTGGCCCAGAAACACAGCAGCGAGTCCCAGAAGACACCACAGTGCCGATGATCTCTCTGGGCCCCATATGGGGCCAATATTACAGGGGCATCCCAGATAGAGTAGGTGTAGTCTCCTGCCTACTCCACATGGACTCCTGGTGACCAAGAGCTTCCACAAGTAAGGCCCAGGTATGTGGGTCCGAGGACTAAATATCCAGGCTGCCTGGTGACAGAGGAACTGCGCGGCCCTTCTCTGGGTTGCCTCTCACCCAGAAGACTGGCTGTCATGCCCACAATTTGCCTCAGACACCATCTTAGTGCACCAATAGCCCTAGCCCAGAGACTCCCAATTGAATTCCAAAATGGATTAGTGCCATACAGAGATGTCTCTGAAACCCAACCATTTAAAGTCTAGAAATTTACATTTACAATTGCAGCCACACGAGTTCTCTAGCGTCTGCCCCTGACAGGTAGGCTTGAATGGTGATGGGAAAATTCAAGCAAAACATAATGCCCCAAATTAGAGGGAGAGTATTGGGGAAATTGTCTGCCATAGAGGCAGGATGAGGGCTGAGATGTGGGTGGCAAGGATACTTGGGATATCGGTGGTGGAAAATGTGCACTGGTGAAGGGATAGGTGTTCCATAATTGTATGGCTGAATCTTAAACACGAAAGCTTTGTAACTCTATCTCACGGTGATACAATAAAATAAAAATTGTATGGCTGAATCTTAAACATGAAAGCTTTGTAACTCTATTTCACGGTGATATAATAAAACAAAAAAGTAATGTGGATTTCATGCCCAATTCAATCAGCTTAATCAGTGGCTGAACAAATAGCAGTACTCCTATATATATATATATATATGTATGTATGTATGTATATATATATTTTTAAAGGAATAACAGAACTGAAAAACTTGGTAGGCAAAATTAAAAACTCACCAGCAGAATTAAAGCTTCTGGGGACAAAATCAGTGAGTTCCAATAAAGGTGCAAAAACCCACCAGAAAACAGAAAAAGATAGAAAATAGACTCAAAATAAACGTATAGCTAACAAGAAAATCTTGGGATCAATTCAAGATCAACATTGGTAGGGTATTTGCCTTGCATATGGCTGACTCATGTTTAATCCTGGGCACTCCATATGAGCCTGTGAGCATTGCTAGGAGTAATTTCTGGTACAGAACAGGAGTGTCATTCAAGCATTGCAAAGTGTGGACTCAACCCCCCCCCCCCACCAAAGAAAAAGAAAAGAAAAGAAGAAAAGAGAAGAGAAGAGAAAAGAAAAGAAAAGAAAAGAAAAGAAAAGAAAAGAAAAGAAAAGAAAAGAAAAGAAAAGAAAAGAAAAGAAAAGAAAAGAAAAGAAAAGAAAAGAATCAACAGAGGGACCCAGATGCCTGGAAGGCAATCTTGATGAAGAAGGAATAGTCAAAGACACATTACAAAAAGTTGCCAGAGCTAGGGATCTCATGCTCCCAGATTCAGGACAGCTGAGAGTATCAGCTAAAGGAGATCCAATAAAAATACTCGAAGAAACACCATAATCAAATTGAAGAAACTACAGATAGAGATAAAATATTGAAAGTATAAAGATCAAAGAAGGAAATTATGTACAAAGAGAGCATTCCTAAGATTTATAGAAAAGAAACCACCAGGCTTTCTCAGACTTGAGGGGGGAAACCTCCCCAAAGTTACCATAATTCCAGATGTCCCAGAAGCACATCCAGTTTACACTGCTGTCCCCCATGTAAGCTCACTGCCCACTTTAATATTCTGGATTTTCTGGAGCCACACATCTAAACTCTAGAATATGGACATTCCAGAAAGACCACACTAGATTGCATGAAAGTGTATACTATAGAAGCCAAATAAGGTCAAGTAATTAAAATAATTAATTAATAGTTGATTAAATGATTTATTTATTAATAATTAATATTAATGTTGCTAATAATTAACAACAGCTTAGTAAACCCTCAGAAAGATCTTAAAGTCTCCATGGTGAAATTTTCACAAAGTTTCTTTGACTGAAGTATTTTTTGAACACTCTAATAGCTATTTAGTGGTAACAAGCAATACAGAATAAATTGTGGGCCTGCTACAAGGGCAGGCTTGAGGGTTGGTCGTGGAGAAGGAGACAGTGATGGAGGGAAGATGAGAGTGGTGGTGGGATTTGTGTAGGAGTATTGAGTCCCAGGAACAAAGCATCATGAACAACTTTTTAAACCATGGTGTTTAAATAAAGTGGGGATTATTTTTTAAGTCTTTTTTTCTTTTTGGGTCACACCCAGCAATGCACAGGGGTTACTCCTGGCTCTGCACTCAGTAATTACTCCTGGTGGTGCTCAGGGGACCATATGGGATGCTGGGAATCGAACCCGGGTTGGCTGCGTGCAAGGCAAACGACCTACCCGCTGTGCTATCATTCCAGCCCCTATTTTTTAAGTTTTAATTGAAAAATTTAACTGAATTATAGTTACACATTTGTTTAATATTTCAAAATATATTCCTTCACCTTTGTACTTTTTCTGCTACCAATGTACCCAGTTTTCCTTACCCCTTACAACCACCCACCCAGTCTGACTTTAAGATAGACAATTTTCTTTTCTCTCCTTTTTCCATTTTTCCTTTTAGGTACTGTTGTTCATAATACTGTTAATGAAGGGGTATCATTCATATCACTTTATCTCCTTTCAGTACCCAGTTCTTCTCCAGAGGGATAATTTTCAACTATCATTTTGATAGTGCTCCCTTATTTGTGCTAATTTCACTCCTGATCATTGTAGCAAAATTCCTATCTGGCCCTTGCATCTGTTGTCTTAGGGTACTCTACCATGGATATTATAATGCACAAATTATAATGAACATCTATCTGGCAATTATATTATAGTAGCCAGGTGTATATTTCATAAAGGTATATGGAATACTTGGCTGAATAGACCGTATTCTAGGTCATAAAACAAACCAATTCTTTTAAAGAATGGAGATTAAATTAAGTCTATTATATGAGTATAATGTAGTGAAATTAGAAAACAATGAAAAAATGAAAATTAGTAAAAATATATGAAAATTAAGCATCACAGCGTTGAAAGCCCACTAGGATAGGCTCCCAGCAAACAGACTGGATAAGGATAAAGAGGCATGTTTAGTCACCCTGACCTGGATCCACCCAGGGACCTGCATTTTACTCAGGATCACCTTTTTGACCCCAAGGTCAGGATTGCCTCCCACCTACACAGAGCGCAGCAGCTCTGCCATGCACAGGGTCGCACATTTCTTTACCTCTTCATAAATCACCATAAACATACAAAGTCATCCACACTGTCACCACCTACCCACACAATAACACACAAGAACAAACTTCAAACTGCAAAGATCATGATGCAAAGAAACACAGAAATCACCAGGATTAGTGAGTGAAGATGCTGGTCCAAAAGAACTCAATCAGTAATCATGAGCTATAAAAACACTGATAATGAATTTAGAGAGGAATTTCTGAGAGTGCATAAATATTTCAAAGAAACAAGGGAATATACCTGCAATCAAACACAAGAGGGTAAAAGAACAGAAATGATGAAACTACAAAAAAATATGACCCATCTAAAAAGTAACATAGGTGAAATGAAAAATTCACTGGAAGGCCTTAGCAGTAGCTTAAAAGCTGCTTTGGAATGATTCAGTGAGCTCCAAGAAGAGACACAGAAAATCTCTTGAAAACAGTAAAATATGGAAAAAGCTGCAAAATAAACCAACAAATGGCAAGAGAACTTTAGCATGAATTGAAGAGGAGCAACATCAAAATCATCAGGGTCCCAGAGGGGCAGTAAGATGACTCTGATGAAAAAGCACAACAGTCAAAGACATCATTGCTGAAAAATGCCCAGAGCTGAAGAGTGCAATATAATCAGATCCAGGAGGCCAAAGTGTACCAGCTGCAAGAAATTTAAATAAAAATACTGCAGCCAAATTCTAATCAAAAAGACAAAAACCAAGATAGTGATAGAATACTGAATGTCACAAGATCAAAGAAGTAAATTACAAACAAATAAGTGTCCTGCAGATTCATAGCAACTTGTCAGAAGAAACTCTCTGGGTCTAAGGAAAGTAGTGGGATAGAGTTAAAACACAGTGAAATGAATATATCACCAAGAGTTCTTGATCAGTCAGAATTGACCAGTCAAGTCTCTTTCAGACTTGACATAGCAATAAACAACTTCACGGATAAAAACAACTCAGGAACTTCAGATTCAAAACCATAATTACATAAAGAACTGAAGCTATTTCAGACAATACAAGCCCCCCAAACACATCAAATTCCTGCAGAAAGACGGAACAAGATGCTATGACAATAGTCTGTCTCAAAATCAATGGGCAAAATGCACCAACTGAGAGATACTGGAGTGGTAGAATAGATTCGAAAAGTGAAGCCAACACTCTGCTGCTTGCAAGAAACAACTTTGAACAGTCAGAGCAAATACATACTCAAAGTCAAAGGTTGGAAGACTGTTCTACAAGCAGATAAGCCCCTCAAAAAGCCACCAGGGTCTAAGAAAGTGTCAAATTCTGTTAGATTCTACCTGTTGAAGATCCGTTGCAGGGCAAATGATTTCTAGATGTGCAACTATTCCTGCAGTGCCCTGATTTACACTAGATTCTGCAGCAAAAATATTGTAGTTCAGGTTATAGTCACATCATTTTCTCATTGGCATCCAAGGAAAAACTCAATTGAGTTTTTTGTCCAAATTTCATGTTGAATTCCTTTAAGGAATAAGGACATGTATGGTTGTATTTGTATATTGACCAAGTCTCCATGACTTTAAAGATTCTTGTCCTACAGAGGGAAAATTACTTCTAATGGGAGGTGAGTGGGTCTCTACTTTAAGCTTGAGCATCCACATGCTACCATAGCAGCAGATCTCATAGTATCATGTTTAGTGATGTCACAATCACATACATACCTTTTGATGCCATGGTGAGGAGGTTGACAGCAGGATTGAGCTTCAAAGGCCAGTGAGTCTTCCTAGATGGGGCAGTATCCTTGGGAACACAAAGGGAATCAACACATCATGAGAAGAGAGGCGCTCTAAAACATCTATGAACACAAAGGTACAGATGTCTACCGAAGCTACTTGTGAACATGTCAGGAGACAAATGTAGGATAACATTGGTTTGTCCTTTCTCCTCTACCATTCCTCCCTTGCTGAAAGGAGTTTAGTTTTACTGGGTTACACCCATAAGAGTGCTTCCGAGGCAATCCCATTCCTCTGTGTTTATCTTTAACTCTTATGTGGTCTGCTTCCCCTACCTGTTAATCACTTATATGCCCAAATAAGACCATGTGATTTGCAAGGTCAGATCCTTATAAGGACTCTGGATTTTGTGTTTGTAAGTGAAATATTTCTTTTCTCTTTCCCTTATGTCCTTTGCATAGTTTACTTTAGAGCAATGTGCTTTTTGTATAGGCACAGGAAGACAGTTAATGCTATGCTTTTGTAACTTGGGTGTTAATTGAGTCCAAATGATATTTAATCCTGGGAATTTGTCATATTTATACAACTTGAGCCTCAGTTGCCCTTAATTCCTAGCACCCGAAAAGTAGGGTCCCGAAGAAGGGACTTGGATGAACCCAGGGCAAGCTGTGAGCTACCCTGGCATCGAAAAGGGACAGACCAAGTGACATAAAATTTATAATAAGTTAAGAGCATGGTCATGGACAAATTCTGTCATGATCCAGAGAGAAGTAACTGGACAAGTACCCTGCTGGGGTTAGGAAGGACTAATCTGGCCTGAGGACTGTAGTGTGGGATCTATAGCAAGGTGTCCTCAGGAGAGTCACCCTTTAAGCTTAATATATCCCTTATTGTGTCTATACAAAATGACTGATATTATTAAGAAGTAGATTTACTATGATTGTTTAAATGGTTGTCAACTAAGAAAAAGAGATGTATGCCCTTAGGTGAAATTCCATCCGGGAGCAGATCTCGTAGCAGGAGATCTCTGTCTTAGAAGAGCTTCTCTGGAGGGAAGGGCTTTACATATGTTGATTGTGCTATCTCACCTATGTGTAGTTGCTTGTCCCAACCTTGGAGCTTAGGCTCTTTAGGTGGTGAGATTGGCTTGAGGGGAGATTAAGAATGAGATATACTTGACTTCTCAGTGTTTTTATTGCAAGCCATAATGCCCAAAAGTAGAGAGAGCGAGAATGGGGAATATTGTCTGCCATGGAGGCAGGGGGGAGGGTGGGGAAGGGGGGTTATACCTGGAATATTGGTGGTGGGGAATGTGCACTGGTGGAGAGATGGGTGTTTGATCATTGTGTGAATGTAACCCAAACATGAAAGCTTGTAACTATCTCACAGTGATTCAATAAAATTAAAAAAGCAAACAAACAGAAACAAACAAACAAAAAGAATAAGATATACTAGAGTAGAAAGAGACTAGCATGGGGAAATTAGGAGACAGGAATGAGGGGCAGTGTGAGACTGGAATGAGCACTCAGTGAGATTAGAATAGGAGCATGGGGAGAATGGAATAAATGGCTGGACTGAGATTGCAATAAACGGTGACTGATCACCAACCATCCTGGCCCCCATTTTCTCTCTCTTTTGTCCATCACCATTGGCTATTCAGGGTGGAAAGAGGCCTGACCACCAAACGCACGCAGCTAGCATGACCCCAATTTTGTGAACACACAGACAGATACATAGTGAGGGAGCAGAGAAGCAGACACCCTCAGGTCCAGTCTAGGGAATGATAAAGGGAAGAAGGGAAGGGATCTGGTGTGAGGAGAGAAATGAGGGCTGGTTTTGGGTTCAATAAAGATGAAGGAATCTATGCTCTACTGCTTCTTCCTTTCTCAGGGACTGAGCTCAGTGCTCCACCCTCCTTGCTCTTACCCTGCATCCATTCCTTATTTCCCTCTAAATATTCCAGTCTCCCATTACTCTATAGGAGAAAAGGAGGCAAGAGCCCCTGCTGAGACTGGGGATGCAGAGCTCTCATGGAATGAACCTGACTTGTTTAGTATCTTTTAATAGTGGTTAAGTGGTTAAAGATCGGATTCATTTGTGAGAGAAACAATTTATCCTGTTTAGAATCCAATCTGCGGTCAATTGAATTATAAATCCAAAAAATCTAAAGATGTTAGCTTCCCTATGAAGGAAAACAGTGCTGTATCAAACAAGCTTAACACTGAGGCCAAAATGGCACTGTCCCCAATACAAAGAGGAGAACTCCAAGAGCTATGACCGATTACCTTCATTCAAATATCTTTTGATAAGTATGTTCCATTAAAAAAATGTAAGCTGAATGGATATGAGTCAAGAGTTAGATAACAAATGTGCCAAAGTTTGGGAAAAATATAGACATCTGTTATTAGGTTATAGAAGAAGCATATTGTTTTAACATTATTACTAAACCAAGCAAAAGAATAACTGAAAGCAAATGTCCATCTTGGACAGAAACAAAATCAGACAGAGTAGGTCCTTGTTGCTGCAAAACATGCATGGATGGCCAGAGGAGCCCGGTTACTAGAGTGATTTTCCACCCCATATTTTGTATTATGATTTTTTGCTTTGGAAGATGTGACAAAGCATGGGTTTATGAGACTGGAACTTTGGAACAAACACTTAAAGGCTATCCAGACTCAGTTCAGAATATTTAACTTGACCATAGCAGGAAATTGTTCGTCTCCTGCACTGCACATTCACCCGTCAAGGTGTAGGATCTTTCAGTTTTCTCTGCATTAGAACCATCTATCACCTATTAGAACATACTTATGTTCTAATATGTTCTAATTCATGTTCCATTAGACCATGAATACAACATTTCTTCAGTGGCCATCATGCCCAGTGGAGACTACATAGTGTTTGGCTCACAAAATACAAACTTAAAGATGAAGGATAGACACACTGGCTACTGCATAAAGACATTCATTGGCCACACAAAGTGGGAACATACGGTGTGACCAACTCAGGACAGTAAACTGATAGCAAGTTGTTCTCAGACCATGCCATCCATGTCTGGGTTGTAGCAATTATCCAGTGCAAGAGCAAGCTTCAGAAACATCAGCATGTTATGGAATGCATTTACAGGGTTCAGAAAGTACACATCCTTCCATTTTGGAAGTAGAAGTTTCTGATACTGAAAACAGGTGACCAGCCTGGACCATTCTCTGAATCCAGAGATAAAATGATTAAATGTGGGATATCAGCACTGGCATGGGCTCTATGAACCTTGTGGGTAATGATAACTGGGTGTGAGGGGTGTGATGGGTCTAGTTCCATTCTCTGGGCATCTTTATATTGAGTTGTGCTTATGACAAGACCTTATGTGTAAGGAATTATAAGAACAGATGATGCATGAAGACCATCAAAGCTCATGATTATTTTGTCTCCACCTTGGATATCCTTAAGGCCCACTATGTGGTAACTGGCAGTGTTGATCAAAACATCAAAATATGGGAGTGGGAGTGCTGGAGAACTCACTGAATCTCAGTCGAGCTCTCCCTATTTCCTTTGACACAATCTCCACAAATCACAATTAACCCAATTGGGTTCCTATGAAATAAACATTGCCTTCCCATAATGAATTATTCCAGATGCATATTGAGCTTCTTAAACACTGTACTCAAAATATTCATTTACATGTTTAGTTTAGTAGTACTATAGGCTTTTACAACCTGGGCAATAATGAGCAAGAAAATGGTTCCTTTGTAGAAAGCTTACCACTCTGTGTGTGTATATGTGTATTGGTGGGAGGGGGGAATAAAATGTGTTCATTTAGGGTGTGGATCACTAAAACAATAATAGAAGTGACCATTCTGGACCAGGACTGGATCCTGAAATTAGGTAAAGTGACATGCATGATCAGATCCTATCAGTAACAGTTTTGGTAACCACAGTGAATAAATAGGGGAGGGGGAAGGGCAGAAAAAATGAAAAGAAAACAGTGCTGCCATTGAGTCAAGGCAGACTGGAGGACAAGAGGAAAATTGTGGACATTTATTTGAGGCAATGGACACTGGTGAAAGAATTGTTGTTGGAAAATTGTATGCCTGTGACTCAACCGTGAATAGCTTTGTAGTTTTGTCATTCATGGTGATTCAATAAAAACATTTTGTAAAAATTGAAAAAATTAAAACCTGGGCTGTTTGTTCATAGAATCTCTACGAAGACAGTAATTCAATTAATTGAAGCAGAGCACTGAACTGAATAGTTGACTTTGTCTTTTTATCCTGCAATGGACAACCTGTTTGAGTTCGGTCCTGGAGGTAGATCAGGTCATATGTTTATTTGCCATGTAGAATTATGGCTAGCTTGAGTCTTTATGTTTCTTTGCTTATTTCTTTATAACAATTCCTAAGATATGTCTCTCAGTAGGAAACTCTTTTGAGATCCATTGGCTATTGGAGGAAGAAAACCACAACTTCAGATAATTTCTTAAATATAGTGGAATAACTTTCAGCACAATATTTCTTTATAGCCCTGATCACATTAAACCATCTTTTATTTTTCATTTCCTTTCATTGTTTTAACAGAATATTATTTAGGAAAGTTTTGAAAAATACCATTTTTCTTATCTGCTGTTATGTTCTTTTTGCTTTAACACACATGTACATCAAAATGAGGCACCTTGACATTAGTTTGTACCTGTATAAATTCCTTATTTATAAATTCATTGTTATTATGTAACAAAATGAATGGTATTTGGATAAGCAACAATATCTCAAAACCACTGGTCAATATGAAGAAACATTGGTAATATTATATGTATTCTGGAAAAATCAAAACTGAGATCCACTGGATTTTTTTCTCTGTAGTAAACAAATACTTTTGTTAGCATAAGAGTAAGAAATTATTACTCTAAACTCAGTTAAATGTTATCCTTTCATAGGCAATTTTCATAGCCTTCTTCTTAGTTCAGCTGTCAGATTTTCCTTCATTTATAAAAAATGAATACTGAATCACAGAGGTGGTCTGCAATATGGATACATATGTATTGAAGCCAGAATGAATAATAAAGGTGTTGGTGATGAGTTATCCATCCACTCTCTGGTATCAGATTTGAAGACGGTTCCTGCACTGTTACTTGGCACTGCCCTATTGATGCTTCCTCCTTCCTGTTTCCTCTGCTTTCTCAGCTGCCTCACTCCATGCTTGCCTGGTATAACAATGATGAAGTTAGAGGTTTCAATTTTAGTAGAATAATCAACTATTTGGTTGAGATTCAGTGCTGTTTTGTCAGATTCTCAACCAATTTGGTCATTTATTTAAGAAATACAAACTTTAAATTACTTAAAGAAAACTATTATTTAAAAAAATTTAGTACTCATGATTTAGACCGTGTAAAAAGTACATTCTCCATCCTAGTGTCCCCAATTGAGGGAGGAAGTGTTAGGATGGTGAAAGGGTGACACTCTGGTAGAAGGTGTGATGTTGGTGCACCGTATACACTAAAACATATCCTTAACAGTATTCCATATTATGGTGCTGAAAATTAAAAACAACTCATGGGTTAACTAGAATGGTTTTATTTACTCTCATTTAAAATCAATCAAAAATTTTAAAAGAACATAAAAATCAATCAAATGATTCACCACAATATGCATAAGCTGTCCTATCTTTTTTAATTATTAAAATCCCCTTAGCAATAGCAACTAATCTAAGGCTTTCTAAAATACTCAATGTGATGACAAATTTTGAGAAATAAGACAGGGATGTGGTAGGCCCTTAGCACAGAAATGATAGAAACCCAATTATTGGATGCTGAGTCATCCAATAGGTCAGGGGGTCTATTTAGCTTTCAAGTTCTGCCATTCAGGCCATATATAATAGGTACTCTGGAATCCTTGCCATAAACTTAAACAGTCCTACAGGAATTTTCCCAATAAAATGGATATACCTAGCAAATTGCACCAAAACTTTGAAGAGTTAGAATTTGACAAAGGACCACTACAAGACTGGCTTGCTAGCCTTGCTGTTTTGTTGACCTTTCATGATATTTACTCAGATTTATTAAATTCAATTTTGAAGTGACTTTTTTCATTACTATATAGTTATTAGTATCAAATCATTCTCAATCACTTTATTTAAGAGACAGTACCCTAACAAACAGCCTTTGTATTATGAAGTCTATTATGAAGCCTTTGTATTATGAAGTCCCTTCTCTGGACCTACTGATAACTGAAGAACAACAATTCTTAAAGCAAATGTTCCCCAGGGTCCTACTTAATTACTAAGGTGATCTAGGATAGCTTGATAGGATTAATCTGAGGATTAAGAGAATGGCTTGATTGCTAGATGTGATACGAAGTTACATAATCTTCTTAAACATCTATTTTTCATTTTGGTAAATCAATAATTATGAATTACTGATAATTTTTCATGCCAGTTTATTTGCTGCACAAATGTCATTCATACTTGAGATACTATGATAATCACTCAGCCTATAAAAATCTAGCTTGAAACAGTTATTTGCTTGAATACAGAGAGAGGTCATATTGAGTGACTTTGGTAGGTACTTTACACACAATTCAATGATCCCTCAAACCCTCACAATTACCTGAGAAGTATAAATGCTGCTCATGGCATAAATTAAGAAAGACTGAAGCTTAATAGTACATCTAAGTTGTTAAAATGGGGAAATATCACTAATTCCAATCCCAAATATTCATGTGGACCAGAGATAGCTCAAGGAACTAACACAAATTTTTTGCTTGTTTTCAGTCAATGATTTATCTAAGAGACAAGTAAAAGGTCCCAGGACAAGATATTAAGAGTGAGTGGTTTAGGGGGAACGTGATTATGGGTGGCTGGAGCCTGAAGGCCATGTAGAAGAGGATCTCACATACTTGAATGAACCAAAAGAAAATGACTTTCCTTCTTTAAAAAAAAAATTAAAAATTTTGTTTTTTACTGAATAGCCTGCAGAATCTCCTGCCCACTCACCAGGCTGTCTTCACCGGGGCCCCCTTGGAGTGGGGTGGGTTGAGTTTCCTTCCCTGCATCAAGCAGAGCCCCGGCAACCAAAAACCTCCAGAACCCAGCCACAGCCATGCACAAGGGCACTTTCCACAAGCTCGGACGAGCCACACCCATGAAGGAACTGACAGAGGAACCCAGGTATGCAGGACCCGTTGTTGAGATCTCCAAGCCTGCGAGGATCAGGACTGGTCCTCCTCCATCCAGATCCCCAGTTTTCCAGTAGCTTGACAGTCACATCCACAAACCCCCGCCCCCACACCATGTAATCTCATCAACTGCCAAGATCCAGAGACTATAAAACAAAGCTCCTGGAAGAGGGCGACACAATTTTTCCTGGTGCGCGTGGCCGCATTTGCAGCTCCGTGACCTCTTATTTTCATTTTTATATTTATTTATTTATTAATTTATTTATTTCCCCCGCACAGTAGAGCCTGGCAAGCTACCCGTGATGTATTTGATATGTCAAAAACAAAAACAATGATGTGCTCTTTGTGTTCCTGGAGCGAGCAGAAGCCATTGGGCTATACTAGCACATGACAGGGACAAATAAAGATGTTAGTGGCGCCTGCTTGAGCAAATCGATGAACAATGGGATGACAGTGATAGAGTGATACTGAATCACCATAAGTTACAGTTACAAAGCTTTCATGTTTGAGTTTCAATAGAACACCCATCCCTCAATCAGTGTACATTTTCCACCACCCATGTCAAAATAAAGATAATGAGAGACCATAATATTTGGTCCTTTGTCTACTTTCAGAACACATCTCCCATCCTAAGAGATCCTTCCAATACCATTGACTTAGTAATCCCTTCTCTATCCCACCTGCCTTCTCCCCCAGCACATAATGCAGGCTTTCAACCATGGATCAATCTTCCTGGCCCTTGTCTTTACTGTAATTAGGATTTTTTTTGTTTTTTTGGGTCACACCCAGCTATGCACAGGGGTTACTCCTGGCTTTGCACTCAGGAATTTCTCCTGGCAGTGCTCAGGGATACTGGGAATCCAACCCAGGTCAGTGGCGTGCAAGGCAAATGCCCTATCTGCTGTGTTATCGCTCCAGCCCCAAGAATTAAATCAACAAAGTGATAAATTAGCTGGAAAAATATCTCAGCTTCTCTGGTCCTCAAGTGAGACCTCCAAGATGATCCTGGTAGAGGGGTGGGCCAACTTCACATCCTCCCAAAGCCCAAGTAACTGTACTCATGCCCCAACAGCTGCTGCCAAGTCTTTGGATGGACTCCACTGCCCCATCACTGAGGTCCACAGAAATACAAACCAAAGTCCCTAACTTCCCTTACCCCTTAAACCCACCCTCCCAGCTTGACTCTATGATAGATACTTTTCTCTCCATTTTCCTTTAAGGCACTGTGGTTCGCAATACTCTTAATGGAGGAGTATCATGCATTTCTATTTATCACATCTCATCAAAGAGTTATTTATTCAAGCTATATAATAAACACAAACTTTTTCCAAACTTTACCAAACTCCCACACCCAATACATTAAAAGCTATGTCCTCCATTAAAGTTTCTTAAATTCTCCCGTTCAGTGTAGAATTAGTACATCCTCACAGTCTCTAACTTTTACACTACTAGAACATATACCACATCATTCCCAACATTCAAGTTCTTTTTTAACTTCTGATATAACCATAAATAAAAAATGAAGCAGGGATATTCTGGTACCTTGCATTAAATTGTGCCTGATAGAGTATACGTTTAATTCATGCTTGCTAAATCCATTTAAATTAATCCTCCAAATAAGTGTTTCCCAAAGTAGTGATGCCACCCCCTAGGGCATGCTGGAACTATATAGGTAGTGGGGCTGTACTAGATGGGTGCATGAGGCTAGAAAGATAGTACAGAGGGTAAGGCCTTGGTTCAATCTTAGACTTGACATATGGTTCCTTCAGAATGGAGAGGAGTGATTCCTGAGTACAGAGCCAGTTGTGACCCCAAAACAAACTGATCATTATGTGAGTATCACTTGACATAACCTCAAACAAACAAACAAATAAACAAACACCAAAAGTGACTTTGGTGAAACTGGATTAAAGAAGATAAATTTCCAGGCAGGGCTGTAGCCTTTTTTTCAAAAGGGTCAATGGACCAAATTAAAATTTTGAGCCTCTGCTCTAAATATTTGTAAATGCAACATATTCCCTTCAAAAATCACTGTCATTGTCACAGTCACTGTCATCCCATTGCTCATTGATTTGCTCCAGCGGATTCGAGTAACTACTCCCTTGTGAGACTTGTTGTTATTGTTTTTGGCATGCCAAATACACCATAGGTAGCTTGCCAGGCTCTGCCGTGCAGGCGAGATACTCTCAGTGGCTTGCAGGGCTCTCCGAGAAGGGTGGAGGAATTGAACTTGGGTCGGCCATGTGCAAGACAAATGCCCTACCCACTGTGCTATTGCTCCAGCCCAAAATATTAGCATTTACATAATTGTCTAGAAATTATTAAGTTCACATAAACATTATTACTAACTAAAGGACCAGAGAGCACTTTAAAGAAGAAACACTGTATATAATAATCAGTATATAAGACATCTAGATATTGTGAAACATGGTATCTAGATTTTACAATTTTATAGTTTTACAATTCCTTTGCAATACTACTAAAACTCTTTTTATATGGTTAACTTAAGATCAAGAACTATATGAAGACAAAATGAGAATGATATATACAAAATGAACCACAAAGCAATCAAGTTACACATTGTATAAATTCAAAATTTCTAATAATGATTGAAGATAACAAATATTAAACATTTAACGAAACATTATATAAGGAAAGTCAATTAATAAATATTGAGTTTCAATTATGTAGAAGGTATGAGTACTAAAAATCTCTGTTATCAAGAGAATTTAATATAATACTTAGTATTAAAAAGCATTACCTTTCAGTACTACAGAGGGTAAGGCACACATCTTGCATGTAGCTGACCCAGTTTTGATCCGTGGCATCCCATATGGTTCCCTGAGCACTACCAGTAGTGATTACTGAGCAGAGGGCTAGAAGAAGCCCTGAGAACTTCCTGCTGATATGACTCCAAAACAAAACAAAATGATTACATTTTTTTTACCTTTTATAGTAATTAATTCAGGCTCTTTATCTTCATGTGTAAATGGTGCATTTTTAAAGGGTTTTTTTCAGATTCCAATCTCAAAACCACTAGGTGTGATGTCCTCTCCAGATTTCTTGTCTTAATTTTGATTCTTGAGTATACTTTAATAAATAATTATTATTTTTATTTTTTAATTTATTTATTAGTGAGTTACAGTGAGGGTACAGTTACAGATTTATACATTTTCGTGCTCATGCTTCCCTCATACAAAGTTCAAGAACCCATCCCTTCACCAGTGCCCATTCTCCACCACAAGTAAACCCAGCATCCCTCCCACCCCCCCAATCCCATCTCCCCCCACCCCCCTGCCACTGTGGCAGTGTATTCCATTTTGTTCTCTCTCTAATTAGGTGTTGTGGTTTGCAATAAAGGTGTTGAGTGGCCATTGTGTTCAGTCTCTAGTCTACATTCAGCACGCTTCACCCTTCCCCCGCGTGGCCTCCAACCACATTTTGCTTGGTGTTCCCTTCTCTATCTGAGCTGCCTTTTTCCCAGAATGTGAGGCCAGCTTCCAAGCCATGGAGTCAACCTCCTGGTACTTATTTATTCTTGGGTGTTAGTCTCCTACTCTGTTATTCTATATAATAAATAATTATTTTCAGAAATAAACCAATATATCCTTCAGAAAGCAAATTCAACCTATATTTCAAAGTGTTAACTATGGTTTCATTGTATGCACTGTGTTTTGTATGATTTCACAGTTTACTAGTCATATATCATCTGAAAATTATACTGTATTTAATTGTTTTGCTGCACCTACTTGCAGCAAAATGTATTACAATTATTAATATATCATTGTACTATTTCTATTTCAGGTGTTTCCTCTTTATACCATTCCTCAATTTTTTCAGATGTTATAATGCTTGGTACATATTTGAGAAATTAATGGAAAAGATTAATAGCAAAAATAGAAAGATGGAAAGGATATATATGTATTGTATTAATCAGGTGAATTTTTACCTCAATAATCCCACTTTACTTTGTATATAAAGACAATTTAAGAAACTATCAGCAAATATGGATCTCCAAAATTTTCCCAAAGGTCAATTAGGGTTTAGTTAGAAACACAATAAAGGGCCACCTCACAAAGGAGCTTTGATCCTTCAATAACCACTAGCTGATTTGAATCAGAACCCACTGAGTCACTGAAGAATTCAAAGGAGAGCCATAACAAAGTCTGGGGATAAAGCATCAAGAGCTGGAGTGCACTGCAGGATGCCTAAGTTTGGTTCACTAACAACTCGTAACTACATGACAACCACCAGGAGTTGCCCCCAAACACTGAGCCTAAGAGTAGGCTCTAAACATCAAGAGGTGTCACTCATCCAATTAAAAATTGCAGTTATGGGCTGGAGCGATAGCGCCTCAGGTAGGGCATTCGCCTTGATTTTACTTCTACCAGGAAGTAGAAGTCAACTGGGGTTTCTATTCCTCTGCCCCTCTCGGAGAGCCCAGCAAGCTACAGAGAGTATGTCGCCTGCATGGCAGAGCCTGGCAAGCTACCTGTGGCGTATTCTATATGCCAAAAACAGTAACAAGTCTCACAATGAAGACATTACTGGTGCCTGCTCGAGCAAATCGATGAGCAACGGGATGACAGTGACAGCGATAATGCAGTTATGTACACAACTGGTAGGGGTGGGTAAGCATGATGTAAAAATAGTTCCAATCTGTTGAAAAGAACCTGGAGTTTTATGAGTATTATAAAGACTCTACTATGGTACACTGTGTCTCACACATAGTAAAATGTGAACCCTGCACTGACATCATGGGTAGTGGTACTAAGTGATTAGCAATCTTCATGTTTATCTACTTTCTCTTTGCCTTACAACATCTATATTTTGTTAAAATGAGGATACTATGGTATACCCTGATTACTAACTATACTCTCAACCCTCCTGTTCTACCTGGTAGAAGTAAAATCAGACCACAACAACCAGAATTCTGAACAACTAAAAAACATATATCAGTTTCATTTTGCTCTCTTTCAAGAAAGCAATTTGCATAGTTTTTTTTATTTCTCATGAAAAAGAATTCTTACAGGTCAAGTGTGGGTACCTTCCCAAGCAAAAATAAAACTAGCAACATAAAAGCACATTTAGAACATGACGCCCTACCCGCTTTACTATCACTCCAGCCCCTTTTTTCTTTTAATACACTATTGTCTTATCTTTTCAAGAGTTATCATGTCCTCTGTCTTAGAAAAAAACATAAAAATGAAGTCAATGGGAAAAACAAATGATAACAATTTATCTCATGTGAATAATTGATATTCCACTGCATTATGATAGTCATGAAAACTGATAATACTGAAATACTGAATTTGCAAATAATAATAAAAACTAAACAATGCTGTCATAATAGGGTTGGTTTTCTGGAATAATAAAGAGAGAAAGTCTGGCATCTTGTTAAGCAGTCTGTAGAGCAGTGTTTTTCAGACCTTTGGGCCTGGATTCATCCCTCTGTCAACCCTGTTATACCCAATGGCTCCTGGCTCTCATGCCATGCCTCTTCATTTATGCAATTTTCATCTGTGACCACCCCCCTAGGTAAATCTTGGCGATACACAGGGAGCCACATAGTAATCTGTTAAGAATAATATTGTAGAAGGCACTTATATGGCGTATTTGAAAAGCAGCAGCCAACTATAACCTCTCTGAAAGATTGCTCTTAACAGTGGGGGTGTAAAGTTCTTTTTTGTTGTGTTGTTATTTTTTCTTTTTGGGTCACATCTGGCGATGCACAGGGGTTACTCCTGGCTCATGCACTCAGGAATTACTCCTGATGGTACTCGGGGGACCATATGGGATGCTGGGAATAGAAGCCGGGGCAGTTGCATGCAAGGAAAACACCCCACCCACTGTTCTATCGCTCCAGCCCCAATGCAAAGGTCTTTAGGTGAGATTTTTACTAGTGTATCAAAGATAGCTTTAGAACTGAACATCAAAAAACTAGGCCATTGGAAGAATTAGAAGAAAAACTTTGAGAAAATAGAGATAGTTGAGAAAGGTGTAAAAGAAGACCTAGTTACCAAAGATCGCCCACTCCTTTATTATTTTGCTTAGTACTACTCCTGTTTCAAGCCTCCAAAAATCTGGCTTTTGTTTGCTTGGGGGCCAAAATCGGCAATACTCAAGGGTTACTTCTGACTGCACTCAGCAATCACTCCTGGTAGTGCTTGAAGGACAATTGAGAATGTTGGGGGTCAAACATATGGGTAGGCTGTATGCAAGGAAGTGCACTATCCAATGTATTATCTCTCTGGCCCCTTATTCTTATTCTTTCATTAATTAATTTTTTTCTTTGGTTTTTAACTCACACTGTGGGGTTCAGGAGAATAAACCCAGGTCATAATGAGAGTCAAGGAATGAACTTAGGTCAACTGCATGCAAGACAACACTGTACTCTCTTGTACTATTGCTCCAGCCTCTAATATTTCATTACAGTTTAGGAATATGGTGACTATAGTGTTTACTTTTGTGGTACGGATGTATAGTTACTGTACACCACCACCAAGTATCATAACCCCTCCACCCGTCCTTATGCCCCCACTGATCCAACATTCCTCCACCTATCTATCACTCTGCTGTTTGTTGATTGTCACTTACATGGTTTTGTTGCAGTTACCTCCCTTAGCTATCACCCATGTGTTTGAGACCCTTCACTTATGTTCTCATGTTACGTCCAGCCAGTATAATAATTCCTGTCACCACTTCCTTCAAATTTTCATTCTAAGTCCTGTATTTCATTATCCAAAATTTATTATTGATATGCTAAAATCTCAGGGCTAGGATTAATGGAGATGTTGTTGGGTCCGTTCAAGCAAATCGGTGATCAACAGGATGACAGTGATACTTGAACTCATCTGCATTTATTATAGTTGTGCCTCTGGTTTATTTCACTAAGTATGATATTCTGAATTCTATTCTTATTTCAAGTTGGTTAACTGCACAGCTTAATTTTCCCTTGTGGTTTCATAGTATCCTATTGCATATATCAATCACAAGTTCTTTTTTTAATTATTTATTTAAAAATATTAAGTCACAGTAGATACACAGTTACAAAGTTGTTCATGATTTGGTTTCTGTCATATAATATTTCAACACATGTCCATTCACCAGTGTACATTTCCCACCCTAATGTACCCAGTTTCCCTTCTGCCTCCTCAGCCCCCTCCCCTATGGCAGGCACTTTCTTCTATGTCGCTGTTTCTCCACCACACACACACACCCCTCTCTCTCTCTCCCTATCTCTTTTCCTCTCTCTATGTCTCTTTTTACTTTAGGGCATTATGATTTTCAATACAGATACTGACAGGTTATCATGTACTTCCCTTTACCTATTTTTGATAGTTTTTGTCCAAAGTGATCATTTCAAACTATTTTCTTATACTGTTCCCTTCTCTATCCTAATTACCCTTTGCCCCACACAGACTTGTGGTAAGCTTCCAAACACTGAGCCGGTTTCCCTGGCCACTATTTCCCCTGTCCTTGGATGTTAGTCTTATACTATGTATTTTTATATCCCATGAATGAGTCAAATCATTCTAAGTCTGCTACTTTTTTTCTGACTCATTTCACTTAGGATGATATTCTCTATTTCAACCCATTGATAAAAATTTCATGACTTCATTTTTCATAACAGGTGCGCAGTATTCCTTTGTATATATGTACCATGGTTTCTTTTTTTTATTTTATTTTATTTTATTTTTTAATTTATTTATTTTTAATTAGAGAATCACCGTGAGGGTACAGTTACAGATTTATACACTTTTGTGCTTATACTTCCCTCATACAAAGTTTGGGAACCCATCCCTTCACCAGTGCCCATTCTCCACCACCCGTAAACCCAGTGTCCCTCCCACCCTCCCCAATCCCATCTCCCCCCCACACCACCCTGCCACTGTGGCAAGGCATTCCCTTCTGTTTTCTCTCTCTAATTAGCTGTTGTGGTTTGCAATAAAGGTGTTGAGTGGCCGCTGTGCTCAGTCTCTAGCCCTCATTCAGCCCGCAACTCCCTTCCCCCACATGGCCTTCGACTACAATGTAGTTGGTGATCGCTTCTCTGAGTTGACCTTTCCCCGGAACGTGAGGCCAGCCTCGAAGCCATGGAGTCAACCTCCTGGTACTTATTTCTACAGTTCTTGGGTGTTAGTCTCCCACTCTGTTATTCTATATACCATAGATGAGTGCAATCTTTCTATGTCTGTCTCTCTCTTTCTGACTCATTTCACTCAGCATGAAACTTTTCATGCCCATCCACTTAACTACAAAATTCTTGACCTCCTTTTTTCTAACAGCTGCATAGTATTCCATTGTATAGATGTACCAAAGTTTCCTCAACCAGTCATCCATTCTGGGGCATTCGGGTTTTTTCCAGATTCTGGCTATTGTAAACAGTGCTGCGATGAACATACATGTGCAGATGTTGTTTCGATTGTACTTTTTTGCCTCTCTGGGATATATTCCCAGCAGTGGTATTGCTGGGTCAAATGGGAATTCAATATCTAATTTTTTGAGAGTCGTCCAAATTGTTTTCCAGAAGGGCTGAACCAGTCGGCATTCCCACCAGCAGTGAAGAAGGGTCCCTTTCTCCCCACATCCTCTCCAACAGCGGTTGCTTTTGTTTTTTTGGATGCGTGCTAGTCTCTGTGGTGTGAGGTGGTATCTCATGGTTGTTTTGATCTGCATCTCTCTGATGATTAGTGATGTAGAGCACTTTTTCATGTGCCTTTTGGCCATTCGTATTTCTTCCTTGGTAAAGTTTCTGTTCATTTCTTTGCCCCATTTTTTGATGGGGTTGGATGTTTTCTTCTTGTAGAGCTCAACCAGTGCTTTATATACCATTGATATCAACCCCTTATCTGATGGGTATTGTGTAAATATCCTTTCCCATTCTGTGGATAGTCTTTGTATTCTGGTCACTGTATCTCTTGCGATGCAGAAGCTTTTTAGTTTAATGTAGTCCCATTTGTTGATCTCTGTTTTTACTAGATTGCTTAGTTCCGTGTCACCTTTGAAGATACCTTTATCTTCAATATCGTGGAGGGTTTCGCCGACCTTGTCTTCAATGTACCTTATGGTTTGTGGTCTAATGTTGAGGTCTTTAATCCATTTTGATCTGACTTTTGTGCATGGTGTCAGGTCAAGGTCTAAACCCATTTTTTTGCATGTGGTTGTCCAGTTGTGCCAGCACCATTTGTTAAAGAGGCTTTCCTTGCTCCACTTCACATCTCTTGCTCCCTTATCAAAGATTAGATGGTCATACATTTGGGGTTGTGTGTAGGGATATTCCACCCTGTTCCATTGGTCTACGGCTCTGCCTTTGTTCCAGTACCATGCTGTTTTAATTGTTACTGCCTTGTAGTAAAGTTTGAGGTTGGGGATGGTGATGCCTCCCATCATCTTTTTCCCAAGAATTGTTTTAGCTATCCTTGGACGTTTGTTATTCCATATGAATTTTAGGATTGCTTGATCCATTTCTTTGAAGAATGTCATGGGTATATTTATAGGGATCGCATTGAATCTGTATAATGCTTTAGGGAGTATTGCCATTTTGACAACATTGATTCTCCCTATCCACGAGCAGGGTATATGTTTCCATTTCCTCATGTCCTCTTTGATTTCATGGAGTAGCGTTATGTAGTTTTCTTTGTAAAGGTCTTTTACTTCCTTGGTTAAGCTGATTCCGAGGTACCTGATTTTCTGGGGCACGATTGTGAATGGGATTGCTTTTTTCATGTCCCTTTCCTCTGCCTCATTGTTTGCATATATGAAGGCCATGGATTTTTGGGTATTGATTTTGTAGCCTGCAACTTTACTGTATAAGTCTATTGTTTCTAAGAGTTTCTTAGTAGAGGTTTTAGGCTTCTCTAGATATAGTATCATGTCGTCTGCAAATAGTGAGAGTTTGATTTCTTCCCTTCCTATCTGGATGCCCTTGATCTCTTTTTCTTGTCTAATAGCTATCGCAAGTACTTCCAGTACTATATTGAAGAGGAGTGGTGAGAGTGGGCATCCTTGTCTTGTGCCTGATCTCAGAGGAAAGGCCCTTAGTTTTTCCCCGTTGAGGATAATGCTTGCCGTAGGCTTGTGATAGATGGCTTCGACTATCTTGAGGAAAGTTCCTCCAAACCCCATTTTGGCGAGGGTTTTCATCATGAAAGGATGTTGGATCTTGTCAAATGCTTTCTCTGCATCTATTGATATGATCATATGGTTTTTATCTTTACTTTTGTTGATATGCTGGATTATGTTGATTGATTTCCGAATGTTAAACCATCCTTGCATCCCTGGGATGAATCCCACTTGGTCGTGATGTATGATCTTTTTGATGAGTTGTTGGATCCTATTTGCTAGTATTTTGTTGAGGATCTTCGCATCGGTGTTCATCAGGGAAATTGGTCTGTAATTTTCTTTCTTAGTGGTGTCTTTGTTTGCTTTTGGTATTAGGGAGATATGTGCTTCATAGAAACTGTTTGGGAGAGTTCCTGTTTTTTCAATTTCCTGGAAAAGTTTGAGGAAAACAGGCAATAGGTCTTCTTTAAATGTTTGGAAGAATTCGCCAGTGAAACCATCTGGGCCTGGGCTTTTGTTTTTGGGGAGGTTTTTGATTACCGTTTCAATTTCCTTAACATTGATGGGTCTATTCAGGTATTCCAGGTCTTCTTTCTTCAGTCTTGGGAGATTGTAGGAATCAAGGAATCCATCCATTTCTTTTAGGTTCTCCTTTTTTGTGGCGTAAAGACTTTCAAAGTAGTCTCTAATGATCTTTTGAATCTCACTGGTTTCTGTTATGATGTCCCCCTTTTCATTTCTGATTCGATTTATTAGAGTTTTCTCTCTTTCTTTCTTTGTGAGACTTGCTAGCGGTTTATCAATCTTATTTATTTTCTCAAAGAACCAACTCTTTGTTTCATTGATCTTTCGGATTGTTTTTTTGGTTTCGATGTCATTAATTTCTGCTCTAATTTTGTTTCTTTCCTTCGGTCTGGTTTGGGGTCCTTTTTCTGGTCCTTTTCTAGGGTCTTGAGCCGTGAAGTCAAGCTATCTATGTGGGTCCTTTCTTCCTTCCTGAGGAATGCTTGGAGAGCTATAAATTTTCCCCTTAACACGGCTTTAGCTGCGTCCCATAGGTTTTGGTAGCTCGTGTCTTCATTCTCATTTGTTTCTAATGTACCATGGTTTCTTAATCAAGTTCTCTTTTCTTGGGCACTCGAGTTGTTTTCAGATTCTGGCTATTGTGAATAGTTAATCACAAGTTCTTTATCCACTCACTTTTTGTTGGACATTTGAGTTGCTTCTAGATCTGTCCTGCCTATTGTGCTAAGAGCTGCAATGAACATAGGCGTACATGGATCCTTTCAAATTAATCACTGTCACTGTCATCCCGTTGCTTGTTGATTTGTTCCAGCGGGCACCAGTAACATCTCTCATTGAGAGACTTATTGTGGGCTGGAGCGATAGCACAGCGGTTGGGTGTTCGCCTTTCACTCAGCTGACCCGAGTTCGATTCCTCCGCCCCTCTCGGAGAGCCCGGCAAGCTACCGAGAGTATAGAGCCTGTGTGGCAGAGCCTGGCAAGCTACCCGTGCATATTAGATATGGATATTCAAATTAATATATTTTAATTATTTATTTTTATTATTGAATCACCGTGAGAACATTTACAAAACTTCCAGGTTTAAATCTCAGTCATACAATGATCAAACACCCCTCCCTTCACCAGTGCACATGTTCCACCACCAAGAACGCCAGTATAACCCCCACCCCAACCCCCCCGGCCTGTGTGGCTGATGATTTCCACATTACTCTCTCTTTATTTTGATTACATTCAATGTTTCAACAGAAAACTCACTATTATTATTTGGAATTTTCCCTAAACAATCAGACATGCCAAAAAGGCATCATTTTATAATATGTTTTCTATTGCTGATATTGAATAGCATATGAGGTCGTGCGGCCACGACAGCAGCTGCGTGGTTTTGGATTTCTGGTATTTTAGTAATTAACTCCAGAGACATTTCTGGCAGAAGCTGCTGGGTTATGAAATTGGTCTGTGTGCCTCTGGGATAATGGCTGTTCAGGAGCAGAGGAGCTATTCATTGGTAAGCGCTCAGGGTCTCTCTAATTAATATTTTGTGTTTTGGGGATAGATACCTAGAAGTGGGTATGTACCTACTGGGTCAAATGGGAGCTGCATTCTTACTTTTTTGGAGAAATACCCTTTTTCCATAAGGGTTAGACAAGATGACATCCCCACTGGAAGTGAATCAGGATTGCTTTTTCACTACACCCCACAAATAATTGTTTCCAGTTTTAATGCATGACGTGCTAAGTGGTGTGAGATACCTCATTATCATATTGATTTCTGAGTCCCTGATTCCAAGTAATAATAAACACTTTCATATGTTTATTGACCATCATTATGTCCTTCTGGTGAAAATCTATTCATTTATTCTGTTTGTTTTTCTTCCTTTAGGATCCACAGCTATTTATCCTCAGGCTTACTCCTGATTCTGCACTCTCTCCTGATGTGATTGGGGATCTCCATGGGATGGGTTCAATCTCCAGTCAGTCATGTGTCAGGTCAGAATGTTACACACTATAATATCTCTCCGCACCTATTTCTCCCACTCTTTGTGAGGGAATTGATTTTGTGTTTTGGAGTTTTGTGAATGAATAATGTATTCTGCATGTTAGTTCTTTAGTCTAAAGGTTTCAGTATCTTTGTTTGGTGATCTCAGAGATAGATCATGAAGTTTTAGGAGAAAATAAAAGGTGCAGGGGATTTAAACCTGGTCTGCCTCATGCAAGGCAAGCTCCCTACCTACTGTAACATAGTTCCAGGCCCAAAATTTCTGTCTTAGTGTCATTCTGATAGGGTCACTCTAATCTCCAAAGACTTTTGATTCTGAAAATCTTATTGTTTGTAAGAATTTCCTAGCTCAATCTGACCCTCATTCAATTATGAGTGAATAGTTGGTGGTAGGCATCAGAGAAAATAGAGTCAACAGTGATAATGCATAATGCCAAGTGCATATCTCATACATTATGGGAATTTGGCGGGTTTAGGAAGTGGATTTTAAGGAGCCAGAGAGATAATTCTGCAGGTAAGGCACTTGCTTTGCCTGCAGCAGACCTGAGTTTAATTCCCAGCACCCAATTGAGTACCCAGAGCACCATGAGTGATTCCTGAATATAGAGCCAGAACTAACCCTCAAGCATTGCCAGGTGTGGTCTAAATGAAAAAAAAAGTTTATTGGGATGAGTGGTGTGAGAGCTGGGGTGGGTAGCAGGAATTCAGGGGAGGTAGCATCAACATTTTCAGAAGTACAGTATCCACCTATTTGTCTAGAGGCCTATGATTATGTATATATTTACATGCAGATATATATGTATGCATGATCCACCATGTCTTCAGACTTATTTGCATTAAACTTGCTAAGCTCCAGTTCATGGCATGCAGGGAACGTGAAGTAGATTTTGAGCTAAGCCTCAATCACAAGTCCCTTGAATTCTTCATTTTGGTGGTGATAGGATGACCCCCAGCATATTTGAAATCTATTTGGGGATCAGAAACAGAAAATATAAATGTCCACTTGAGAGAATTGTCTTCAAGGTTCTGTTAAAGAATCTGTACAAGTACCATGCTTCTGAAGCACCAAGAAGTCTGGTTGCAGCCCTTTCATTCCAGTCTCACAGGTCAGAGAACACAGTGGGTTACTTCTCTGCAGCAATATGTGCCTTTTATTGAAATATCATTTTAAAGGATGAAATAATGCATCTTTTTGATAAAATGGGTAGGAGTTGAGATGATTATATTAATAGCATAAAGTTGAAAGAAAGATGGTTTGACTCGTGAGATACCAATAAATGAATAGTAAAACGCACCAATATAAAGATTGCACTCATCTGTGGAATATAAAATAACATGGTGGGAGACTAACACCCAAGACTTGTAGAGATAAGGATTAGGAGGTCTGCCCCACAGCTTGGAAACTGGCCTCACATGCTAGGGGAAAATGCAGCTCAGATAGAGAAGGGAACACCAAGTAGAGGATGTCGGGAGGATCCATTTGGGTTGGAAGATGCGAGCTGAAAGTAGACTATAGACAGAACATGATGGCCACTCAATACCTATATTGCAAACTACAACACACAAAGAGAGAGAGAACAAAGGGGAATGCCTTGCCACAGAGGCAGAGTGGGAGATGGGATGAGGGTGGTGAGAGGGATACTGGGATCATTGGTGGAGGTGAATGGGCACTGGTGGAGGGATGGGTAAACGATCACTGTATGAGTAAAATGCAAACACAAGAGTTCATAAGTTTGTAACTGTATATCACAGTGATTCTCTAATTATTTTTTTTAAATGCACCAATATATACACTTTCAGTGTTGTTGAAATCTATTGTGATTATCAGAGGCAAAGAGAGGGGGTGGGAGGAATGATGGAGCTAAACTTTTGGTCGTGGGTAGGAGTATAACCATTAATATGTGATCACTGAGCATGACAACAAGGAAGGGTAAAATAAAATCTGAAATTTTAATTTTTTAAAAAAGATTAGAAATGGCTACTGTGCGCAATGGAGAACACACAGAACAGAGGAGTGGGATTATGAAATTTATGGTTAGGAGAGATATTAATCTGTAATAAGGACTTAATTATACAATACAGTGAGACTACAAAATGGAAGACTCCTTTAGAGGCAGACGATGCGTCACAGTAATTCAAGCATGAAGATTAAGTGGTGTCCGAGAAAAAGCAAGTCATCTCTGTCCACCTCAGATCCAATAGGAACACTGATTGCGGGGCATTCCATATTCTTACTCATTTCTACCATCTCTGAAAGCACAAAGTTCTTCCCACATAGCTCACAGTGGTTTCACTGAATCAAGACCTCTCAAGACCTCTTTATTTTTTTAGTTAGAAACTGTTTTATTTTTAAATCTTGTATAGTTTAGAGTTCTACAAGAATATTAATGAAATGTGAATTTATTCTATCATAGAAGTGACCCTCAATTAAACTGTAAATTCCTCATAGTAATGTCTAAGAACCATCAGAAACCCATCTCTCTCCTAAATAGCATCTTGTTCCATCCTTCCACTTGCCCACAGTGGCCTTCTTTTAACATTCTAATTCAGTCTTCCTTTAGGATTATCTTCTTCATTTGTTTTTCTGACTTACAGTTTTGATCCTAACTCTTGACTTGCCTGGTTACATATTTTTTAAAGAATTTTATTTTATTGAATCACCATGTGGAAAATGACAATGCTTTCAGGCTTAAGTCTCAGTTATACAATGCTGAAACAACCATCCCTTCACCAGTGCCCATATCCCACCACCAAAAAAAAAGCACACCTCACATCCCGCCCCCCGCACCCCCCCCGCCACGTAACTTATAAATTTCACTTTACTTTCTATTTACTATGGTTACCTTCAATATTTCAACACAAACATCACTATTATTGTTAGGAGTGCCCCACTAGTCAGACCTGTCGTGAAGAGATATGAGGTTTTGGATTTCTGTACTTTAGCAACTAAGCCCAGGGAGATTTCTTCCAGATATTGGATCATTGCAAGCTTGTAAACCCCATCTGTGGTCGTCATAATATGGCAGTCACCATGCCCTTCACCTCCAGCAAGGAAGAGGCGAGAGAGAGAAATACCTTTCCCCTCCTGGGCGGGCATGGGGCCGCGGCTTAGTTCTCAGTCTGGAGACATTCTGCGAGGAGCTGCCCATGCCGAAAAATTTAGCTGGTGTCTGGAGTCACGCTCATGCAGCTTCGGAGAGGCCGCACACACATGCGGCCCCCGGGATCACATCAAGACCTCTTTAACTCACCAAGGAAATGAGGTCAAGATGAAGTGAGTAATCTACAAGGAGTTGCACTTTGAACAATAACTGAGAGATGCCTTAGAATTCTTTCTGCCCCTACAAAAAGGGTGCATTTTTGTATAAATTATTAAAATGGTCACTTATATCAGAACGTAAGTGGGACAAAATACACCTGTTAATTTCTCTAAATAACTATTCATCTCTTGAAATACTGTGTCCAAGGGAGGAAATTTATGCATACATCAGCTGGCACACAAATGAAGTACTGGTCCATAATAATTCCAGCTGAAAATTGCCTGTATATGACTACTTAAAACTGAAACACATAGAGACAAAATGTTCCAGGATTTCAGGTAAAACATACACAAATACGTACTGGAAAAAGCTGCAGGATGTTTATAGGAGAGGTAGGCAAAATGAGTAGGATTTAAATAAGAGAAAAGATTTTGGCAAAGAGAACACAGGATAAAGCTTGATGTCAGGAATTAATATAGTATGTTCAGGTAGTAAGCAGATTGAGTACAAATAGAAGGTTAAAGTTAAGAGAGTGAAGGACAAAAAGGAACAACAGATGATAGAAAGCCTTGATTGTCAGTAACTCAATGCACACAAAGAGACACAGGGCACAAGTACGTAAGTACAAAGTGAGTCATGAAGGAACATTCCCATACAATTTCTAGCACAGTGGCTTGTTAAACCACTAAATAACAAGGACTTAATGAGAACATTCTATTCACTTAGTAACATGCTGGTTATCACACAAATCAGAAAATGTATCAATGCTTTTTAAATAGCAATTTATATTATGTTATTTGAATGGAGAACATCTTTTCAGTTATCTAATTTTTAACTTAATAAGCACTATTTAAAATTAAGTCCACATTGTAAAGGAATGTTGTTTTAGCTAGAACTGGAAAAATCTCTGGACTAGTAAAGAAAATATGAATAATAGGTACAATAAATCTTTAAAAAAATTATGCCTATTCTTTTCTAATTCAAGTTCTACATAGCTCAATAAAGTTGAGAAACTTCATGTAATACAAACCTTTTACCACACCTCCTGCCAAATATTGCCTATTCTATTTCTTCTTACCCTTAAAACACTGACATGTTGTAACCTCAGGACAAGCCTTAATGGCTTGTTTAGATTAATATGCATTTGTTTAAATTAATGCAATGTCCAGATATTAGTATTTTAAATACTACTTGTGATTCCATTCAAATGAATAGAAAATGTTAATGCCGAATTTGTGCTTCAGGATTCAAAGACCAGAAAAGAATGATCCTTTGGCTACATAATTGTAAGCATACATTATATGCTATATTTTCTAAAAACAAGCCTAGTATTTGAGATTGTGTAACTATTTATTAAATTTGTAAATGTTACAAATGAAATATAACTGCAACTGACATCAGGAAACTATATCTAAGCTCCTGATTTAAAAATATACATGAGACATTCCTACCAAAAGAAAAAAAAATTCCTATATATCCCAAGAAAATATGAATGTAGATAAGCAGTTACATTCCTTAAATTCTACTTGAAAAATGGCTCTATATGACTTTTGGGTAAGAAGAAGCTTATACCTCCTAATTTTTATTAACATATTATAAAATTTAAAGAAAAAAATTGGCATTAAAAAGTATTTGTTACATAGACTCTTTGTTATGTAGTGTTTGCTTAATACTTTAATAGAAATGTATTGGCATTTGATGGTTACTGACACTAAAAGGCTTTATCACCTGTTTGTACGAATTCTATAAAATAACTTACCCTTTCCTATTTTGTCCTCTCCATACTACTTACAGGTTTATATTAAGTGGGCCAAGAAGAGATTTACAGGATAACATGCTTGAGGAATACTAGAGCTCTTGATTATTCGAACAGAAATGTCATAGAAATTTATTTTAAAGTTTACTCTTTTTTTTATTTTTGCTTTTTGGGTCACACTTGGCGATGCACAGGGGTTACTCCTGGCTCTGCACTCATGAATTACCCCTGGCGGTGCTCAGGGGACCATATGGGATGCTGGGAATCGAACCTAGGTCAGCCGCTTGCAAGGCAAACGCCCTACCCGCTGTGCTATTGCTCCAGCCCCTATTTTAAAGTTTACTCTTTAAGATCTTTAATGTCCTGAGGCTGGAGCAACAAGTAGGGAGAGGCAGGGCGCATACCTTGCAAGTGGCCTATGGGATTCAATCCCCGGAACTCCATATGGTTTCCCGAGCACCACCAGGAGTAATTCCTGAGAGGAGAGCCAGAAGTAACCCCAACAATTGGTTGAGTGCGGCTCCCCCTGAGAAAAATTAGGAAAAGCAACTAAAATCTTTAATTTTCCTTGAAATTAAATTGCAAGTTTTAAGTGAAATTGCAGTTTTAACTCTTTGACTTTGTAATTCCAGAGATGGATAAATTATTTGTTGTGCTTTATTGTAATTATGCAATATACACTGCTCGAAATCACAGTATACAACACACCTAAGTGTGTAAACTCCAAAGTGAACTGTAAAGAAGTGTGCAAGCACCACAACCTGGTGTATGACCTGTGGCAAACACCACAAACATGTACATATCATCCCTAGTCATTGCAGCAGCAATAACATAAAGAAGGGAAAGGGGGAATATAGGAAAATAGATCACACTGCTTGAAATAACCAAATGACATTTTCAATTTTTATAGAATTCAAGTTAATTTTCCTTTGTAAAACAAACACCTATTGTCTTATATTTTAGTATGTGATAAAATAATGGGCTGGAGCAATAGCACAGCACGTAGGGCATTTGCCTTGCACACAGCCAACCTGAGTTCGATTCATCCTCCCCTCTCAGAGAGCCCGGCAAGCTACCAAGAGTATTTCGCCCACACGGCAGAGCCTAGCAAGCTACCCATGGTGTATTCGATATGCCAAAAACAGTAGCAAGTCTCACAATGGAGACGTTACTGGTGCCCGCTCAAGCAAATCGATGAAAAACGGGATGACAGTGATATAGTGATAGTGTGATAAAATAATGTTGTTAACAAGCATTGGAAATACAATCAATTTTTGTAAACACTGTCTTACCACTTCTCAAATATTAGAAACCTAAAAAATTTAGGTTTTACAACTACCAGGAGGTTGACTCCATGGCTAGGAGGCTGGCCTCACATTCTGGGGAAAGGGCAACTCAGAGAAGGGATCACCAACTATAATGTAGTGGAAGGCCATGTCGGAGAAGGGAGTTGCGGGCTGAATGAGGGCTAGAGACTGAGCACAGTGGCCACCCAACACCTTTATTGCAAACCACAATAGCTAATTAGAGGGAGAGAACAGAAGGGAATGCCCTGCCACAGTGACAGGGTGGGGTGGGGGGAGATGGGATTGGGGAGGATGGGAGGGATGCTGGGTTTACTGGTGGTGGAGTATGGGCACTGGTGAAGGGATGGGTTCCCGAACTTTGTATGGGGGAAGCATAAGCACAGATGTGTATAAATCCGTAACTGTACCCTCATGGTGATTCATTAATTAAAAATAAATAAATTTATTTAAAAAAATTTAGGTTTTAGCTCAATTTCTCAGTTTGACTATATACACTTTCTGAACACTTAAACAACATATTCAGTTAGCATGTATTAAAATAGCTGTCTTTTCAACTAGGCTATGACATACATAAAAAAGGTTTTGTTAATTTATCAGTGTATGAAGTACTAATAGAGAGTCAGTATTTTATAAATATCTATGGGTCTATGCTACAAAGCAGAGATTATTCATTTATGACTAAATCCAGTACTTTTGTATTCTTAAGTCATATGTGTGAACAGAGAAGTACACAATTCCATTAAATTTTTGCTGCTGACAGTTTAAATTTTGATCTTATTCTGACTTTTTACTTGTTAAACAAAACTCATTATGATATGTTTTGTAAAAGCTTACAAAGAAATAGAATAAAAATTAATTTTGGGGGCCTGGAACTGTAGTTCAATGGCATCATACCTGCCTTTTGAGCATGAGGCCGGGAGTTCCAATTCATTGTAGCATCCCACATGACCTAAGGAAATTTCAGGTGACACTGCTGTTGTGATCTCTGGCACCACAAATGTGCGAGATTTCCAGTGCATTGAAACCAAGGATGTGCTAGCACCCAAACCAACTTTGTTCAAACTAAGGGAAGGGAAAGAAGAAGAAAACAAAAAGGAAATACATTTGTATCACTTCTTCATATTTCAGTACACATTATTATAGCAGAATTAATATCCTTTCATTCAAAGAAATGACATTATACATAATAATATGAAAGTCACATATATGCAGATTAAATTTAATTGTCTTCCTGGTACATATGTAGCTACTGAAAGACAAAGCTATGTATTTTAAAAATAAAATTAATTTAATAAAAACATGAAGAAGATATTAGAAAAGCATTGATGTCATCAATCCAAAGAAATGATACATTTAAAAATTTTATTGAATCACTGTGAGATAATTACAAAGCTTTTATGTTTGAGATTTAGCCATACAATGATGGAACACCCATCCTCCACCAGTGCATATTTTCCATCACCAATGTCCCCAGTATCCCTCCTCCCCTTCCCAGTCCTCACCTGCCTATATGGCAGAAGAATTACCCAATACTCTTTCTCTACTTTTTGGATATTATGTTTTGGACAAGGGAGTCTCCTGGTGGACAGTTCCACAATGAAATTGACCACATCAGTCAATTCCAATCGATGGTTTTGCCTGAATTTTGTTGTCCCAAAATTCCAAATGGGACCATGTCCTTCATGCAAAATTCTACTTCACGGAGTAAGGAGAAAGGGCTGCAAAGTTTAAGAAGAGAAATCCCAGAGCGACCACAAACTGGGAGCTCTTTGGCACTATTGCAGCAATATGGGAAGATGCCGCTATTCACAACATCGATGAGGAATAAGATCGACTGGTTTAGCACCTCCATGATTGTGCGAGGAACACTGAGAGAGAGAAAGCCACAAAAAGATTCCTGTTTTCGAAAACTCTTGAGCTCATTTGCCAATGTGGTTTGGCGCAAGCCTCAGGCAATCACAGGGTGCTGTCTGAGCTCACAAAGCTACCCAGAGAAGTGATAACGAAAGGCCTCAAAGAGAGAAGAGCAGCAGTGTTGGCCGATGCTGCAGAAGCCTGGAAAAATATTTGAAATGCCCACCTGTCCTTCGCCAACTGTAAGAACAAGATGACTACACTTCGATGTCCTAATGGATCTATCACATTTTCCAGAAGAGCAATGGAAAAGGTTAACCAAGACTTCTACTCAGATCTCTTTGATAGCCACGTCCACCTGCCCACATGCCAAATTCCACAGGATTGGATATGTCATTCCCAGCTTTCTCCTTTCTGAAATTTGACACTCCATTTTGTCGGTAAAGAAGCATACAGTACCCTGTCCAGACAAGGTCAGACCTGAACACCTGAAGAATCTGCTGCCAGTACTCATCAATACACTGGCTCGGCTCTTCACATGCTACCTGTCTGAATGCAAGGTTTCATCCCAATGGAAAACCAGCAGGCCCATCCTGTTGTACAAGAAGGGAGACATTCATGACATCAGCAACTATCGCTCTATCTGCCTGCTGTCCATTGTCTACAAGTTATTCACTTAAGTCATCCTGAATAGGATTGGCAGAACACTAGGGGAAAGAAAACCATGCGAGCCAGCCAGGTTTCGAAAAGGATTCAGCAGGATTGACCATATCCACATGTTAATCAAGCTCATTGAGGTTTCATCAGAGTTTAAGCTGCCACAATGTCTAAAGTTCATTGATGTAAAGAAAGCCTTTGATTCTATTGAGATTGAAGCAGTCAACAAAGCCCTAGCCAAACCGGGTGTTCAAACTCACTACATCAGGATCATCCATGAGCTGTATTACAGATTCACCACCAGGATCTCACCATTCTACAAGGAGTGATCATTGACATAAAGAGAGGGTTTTGTCAGGGTGACACCATTTCTACCAAAACTCTTCAGTTCCAGCCTTGAGAACGTCATGTGAGAACTGGAGTGGGAAGAAATGGGAGTGAAGATAGACGGTCGGCAACTACACCACCTCCGCTTCACTGATGACATCCTTCTAATAACACCAAATATCAGCCAAGTGGCACCAATGCTGGCCGACTTTGACTGTGAGCGTGGAAACGTCGGACTACAGCTGGAACTCACGAAGACAATGTTCACGAGAAATGGATTAGTTCCTGATGTTCCATTTTCTCTCAACGGAACGATCATCTCCAAATGCAGCAGTTATGTGTACCAAGGTCGAGAACTCAACATGATAAATGACCTGGCACAGGAGGAGCTGCACAGGAGGAAGAGTGCGATGTGGAAAGCCTTCAAGAGAATCGAAGAAGTTGTTAAGAGGACGAAGAACCTCTGGCTCTGGGCACATCTTTTCTTTTCTTTTTTTTTTTGACTCTACTATGAAGGTTTTATTTACCTATGCAATATGGTTTATTCTCCAACAGAGCAATATGACAGATGTGTATTTTATATGTTTTCTTAAATTAAAAATAAATACAAGAGTAGTTAAAATTTAAGGCTATGTTAAAGTCTTTTTTTTTATTTTATCACCATGTGGAAAGTTACAAAATTCTCAGGTTTATGTCTCAGTTATACTGTATTCAAACACCATCCCTTCACCAGTGACCATATTCCACCACCAAAATCCCCAGTATACCCCCCGCCCCCGCCCCACACCCCAACTGTATAACTGATGAATTTCACTTCATTTTCTCTTTACCTTGATTACGTTCCATATTTCAACACAAAACTCACTATTGTTGTGGGAGTTATACCCCCAAACAAGATAGCTCTACTAAGGAAGCATTTGATAGTTAGTTTTCCAATAAAAGATTGTATGTTTTCAGGTTTTAGAAAAGGTCGAGCGGCCGCGTTAGCAGCCACGTGGCTCGGATGTGTCCCAGTCCCGAATCCTGGAGCTGTGTTAGTTGCTGCTCAGTGTCGCCAGGGCTCCATCTGGAGAAGGTGTGCTGGCTGCACTTCCTCCTTCCGGCTCCCTGGTGTTGTTGGCCCCAATTCGGGTCTGGAGCATTTTCCGGGCCACGTTGCTTACCAGAATGCCTGGCCGCTTCTCTGGCTTCTCTGTTGAATGTGGCAAGATGGCGCCGAGGGTGGGTCGAGGACGTGACTTCCGGCTGCCGGGACCACTTGGAGTTTGGGCTGGCGCCGCCCCACTCCAGTGGGCACATCTTTTCAACTCCACCATTCTTCCTGCACTAACGTATGCCTCAGAGACCTGGGCCCTACGAAAACAGGATAAGAACACTATTTGGGTCTCCCAAAGAGGAATCAAAAGAGCTATGCTTGGAATATTACATTTCACTCAAGTGAGAGAAGGAATCCAGAGTTCTGACCTCCATTGATGATCAAGAATCAGGGATGCTGTCTCGTTTGCCAAGGCATCAAATATCAGATGGTCCAGACATGTAATGAGATTTGGAGATGTCCGCTGGACTAGAGCTGTTACTACTGGATTCCATGGGACATCAAAAGAACGCCTGTCCGCCCACCTACGATATGGTCAGACTTCTTTGTCAAGACCCTGAATTAATGGTTTGAGGCTCTTCATGTTCCTGGAGCCAGCAGACACCATTGGGCTACACTAGCCCATGACAGGAATAAATGGAGATGTTACTGGTGCCTGCTCGAGCAAATTGATGAGAAACGGGATGAGAAATGATACAAGTGATGTTTTGTCTGAATTTTCCCACCACAATTCAAACCTTCCTTCCAGGGGCAGATGCTAGATAATTTATTTTCCATTGTTCATTTTGAATACCTTGAGAGGTGCTTCTGGATTTCTACATTGCAAATGATTGGGTTTCAAAGATATCTCTGTAGCACACTAATTCATTTGGGGATTCAATTGGGAGTCTCTGGACCAGGGCTGTGGGTGTGCCAAGATGACACCTGGAGGAAGCTTGTGGGCATGACATCCAGGCCATGGAGTGGGTAGAGAGCCTTGGAGGGATAATTTGGCACCTGTACCGCCATGTTGCTTGGAGATTTAGTCCTGGGACCTGCATACTTTGACCTTGCTTGTGGAAGCTCTTTTTCACGGGAATTCCTCTGTATTAGGTGGGGAGACTGCACCTGCTCCATCTGGGGTGCCCCAGTGAAATTGGCTCTGTATGGGGCCCACAGTGATCTCCGGTGCTGTGGTGCCTTCCCCAGGACTTGTTGCTGTGTCTCGAAAAGATACATCATTTAATGTTGTATTTTTCTTGGCTTCACATAGCCTGTTAGAGATGAATAAAAAGTTTTGCCTGTTTCTCTTCATAAAATCAAACTTGCATTCTCATTTGTATGAAATGATTTAAATATGGAAATGGAGAATCAATGTTTAAGAACATGAAATAGTAACCTCCAGATATTTTACTACCCTGTGCTACAAAATATTTTACTATCCAATGTAAAACCTATGATTACAAGATTTTTATTTTATTAAAATACCAATTAATGTGCTATATTTGATTCAACAGTTTTTAAGTGTCTTTCAACCATGATTTGAACCAATCCAATATTTGTAAACAAAAATCCCCACTATCTTTTTAGTTATAAACATCTACTTAAATGGCAGTGCCTCTTAAACCCTGTATTGACTAATGCCCAAGTTATTCCAGAAAACAACTTTCCTCAGTCTCCCAGGACTGGATATTATCTACTGCTTAAATCTTTATCTTTTGCTTAAATGAAGTTTTTCATTTCTCATGTGGTGCTGGGGAATCAAACCCAGTTGGCTGAGTGGAAGAAAAGTGATGTACCTGTAGTACTCTCTCTCTCTGGCCCTCAATTCTTATTTCTGAGTTCCATTCTCCCTGCCCCTCTATCTCCACTTCTAATAACTATACGTACTGTTTTGTCCTTAAGGTCAGAATCCACACTCTTTCCACTTCATAACCAAACCTGCAACCTTTTCCCTTCCCATACATAATTTCAATTGATTGCTCTGTGTCTTTCCTCTTCTAACTTCCTGCCTTCACTGCTCCCTACTTGCTTTTAAGGTCTTCCACTCCTACACTTCTTCCATTTCTGTGTTTTGTCCTTGATCCCAGTAATCCTCTTTAAGTTCTTTCTTTTACCTTTCCCCCCCCCCCATTTGCAGTGCCTGGGATTGAAGCAGTTCTTCAGAATGCAAGAAAAAGGTA
This sequence comes from Sorex araneus, assembly GCF_027595985.1. Lineage (NCBI taxonomy): Eukaryota > Metazoa > Chordata > Mammalia > Eulipotyphla > Soricidae > Sorex > Sorex araneus. Next base: position 113,537,301 of record NC_073313.1, read on the forward strand.
TTAAGGGCATTCAAGTAAGAAAGAAAGAAATCAAGCTCTTGCTATTTGCAGACGATATGATACTATACTTAGAGAACCCTAAAACCTCTACCAAGAAACTCCTAGAAACAATAGACTTGTATAGTAAAGTTGCAGGCAATAAAATCAATACGCAAAATTTCATGGCTTTCCTATGCACAAATAATGAGAGTGAAAAAAGCGACATTAAAAAAATGCAATCCCGTTCACAATTGTGCCTCAAAAAATCAATTATCTCAGAATCAGCTTAACTAAGGAGGTAAAGGTCTTTTACATAGAAAACTATGAAAGCTACTTCAGGAAATAAAAGAGGACACGAGGAAATGGAAAGATATCCCCTGCTCATGGATTGGAAGAATTAACATTGTCAAAATGGCAATACTCCCCTAAGCATTCTACAAATTTAATGTGATCTCTATAAGGATACCCTTGACATTCTTCAAAGAAATGGAGCAAACACTCCTGAAATTCATATAGAACAATAAGCCCCCACAAATAGCTAAAGCAATTCTTTGGAAAAAGATAATGGGAGGAATCAACCTCCACAACTTCAAACTCTACTACAAAGCGGCAATAAATCAGCATGGTACTGGAACAAAGGCAGAGCCACAGACCAATGGAACAGAACTCCTTTGCATTTCTGCTCACACTTCCTTGCCCACTCTGGCTTTGACCTCAAACTCTCTATAGTAACAGTTCCAGATTCTGCGAGCTATTTTGAGCACAAGAATGCACACAGGCTGACCAGATTTTCACCTCTTTCTCAGAACTTCTTGCTACTTGGCACAAAAGATAGTCCTGCAATTGCAGACACGATAGGCTGTGGTGCGAAATGGCTACCATTTGCAAACTCTAGGCCACAGAGCTCAGCAATGAAGTTATCTATTGCCACCAGTCCTTAACCCCAGGGCAAAGTGTTTTCTCCAGACTCCAACGGCTGTCCTCACCCCCACCCGCAAAACACTGAATAAATCTTTCATGCTAGGCTTTGTTTTGTCCCTAGGTAAATTTTTTCTACACCATCCGGGATGCCTTGAATGGAGCCTCTGTTGGTCACATGCAAGGCAAGCACCCTACCCGCTGTTACTATTGCCCAGCCCAATATTGCAGACTTTTATCCAGGCTTCCAGCATTTTACGGAACTCTTGCACCCCAATCACCTAAAAAGAGAGTTCTTCCTCTGGGTTAAGAAAGTGAAAGCAGAGGGTACAGGGGCACGGGGCTGTAGTGGCCCCAGTGGCCTGTGCCCTATGAGCCATTTCCAGCCCAGGCCACGCAGCCCACTCTGAGTCCCAGCCCCCAAGACCGTGAAGCCGCCTGCTCAAAGTACCGGCTAGGGGCAGATGGGATCCAGGATCTACATAACCAAAGATATGTTTTTCAGAACGTTTTTTGAGCAACTTTCTGAGAAATGCTGCCCTGCAAAGCGCAGCCATCCTTCCACAGCAACTGCTCCCCACGTTCTATAAGACTCCTGTAGTGGATTCGAACCTTCGAGCTCCCTGACTGGTTAGACTGTTTATCCTATCAGCTCACTGTTACCAGGCCCAGGGGGCGGAGCTAGGGATCAGCCCTAACGGAAACTTCCTCAACACCATTGCTCTATCTCTATTGCTTCCGTAATAGCAATAAATAAATAAATGACTCTAAATTTCTCACTCTTTTCTCTTCCTGCCCCAGAACAGCCACTCTTGCACTCACCCATACACCACATACTTGTGCATGCACACACCAGTAAGCCATCATATTTTTTTCTTCTGTGTAACCCTTTGAATCCTTGACTTTATTTGTTTGGTTTTGGTGCTACAGCCCTCGGTGCTCAGAGGTTGCTTCTGCCTCTGCACTAAGGAATTACTATGGGAGAGCACGGGGGTACCCTATGAGATGCCCAGGATCAAACTCTGTTAGGCTCTGTGCAAGGTAAGGATCTACCAAGGACTATTGCTCTGGCTCCTGGATCCTAGACGTTAATATTGCTTAAGAAAAACCATTTCTGGCGCATGGTACTTTAGTGGTTAAAATTTTAAAATAAATTAAACCTACACACTGGGAAAGAAAATGAAAAACCTGTTTCTATTTTTTTTTGCTGCTCCTGATTTATATAACATTATTTTCTTGAGATGATTGATTATTCAAGTATCAAAAAACTTGGAGAACTGTCACAAACACAGCTGCTAGAGCACCCATGAATCGCTACATGCTTCTTGATTCTATAATGACATGTCCGTGAAAATTTTCTAGGAAAAAACCTAATTATCCCATCGTATTTGCCTCAATATTCTTTGCATATGTGCTACTTTCAAAGGGTAGAATGAAAAACTGATAATGAACAGAGTTGGGTTTTTTCCCATGCACATAGCCAATCCAGGTTCCATTCCAGGCACCCCATATGGTCCTTGGAGCCTGCCAGGTGTGATCCCAGAGCACAGAGCTAGGAGGAAGACCTGAGCACTTCTGGGTGAATACCCAGGCAAAAATAAATGGAATGGTAGAGGAATCCAGCACCAGTGATTCTCCAGGAAAAAGAAAAAAAAATACATTTTGAAAAATGAAAACTTAATTATAAGCTTTGTAACAAAACAAATAAATTAATTAAAAATAAAATAGCTAAAATGAAAACTTCAATTGTAGAAATCACAACATAAAAATCATTGATGAAATCTTAAAATGTAAATTATTTTACTTGCCATATTGAAGATTTTATGTTCCAAGAACCTAAAGATTAAAAAGCCAATCTTATTCTCAAGGCACCTGTAGTTACCAAAGATAATAAATGGATGAAAATATTAGAGCTACAAACATGAATGTAGTTCATATAGGTCTCTTTACCAGTAAATACTGAGCTACCAGTAAATACTATGCTGGGCATTGGGGATATTGGTATCCACAAAATATATTTGAGAGTTACAGGAGAAAATGCACCTAAGGCATCAAGAAAGTAGATTTAGTAATTGAAAAAACAGGGAATAATTGCAGTGGAGGGAATGATATTTCCTAGGAGAGTGAATAGCACTAAAAACATTTTTCAGAAAGTTAAAGATGTTCTGTATGAAGAGTGCAGAAAGATGAATCTACAGAGACCAGAAAGGATAATTCAACATTACGTGAAGGGATAGATGAATTTTGATGTACAAAATACAGAGTCCTCTGTGGTGTGTTCAGAGCACAGAGAAGAGGTTAAAAATAAACATAGAGGAGTGGGAGTGTCTCGGGAGGACTGTGATAGGTGCAATCTAATAAACCTAAGCTCCCTTTGGCTAGGGAGAAAGAACAAACCAATGTTATCCTACACTAAATTTTAAAAATCACCCTATACTTTTATTTTGACACTGAACACTAGATTGTCTGAGAATTCATGACTCGGTGGGTGTGAGAAGAGTGTGCTCTGTGTTCTGCTTCCCCGGCCCGTCAATCACCTTTATCCCCAGATCAGACTCTGTTGATCCTTCTAAGGACTCTGGATTTTGTATGTGTAAGTGAAATGTTGCTTTTCTCTTCTCTTTATGTCCTTTGAATAGTTACTTAAGAGCAATGCCCTTTTTGTAACTTGAGATTTAATTGACTCTGAATAATATTCACTGCTAGGCATCTGTTTAGTCTACTTAAGCCTTAGTTGCCCTTAGTTCCTACCATCCCCAAAACAGGGTCCTGACGAGGTACTGGATGAACTGTGAGCTACTACTCTGGCATCAAAACGGGCCAGGTCAAACTTTTGTCACAGCAGTAAAGGAATTTTCACAATTTAAGAGAAACATGGGCCATCATTCGGTACCCAGACTGGGCAGGTATTCACCTTCTCAGAGCACCAAGGGGAAGAGGTCTGCTGAGGGCTCCTTAGGATATGGACAGAGAGGAGCTTCCCAGGTGCCAACCAGAGTCCCTATCTGTTGAAAACAACAGGAAAAATAGGACATCATGTGAGAGGTGGAAACATGAGTTGGCAAACACATATGTTGTTGGAAAGAAATGACACTCAACGAGTGCTGACAGTGGAACAGTGGAAGAGCCAGCAGTTAATATTTATTTAGCCAGCGAGATTTAGATTTTTGTGCCAGGTGCTTTAGGTGGCCTGAGTCATTGGGCCATGTTCTTCTGTAGAAGAGGTGACTGTTCCCTCACTTCCTCAGCATTATGCAAGGACAAGGCCAATGATGCCACCTCCCCATATATCGTGTAAGAGTGAAGAAGGTGGCACAACTTGGCTTTATTTCCACTTAGACAATTGCTTCCTTCTCAAAAGCCCCTTGACATGCAGTGTACTGCATTCTAACTCTGGCATTGTCAGGCTTACCTCCTTGAAGAGGAAGCAACAGGTGGGATCCCAAACACAGCCAAGAGGACACCATGCTCAGTGATATCACAGGCACATTTCATGGGCTTCCATGGTGAGGATGACCACCACAGCTTTGAGCGTTCACTCAGGCCAGGAGGATTCCTGGAGGAGGCAGCTTTTGTCATGGCAAGAGAGGAATCTTCAAGACCAAAACGTAACATGGGCCAGCATTTGGTTCCCCAGAGAGGACAGGCATTCATCCTCTCAGAACACCAAGAGAAGGAGGTCTTCTGAAACCTTTGTGGATGCAGATCGAGGAAAGCTCCCCAGTTACCAACTAGAGCGCCTATCTGTTGAAAACAACAGGAACAACAGTATACCACATGAGAGGTGGAGCCATGAGCTGGAAAACACATATTGTGATGGATGACATGAAATGATAGTGAACAAGTACTGACCATCCTAAAAGAGAGGATGAGTGATGGCTTCCAGGAGACAAGAGGAAGGTCTAGTTATGTCCAGTTTCACTGTACTGCTTGCACTATGTTCAGAATGCCAACCAATGTCCACCTCAGGTGTGGGTCTGCCGAAACATAGTGTTTCTGACCACAACACAACCAGGAGGTAAAAGCTGCTCCTGTGCAAGAAGTTCTGGACCTGGAGGCACATCTGTGTTCTTACTTTTCTACTAGTGTATATATATATATATATATATATATATATATATATGCTTTTTGGATCACACCTGGCAATGCACAGGGGTCACTCCTGGCTCTGCACTCAGGAATTACCCCGGGCGCTGCTCAGGGGACCATATGGGATGCTGGGAATCGAACCTGGGTCGGCCACGTGCAAGGCAAACGCCCTACTCACTGTGCTATCGCTCCAGCCCCTACTAGTGTATATTTTAATGTCTTCTTAACTATTCAATTCGGAGTCACAGAAAACATATATCAGAGATCTGGTTATGCATGTATAATACACGGATGCTCAGGGGCAGATAGCACAGAGACATAGATCAACAGACATTTATTTGATTATCTAAACAGAATGTGTGGGCTGATACATAAACCAAAGCTATGGCCTGAATATGCCCCACGTTGTGCATGTGTGTAATCCATGTTACAATAGCAATAAAGGAAACTAGGTTTCATACAGGTAATAAGAAAAAAATTTTAATAAAGAGGCATGAAGTATCAAACTCTTGAAATTAATTCTATTTTTGGAACATTTCTTTTAAAGATAATGATTTTATTAAGTTCCCATGATTTGCAAAGTTTTTCATAATAAATTTTTTTAGATATATAATATTATAACACCAATCCACCTGTGTGCCCTTCCCTCCATCAATGTTGCAGATTCCCTCTCAGTCCGCAGATGATCTCCATTTTCCCTAATAAAATGTAGAGGCATGGCAAGTGGACTCATTAGAAAACAATAAAAGTGAACAAGTCAATAAAAGTCAATTTGTGATGAGTGAGATTTTTATAATTTATTCTACATAAATGAATTGAAATAATTTAATGCAATATAGTGCCTATTCTCATATACATAAATAGTTCTCAACTCCGGCAATTAAAATATAATGCATTAAGTCAATTTTTTATTAGGAACTTATTGTGGTATATATATCATCTTCCCTGTCATAAATAAAGCTTTTAAAATATTATGTGTTATTATACATCACATGAGGCTTACACCCAAGGACAGTAAATATAAGGGCCAGGAGTATTGCCCCATAGCTGGAAACCTGCTTCATGAGCGGAAGGGAGAAGGCAGATGGAATAGAGAAGGGATCACTAAGAAAATAATGGCTGGAGGAACCAGTCAGGATGGGAGATGTGTGCCGAAAGTAGATAATGGACCAAACATGATGACCTCTCAGTGTCTGTGTTGCAAGCCATAATGCACAAAAGCATAGAGAGAGTATGGGGAATATTGTCTGCCATAGAGGCAGGGGGAGGGTGGGGAAGGGTGTGTATACTTGGGATATTGGTGGTGGGGAATGTGCACTGGTGGAGGGATGGATGTTTTATCATTGTGAGATTGTAACCCAAACAAAAAAGCTTGTAACTATCTCACTATGATTCAATAAAATTAAAAAAATATTTTAGAGTTTGTTTAAGGGAGGTGAAATATGGCAATGTGAAATTTAGTAACAGTGAAGAGAATTTAAAAAACTTAACAGGGGCAATATGAGTAGATCTATAAAAGCACAAAGTATTTTATCACAACAGAGGGGATATTGTTTTTCTATTAGAAATTATATTATAGATACTGCTTAATTGTCCTCATTAATAAGTACAAGATTGCATAAAATATCCAAAGATGCAAAAAACTGATCTAATATAGAACATTTAATATAAGTCAGACACCAATTCGTTATTGAAAATGTCTAAAAATCCCTTAGCAAGCTAGTAGTAAATATACCTTTCTTATCCTCTTGAAAATATTATGTGATGGCTATTTATACTGACAGGTTGAAAGTGAAGGCTAGGAAATGTCTGGAATTTACAGGACTTTTTACATTTTTGAGAATTCTATCTTTGGTATATGTTGATTCTTGTTTGAAGGGTATTTCTTCCAGTTGCTTCCTTATTTCAAGTTTTTCTGTTTGTTCAACAATAGAAAATGTATTGGTTAATTTTTGCTTACAATATTTCCTTCATTTAAGTTTCTCTATAAAAATTTTCCCATAATCTCTAGGTATAGTACACGAAATGTTTTCAGTTTACAAAATTCAGTTCCAGAGAAATAATTTACAGATTATTTAACATCTTCTTACAGATTTAAGGTATTTATGTTGCAATGGCTTCCCTTTCAGATTTCCTGCAGTAACTAAAGTTTCTTGAGCACAGTCAGGAATATCCCCTGATCAGAACCAGGAGTAGCCCCTGAGCACTGCCTATTCATGCAAAATCACAGTCTCTATGTATATAAATGATAAACATAAGGATTTTTAAGTACCACTCTGTTTCTTTTAATTAGTGGTAAATAATATGAATTTTATAATCAGTCTGACTGTATTTCAATCAGTTACACTATATACTCTATATGTGCCTTGAGCATTTTTCTAGTATCTCTGTACCTTCACATTTTACCCTTTAAAGGAAATAATGCTAGTCATCGATGCAGTTATATGAGGATAATATGAGAGAATTTTAAAAACTCTTAGTTGTGCCTGACAGTCAAACCTAGAGGTTTGTTAAAATTTTATTATTTTATCAATCTTTAATTGAAGGCATGTTATAACTTTGCTGAAGCTGAAAAAAAGGCTGGGCAGCATAGAGCAAGAGAACAATTCCTTCAGAGAAAATTTAAAACTGTTTGTATGTGTGTTTGTGTGTGTGTGTTGGGGATGAGAATTGAAGTGTGTTCATTTATTGAGTGGATCACTAAACAATAATAGAGGGAACTTATAATTCTGGACCAGGTCTCGGTCCTGAAATGAGGTAAAGTGATATGCATGATGGGGTGCTATCAGTAACAGTATTGGAAACGAAAGTGCACGGAATATGTGGGGGTAAGGGCAGCATAAAGGAAAAGAAAACAGTACCTGCCAGAGAGGCTAGATAGACTGGGAACAGGATGAAAACTGTGGACACTGGTGGAGGGAATGAACACTGGTGATGGGATTGTTGTTGGAAGCATGTATGCCTGTGACCCAACTTTTTTTCAATATAGTAGGTAGGGTAGTTTATTTTCCTTGAAATGAAAAAGAAATTATGGCATAAAATTTCAACATTTTTGTAGACACTACTGAATTATCAGGTACAAGCATTCAGTTTCACTGCCTTCTTACATCATAAAAAGAAAGAAAGATAGAGGCCAGAATCAGTACAGTGGGGTGGGCATTGCACGCCTTGCATGCGGCTAACCCTGGTTCAGTCCCTGGCATCCCATTCTGTTATTTGAGTACCACCAGGAGTAATTCCTGAGCACAGACCAGGAGTAACCCATGACTATTGCCAGATGTGACCCAAAAAGTCAAAAGGGAAAGAAAGTAAAATAGTCAAAGGTTATGAGTCTTCAGTGGCTTTGTCAAAGGACTCAAACTTGGCTTGGAAAATATCTTGATCTAGCTACCAATTTGGAGCAAACTGAGGAACATTTTATGAATGTGCAGTTAGTAAAATCAGATATATGAGCTTCTATATGTCATACGCCTAGATTCTTCTCCAGATTTATTAAAAGAAATATCAAGAGATTGTGTAGAAACTGCTAGGCTATATATGACAAAGGTTAAAAGAGAATTAAGTACATTATCTGTATTTTATTTTACTTTTATTTATTTATCTATTTATTTATTTTTGCTTTTTGGGTGTGACCCAATTTTGAATAGATTATTAATATTGTCATTCACAGTGATTCAATAAAAATATTTTAGTGAAAAAATTTAAAACATGGTCTGCTCTGGTCATAGCAGCTCTACAAAGGAAGTAGTTCAATTAATTGAGCTAGAACACAAAACTGAATACTTTACAAATTATTTTTACTTTGAAATAGAACATCTGTCTCAGTTATGTCTTGAAGCTATACACACAGGAATTACGGCTTTTGTTTATTGAGGAAACATTATAACTAGGTTGAGTGTTTAAGTTTGTTTGCTTGTTTGTTTTTAACATTCCTGACAAATGGCTCTGATTAAGAAACATTTTTATGATCCAATGGCTTTTGGCGAATTAAAAACACTTTTCTAATTTTTTAAATACAGCAGAATAATTTTGGAGATAATACTGCCACATATCCCTGATCTCGTTGACTCGTCTGTGGTTTGTTTCCTTTTAGAGTTTTACAGAATATGTTTAGAAAAGTTCTGAAAAATAGCTTTATTCTTATCATTCTTGTATACTGCTATGTCCTTTTTTCCTTTGAGACATAAATACATAAAGATAGTGCACACTGACCCTTATACATGTATAAATACCTTTTTCATCCATCTTTGGAAAATGAAAGTTGAGTAATCCACAATGCTTAGAAAGTATCGATGGATAGACATAAATAAATATAGAGAAAATTGTACCAATTTTGGAAAAATCAAAACTGAGGTGCACTGGATTTTTTTTTTCTGCTGAGTATAGTGACTAAAAAAAGGAAACTAGTACTCTTAACTCAGTAAAATGTTATGGACAATTGTTACATGGACAATTTTCACAGCCTGCTACTTAGTTCAGAAGTGAGATATATTTCTCCGCCATTTATATTAATATAATTATATTAACATTACATTAATTATATTAATATTGATATGATTAACGAAATATTAATAAAATTAATATTTTTATCTCAGGGATGGTTCACAACATTATCTGCATGTACTCAGGCCAGATTGAATAATAAAGTTGCTGGTGATGATGAGTGATCTGCCCACTCTCTGATATCAGATTTGAAGAAGGGCCAGGGGGCTTGCCCCATAGCTGGGAGCCTGCTTCATGAGCAGAGGGGAGAAGTCAGATGGAATAGAGAAGGGATCACTAAGAAAATGATGAGTGGAGAAACCAGTTGGGATGGGAGATGCATGCGGAAAGTAGATAATGGACCAAACATGATGACCTCTCAGTGTCTGTGTTGCAAGCTATAATGCACAAAAGTAGAGAGAGAGTATGGGGAATATTGTCTGCCATGAAGGCAGGGGGAGGGTGGGAAAGGCGGGGGCTATACCCAGGATATCGGTGGTTGGGAATGTGCACTGGTGGAGGGATGGGTGTTGGATCATAGTAAGATTGTAACTCAAACATGAAAGCTTGTAACTATCTCACGGTGATTCAATAAAATGTAAAAAAATATAAAAAAATCATTGACTTAATGATCCCTTCTCTATTTCAGCTGCCTTCTCCCTCAGCTCATGAGACAGGTTTCCAACTATGGCACAATACCTGGCCCAGTCCTTGGGTGTTAGTCTCATATTATGTTATTTTATATTATACCAATGAGTGCAGTCATTCTATGTCTGTCCCTGTGTTTCTGACTCATTTCACTTAGCATAGTACTCTCTATGATCATCCAATTATAAGAAAATTTCATAACTGCATCTTTCCTTTGTGTACATGTACCAAAATTTCTTGCACCAGTCGTCTGTTCTCGGGCACTCGGATTTTTTTCAGATTCTGTCTATTGTGAACAATGCTGCAATGAATATATAGCTGCAGATGTCATTTCTACTGTGCTTTTTTGCATCCTTGGGATATATTCCCAGAAATGGCATTGCAGTGATATATGAAAGCTCACAAAACACATTTGAATAGTCGAGCAAACACAGACTCAATGTGAAATATTGGAAGTCAACTCTTAAAGTTAACAATCCCTTTCAAAGAGACACTAGATCCAAATAGAGTGTCAAATTCTGTTATAGTGCACTCTTTGGAGATTCTTGGTCAAATGCCCTCTTAATGAACATATATTCCTGCAATGCCCAGATTTGCACAATACTTCGTGGCATAAATATTGTGTTTCAGTCAATATTCTCATCATTTCCTCGTTGGCATGCAACAATAGCTGTATTGAGACTTTTGTTCAACTTTCATGTTGAAATACTTTACGAACTAAGGACATGTATGTTTATATTTGCATTATAACTGATTCTCCATGACTTTAAAATCTCTTGTCATACACAAGCCCCCTTTCAATTTTAGCACCCATATGCAACCCTAGCAGCTGTGCTCATGGTAACATGTTTAGTGATGTCACAGTCACTTACCTTTGGGTGCCATGGGGAGGAGGGTGAGGACCAGCTTGAACCTCAAAGGACAGTGAGGCTTCCTGGATAGGACAGTATCCTCGGGCACACAGAGGGAATCCACACACACCATAAAGAAAAGAGCTCTAAAACACCTGTGGAAAAAGGTACAATTATTTACTGAGGCTTATTGTGGACACGTGCAGAGGGTGTTATAAGAAGAGCCAGGGAGAAGTAACTTTAGAGTTTGGGTGGCTGTAGAATCAGGATGGCAATGTACATAGTTGAACAACCAGAGAAGCAGAGACTCTTAGGTCCGTTCTAGGCAGTGAGCAAGGAAAGGATAGAAGTTGTCTGGTGAGTGAAGAGAAACCAGGATTGGTCTTAGGTCCTGTAAAGTCTCAAGTGTCTATGCTATACTGTCTCTTCCCTTCTCAGCAAAAGAGCCAAGTGCTCCACCATCTTTGTACCTTCATTCTATCTGTCCTCTTTCACTATGTCTGCCAGTGTCTCTACTCTAAGAGAACAAATGTAGGATTGAGATTGAGGGTGCAAAGATCTCATGGAATGAACCTGACTTGTTGGTTATCTTTTGATTACAAAATGAATCCATTTGATCCAAAAATGTGAAGGAAGCATTTTTCCTGTTTGGAATCCAACCGTTGTCCTCTTGGATTACACATTCAGGATCCAAAAGGTGTTTTGCTTTCCCAAGAAGGGAAATAGCACTCTATTTGATAAATTTAACACCGTGTGTAAAATGGAATTTTGAAGATGCCCATAAATTCAGTGTCATGTAGGGTTCTGCGATGTTTTTTTCTGTGTACCTTATGGATTCAGGTCTGATATTTGAGGTCTTTCATCCATTTTAATTGGATGTTTGTGCCTGGTATTATAGAGAGGTCTGAGTTGATTTTTTAGAAGCATCTGCCCAGGTCTCCCAGCACCAATTGTTAAAGAGGATTTTCTTCTTCAGATTCATAGTTCTTGCTTCTATATAAAAGTTTAAGTCAACATATATTAGAGCACTGTATCAGAATTTCATTGGCCTAAAGGTCTGTAATTATTCCAATACCATTTTGATATAATTACTACTGTTTTGTATTAGTTTGAATTTGGAGAAGATGAAGACTCCCATCTTCTTTTTACCAAGGATTGATTTCGCTGTTTGTGGGGGTTTATGTTCCATATTAATTTCAGGAGTGTTTGGTCAATTTCTTTGAAAAATATCATGTGTATCCTTATAGGGAACAAGTGAATCTATATAATGCTTGGGGGACTATTACCATGTTAACAATGTTAATCCTCCCAATCCATGAGCAGAGCATTTGTCTCCATGTCCTGAGGCTAGTTTTTCTCTAGAAGTTGTGTTTTGTAGTTTTCTTTGTTTATAACCTTTAGCTATTTAACTACTCTGATTCTAAGGTACCTTGAATTTTGAGGAAAATTTTGAGTGGAATTTAAAATATATTCCTCTTTATTTTATTTCATTATATATAGGAAAACATGGGCTTTGAGTATTGATTTTGTACTGCTGCTTTACTATGCACATTTATTGTGTCTAGAGGCATCATCATTCTCTATGTATAGTATCATGTCATCTTCAAATAGTGGGGGCTTGAATTCTTCCTTTCCTGTCTGGATGCATTTTGTATCTTTTTCTTTCCTAACTATTTCCTAACTATGGCAAGTGTTTCCATTATTATATTGAATTAAAATGATCAGAGAGGGCAACTTTGTCTTGTGCTTGATCTTAGAAGGAAGGCTTTTAGACTTTTCCCATTGAGAATAATTCTAGCTGTGGACTTGTGCTAGATGTCTTCCAACTCATATTCTCTTGAGAATTTTTCTCATGAATGTGTTCAAAATCTTGTCAAACGCTTTCCACACATCTACTGGTATGATCATATTTTTATGTTTCCTTTATCGATATGGTATGTTTATCGACTTGCAAATACCATCCTTGTATCCCTGTGTTGAATCCAAAATGGTCACTGTGTATGATATTTTCTTCTTTTTGGGTCACAACTGGCGATGATGCACAGGGGTTACTCCTGGCTCATGCACTCAGGAATTACTCCTGGAAGTGCTCGGGGGACCATATGTGATGCTGGAAATCGAACCTAGGTCGGTTGTGTGGAAGGCAAACGCCCTACCCGCTGTGCTATTGCTCCACCCCCTGTGTATGATATTTTTATGTGTTTTTGGATTCTATTTGCTCGTGTATTGTTGGGGGTCTTTGCATCTGTATTATCAGGGATGATGGCATGAAGTTTTTATTGTTTTGTGGAATCTCTGTCTGCTTTTGGTATCAGGTTGATATTTTCCTCATAAAACTGTTTGGGAGTGTTTCCACTTCAGTTTCCGAAAAAGCTTGGAAAAAAATGGCAGTATGTCCTCTTTAAAGGTTTGGAAGAATTCACAAGTGAATTCATCTGGGCAATCATTTTTTGGGGGGAGGGGAGAATTCTGACTACCATTTCAATTTCCTCAACCATAATAGGTATTTCAAATCTTTTTGGTTCAGGCTTGGGAGGTTATAGGAACTCAGAAATTTATCTATTTCTTTAAAGTTCTCTTGTTCCATAGCATAAATATTCTCAGCTATAAACTTTCCTCTTAGCACCACTTTCGCTGTGTCTCACAAGTTCTGGTAGCTTTTGTGTTCATTCTCCTTTCCTTCCAGGAATCATTTGATTTCCTCTTTAATTTTCTCTCAAACCTCTGTTTTTTCTGTAGTGAGTTGTTTAATTTCCAGGTATTTGATTGATTCTAGGGTTTTGTATGTGATTAACGTTTATTTTCAGTGCATAATGTTCTGAATAGATAGTTAATGTAATTTCTCTCTTGTTTTTATGGGGTTAAGTTTTGTGGCCCATCATGTGGTCTATCTTAGAGAAAGTCCCAGGTACACCAGAGAAGAATGTGTATTTGGCTTTTGGGAGATAAAATGTCATAGATAGATAGATAGATAGATAGATAGATAGATATTAGCCCTCTCTATTTAATTTCTTTCTTCAAAGCCAGTACTTCCTTGCTGAATTTTATGTTCATTGATCTATGCAGAGGTAGGAAAGCTGTATTGAAATCTCCAGCTACAGTTAGACAAGAAAAAGAGATTAAGGGCAGCCAGATAGGAAAGGAAGAAATCAAACTCTCACTATTTGCAGATGATATGATACTATATCTAGAGAAGCCTAAAGCCTCTACTAAGAAACTCTTAGAAACAATAGTAAAGTTGCAGGCTATAAAATCAATACCCAAAAATCCATGGCCTTCCTATATGCAAACAATGAGGCAGAGGAAAGGGACATGAAAAAAGCAATCCCATTCACAATCGTGCCCCAGAAAATCAAGTACCTTTTTTTGCCAAACTCTGGCATAAGAAATATTTTGAATTAAATTTTATTTTTTATTTGGAACTTATGGTAGTAATTATCATGTCTTCCCTGTCATAAAGCTATTTTATAAATTATGTGCTACTATTTTATAGTCTGTGCAAAGTAGTTGAAACCTACAAATACAATATTTAGTGAGAGTAAGGAGAATTTTCCAAAATTAATGGGTACTATCTGAATAGGTCTATAAATGTACAAAGTGTTTGATCCCACAAAGGGAAATGTTGGTTTTATGTTATAAAACGCATTACAGGTACTGCTTAAGAGTCTGCATTCAAAAGTAAAATATTTCATAAAATTTCTATAGATGTAAATACTGATTTGATATAGAATAGAACTCTGCTGAAAGTTAATAAAAGGAATGTCTTAATTACTAAATTTTATGAGAATTTATTCTTTATCTAGCTTCCTTTTCTTGTATGCTTTTTTTTGGGGGTCACACCCGGTGATGCACAGGAGTTACTCCTGGCTCTACACCCAGGAATTACTCCTGGAGGTGCTCAGGGGACCATATGGGGAGCTGGGAATCAAATCCAGGTCGGCCGCCTGCAAGGCAAACGCCCTACCCACTGTGCTATTGCTCCAGCCCTTCTACTCAATTTTAATGACAATTTACTTGGGTTTCTATATGTGTCCTCTTTCTTTATACCACTATGATTCATTGTACTTGATAGACAACAATATACCCCTATCCATGTATCTAATGTAGAAATCTGTATGTATCTAATCTCTATTGGTCTCTTAAAATTGGTTTTTCTGCAGTCTATCTTAGAGAATAGCTTTAACTTTCTACAAAACGTTTTTAGCATTGTTCCCTCTGCTAGGAAATACCTTTCCATCCACTACAGTTATTCCTGTTTTTTCAGGAATTAACTGTATTTTCTTTATACCTTTGGAGGTTTTTCTCCTTTAAATCTCAAATATATTTTGTTGCATACCAGTATCTCCAGTGCCAAATACAGTAAAAGCTCAGTATTTGGTGGTAAAGAAACTTATAGGTTATACCTTCATAGTTATAGCTTTGTAGACTTATATAATGTAGATTTATAGTTTCACCTCTTTATTAGCTTTGGTAACTATGTGTGCCTTGAGAAAAGGATTGATTTTCAAATCTTGAACCTCCTGGAACATAAAATATTAACTACGACAAAAATAATTTACAATTTAAGATCTAATCTAACAAACAAGTTTTTTACGGCCACTTGAAATTCCTATTTCAAAATGTATTAAATTGATGTTTCCCTCTAGAGTGTCACTGGTTTTGAATTCCTCTACCACTTATTTAAATATTTGCCTGGGTACACACGCAACAGTGCTCAGGACTTCCTTCTGTCTCTACACTCTGGAATCATTCCTGGAGAGCTCCAGGGACTATATGGAGTACCTGGAATGGAACCCAGGTTGGCAGCCCTGATCTCTACACTCTTACTTCTTCCCCTCATCTACCATTTTAAAATAGCACATATGCAAGGAATATTGAAACCCAAAAAGACACAATTATATATTTTCCATGAAAAATTTCGTGGGCAGCTTCTGGGACGTCAGAAAAGAATCAAAAAGCGTTTGGTGCTACCTGGGTTCTCTAACAGTTCTCTAACAGCTCTGTGTGTAACCGTTGTTCAGTTTATGGAAGCAAAAAATGTCAAGAATATGATGTTTTATCGATCAGGAACACCAACATCATGGAAGAAAAACAGTTTTTATTTTCTATTCAGTGTGTAGGTTTTAGTTATTTTTCAATTTTAATGAATAAAGCACCTGAGCTAGAAAAGGGTTTTTCTATGCACTATTAAAGAAAGAATTCGGCATCTGAAGCAGTAGTCTATCGGGTAGTGCTGTCTTAAATGCTGCAACCAGAGCTCCAACCCCAGCACCCCATCGCTTTCTCCGCCGCACATACGGGATTCATCCCTGACCTGAGTGCCGAGCCCGAAATAACCTAGGAACACCGTGGACTGTCCCACCAAAACCCAACAAATTAAGTCAAAGATTGAAAAGACTACACAGAAGGAAAAATCGTGATGGCTTGTTGGTATGGACATGATGTATGGGTCAATGCAAGTGTGGGCACATGGGAGGAGGAAAGAGAGAGAGAGAGAGAGACAGAGACAGAGACAGAGACAGAGACAGAGACAGAGACAGAGACAGAGACAGAGACAGAGACAGACAGAGGCAGACAGACAGTCTGCCATAGAGTCAGAGCAGTGGGTGAGGTGGATTGGAGGGGGCGGGAGGTAAACTAGGACCATTGGTGGTATGAAAAGTACACTGGTGAAGGAAAGGGTCTTAGAACACTACATGACTGAAACCCTATCATGAACAACTTTGAAACTGTGCATATTAATGTGATTCAGCTAAAAAACTTAAAAAGAATAAGGTAGCAAGTCTTTATATTACTATTATAGAGGGGATAGGGATGGTACAACGGCCTTGAGGAAGTTTCCGTTAGGGCTGATCCCTAGCTCCGCCCCCTGGGCCTGGTAACAGTGAGCTGATAGGATGAACAGTCTAACCAATCAGGGAGCTCGGAGGGTCGGCTCCCCTACAGGAATCTTCCAGAACGTGCGGAGCAGTTGCTGTGGGAAGATGGCTGCCCTTTGGCGGGCAGCATTTCTCAGAAAGTTGCTCGCCAAGCCTAAGAAGGACAGAATGAAGACGTTTCCGAGAAACCTGTTTTGGGGTATGTAGATCCGGGATTCCATTGCTCTTAGTTCCTGCTTTGAGCGGGAGGCATCGTGGGACTGGGGCTTGGGCTGGGCCTCGTGGGCTGGGCTGGATATGGCTCTCACGGCACAGGCCCCTGGGTCCACGGCAGCCCCGTGCCCCTACCCACGATGCTTTCACTTTCCTCCCTCAGAGGAAAGTTTGTAGGTGATTCGGGTAGAAGGGCTCTGAAAAGGAGTGGAAGACTTAATAAAAGTGGGGGATGTTGGGCCCGGGTAATCGCACAGCGGGTCGGGCACTTGCGTTGCATAAGGCCGACCTCGGCTCCATCCCCGACACCCCACGTGGGCTCCTAAGCCCTTCCAGGAATGATATGATGATTGTAGACCAAAAACAAACCAGAAGAGAAAGTCTGCGATCGGATGGGGAAGATGGCTTCTGACTCTGGTTGGGCGAAGTCATTGAGACATCACTCAGTACTACGTGGGTGGCCCTAAGGTTTTCCAGCCCTCAAGGGACGAGTAGCAGGGCATTTTCTGGCCCGGGCATTGGATCCCAGGCCTGATGAGCTGTTAGGAAGCTTCTCGGAGTCGTCCTGCCCACGACATGGGGACCCCTCCCCCAAAGTCGCCATTTCCTCTTTTTACTTGCATAGAGGAGACTAGCTCTGATGCCGTTCTTGCATGTGTAGACGTGTAGCCAGCCTCTTGCTCTCTGAAATGGCTGTGGAGCAGACTTGGCTCCAGGGGGTAAAAGTTGCAAGCCTTGGGTGAGGGATGGGTAGGCGGCGGAGGGAGCTGGAGAAGAATTTACCTAACAGCAAAATGAAGGCACGTATAAAACATTTATTCAGCGTTCATTGGGTGGCGGATGATGGGGGAGTCTGGAGAAAGCCCTTTGCTCTGGGGGAAATGACTGGTGGCAAGAGATATCTTGAGAGCTGAGCTCTGCTGCCTACAGCTTGCAGATGGTATTACAGCGCTTTGCAGCACAGACTAGCGTGCCTGCAACTGCCAGACTGTCTGGTGTGCCTAGTAGCAAGAAATGTAGCAAGAAGGAAGAGGTGAATGTCTGGTCACCCTGTCTGCGTAGTGTGCTCAAAACAGCTCAGCCCCTGGTACTGTTCCTAGGAAAATGTAAGCTGAGTTGACTCCAGACTGGGCAAAGGAGTGGGAGATCTAAGAGCTTCTTAAACCTTTCCCCTTTTAACGGAGAAATGAACGGGAAGCGAGCAGCAGTGATGGTTGTTAGAAAAAATACCTCAGGGACATTGCAGTTTGACTTGAATCCTTTACATGTTGTGCTTCAGATACCTTTCAGTGTTGCCAGAAATTTCTGACTTCCTGTAAAGTTTGGGCCCAGACTTTAAGGTAACTTCCCGATGCTCTGATTTGTCTTAAATAACACTCAAGTGTAGCCACCAATAGTATGGACAGGGGCCAGGAGTCAACCAGAAGCTAGGGGCTCTATGAGTGGGTGGGGGAATTGGGAAATGCAGAACAACGACAGAGCTGGGAAGGTGTAAAAGAGTGATGCAGACTTCAAACTGGAAAAAAGTGAAATCTGTTGATTAACAGAGTAAAACAGAGAGGAGTTTGAGAAATGAGGAAAGGGATCTTTCTGCTGGGATGGCACCAGAACTTTTGTGGTGTGAGCCTTGATGACTTTACATAAAAGGGGTGTCAATGTGAAAATACATCCACAATATTGTAAGCAAAGGAGATATGAACTTTATTTAAAAATTTTTATTGTGTGGGCCACAATTAATACAGCTCAGGGATTACTCTCTGTCATGTTTCATAACTGGTGGGCTCTCCTATTTTCCTCAGGGGAACATATAGGGTGCCCCTCGTTAGCACTGAACTCAGAGCCAGAAATAATCCTTGATAACTTCCAGGTATGGCCCCCAAATGAACACCACGAAATAACATGGGGGAGGATAGGATGAGCTACATTAGAATAGGGAAAGCAGAGAGATAGTACAGTGGGAGGGCTCTTGCTATGTATGCTGTTGATCTGGGCTCCATTCCCAACACCACATATTTTCCCTGAGCACAGCCATGCGTGCCCCTCTCCCAGAATGAAAAGAAAAGGGACATGAGTTGTTAGGTGGAGGAGCTGAACCAGAAAGAAAGAACTGAAAGTGTTACAAAGACAAGGACAAAACACAGAAATGGAAGTAGTGTAGGGCTGGAAGACCTTACTTAGAAAGAAGTAGGGAACAGTGAATGCAGGAAGTTAATACTGGAAAAGTAGAGCAGGAAGTGGACATTATGAATGAGAAGGGGAAAGAAGGTTGTAGAGTTTTGATATGAAGTGAAAGTAATGTGGATTCTGACCTTAACTATTAGACAGGGAATGAGTAGCAGTAAGTATAATCATTCCAAGTGGAGGTAGAGGAGCGGGGAGAATGGAGCACAGAAATGTGAGTTGAGGGCCAGAGAGATAGTACAATAGGTAGGATACTTTCTTTGCATGCTGTTGACCAGGATCTATCCCCAGCATCACATGAGAGATGAAAAAAGCTCATCCACTATTTCTTTTTAGGTGTAGCAACTTCTTAGTTTAAGATAGTCCCATTTGTTTATCTCTGTTTCCACTTGTTTGGCCAGTGGTATGTCATCTTACGACAAAAGCAGTAACAACAAGTCTCACAATGGAAACGTTACCGGTGCCCACTCCAGCAAATTGATGAACAACCAGAGGACAGTGCTACAATGCCATTAGTGAATCATCATGAGGTACAATTACAGTTATAAACTTTCTTGCTTGCTTCCATGTGTTCCAGTTACACAATGATCAGGTTAATATCTCTCCACCAGTGCTCATTGTCCACCACCAATGATGCCAGTATACACTACCACGCTGACCTCATCTCTCCCACTGCACCGGGCCTCTGTACTGGGGGATTACCTTTTGTTCTTTCTCTCCTTTTGGGTGTTGTGAATTGCAATAGAGGTACAGAGTGGCCATCGTGTTCTATTTATAGTCTACTTGAAACATATCTGCCATCCCTAGAGGGTCATCCAAAAACCCTTTACTTGTTGTTCCCTGCTCTATCTGAGCTGCCTTTTCTCCCAACATGTAAGGCCAGCTTCCAAGCCATGGAGTAAACCCCCTGGTCCTTAACTCTAGTATTTTTAGGTGGTAGTCTCCTGTTCTGTTACTTTATGTTCCACAGATGGGTGCAGTCTTTCTATGTCTGTCCCTCTCTTTCTGACTCATTAACATGATACTTTTCATGTTGATCCACTTATATGCAAATTTCATGACTTCATCTTTTCTAACAACTGCATAGTATTCCATTGTGTAGATGTACCAAAGTTTCTTTAACCAATCATCTGTTCTCGAGCTCTTGGGTTCTTTTCCAGATTCTGGCTATTGTAAACAGTGCTGCAATGAACATAAAAGTGCAGATGATATTTCTACTATACGTTTTTGAATCTCTGGGATATATTCCCAGAAGTGGTATTTCTGAGTCAAATGGGAACTCAATTTCCAATTTTTTGAGAAGTGTTCATACTGTTTTCCAAAAGGGCTGAACCAGTCAGCATTCCCACCAGCAGTGCAGGAGAGTCCCTTTCTCCCCAATCCGAGCCAACACCGGTTGCTTTTGTTCTTTTGGATGTGGGCCAGTCTTTGTGGTGTAAGATGACATCCCATTGTTGTTTTGATCTGCACCTCCCTGATGATTAGTGATGAAGAGCATTTTTTCATGTGCCTTTTGGCCATTTGGATTTCTTCTTTGAGAAAGTTTCTGTTAATTTCATTGCCCCATTTTCTGATGGGGTTGGATGATTTCTTCTTGTGCAGCTCAACCAGTGCATTGTATATCCTTGATATCAACCCCTTATCTGATAGGTACTGGGTAAATATCCTTTCCCATTCTGTAGACTGTCTTTGTATTCTGGTCACAGTTTCTTTTTTTTTGCAATATTTACTTAAGCTTGAATGTCCATTATATTTATTAATGTTCAAGCAAAATTTAATCAAAATATATAGTAAGGTAAATACATTACAAAATTCACATGCCACATAATTTTTTCTGAGAAATATTTAACCTGCAAATATGCAACTATAAAATTTATTAATTAATTTCTAAAAGAAAAATAATCGGGTATTTTATTTTCAACAAACAACATGAATAAAACAAAAGACAAAATGATGAAGAAATTTGCCTGATTCAGTATCTGAGTCTATTACTTGGTCCCCTTTATCTCACTTCTTTAGAAATCAAAGTCATATGGACCAATGTTGAAGAGAAATTTAAAAAACAGGGACATGAAGATTGTGAAGTGTCATAGGAAAAAATCTAATTTTATGGTAATACCATCCTTATGAATAGTTTG
The DNA here is from genome assembly GCF_027595985.1 of Sorex araneus. Taxonomy (NCBI): domain Eukaryota; kingdom Metazoa; phylum Chordata; class Mammalia; order Eulipotyphla; family Soricidae; genus Sorex; species Sorex araneus. Next base: position 113,558,679 of record NC_073313.1, read on the forward strand.
AGACCTAAGGAATATAGATAAATCTTGTGTTTTATTTAGACCATAATGTTGATTAAATAATTTAATGCTGGTTACAGTTTCTTTTGAGATGCAGAAGCTTTGTAGTTTAAGATAGTGCCATTTATTTATATGTTTCTACTTGCATAGCCAGTGTCGTGTCATCTTTGAAGATACCCTTAGCTTCAATGTTTTGAAGGGTTTTGCCAACCTTGTCTTCACTGTACCTTATATATTCTGGTCTGACGTTGAGGTTATTAATCCATTTTGATCTGACTTTTGTACATGGTGTTAAATAGAGGTCTGAGCCCATTTTTTTGCATGTAGATGTCCAGTTTTGCCTGCACCATTTAATTTTTTTTTAATTTTATTGACTCACTGTGAGATATTTACAAGCTTTCATGTTTGGGTTACAATCACACAATGATAAAACAACTATCCATCCACCAGTGCACATTCCCCACCACCAATATCCCAGATATAGCCCCCATTTTTCACCTTCACCCTGCCTCCATGGCAGACAATATTCCCAGTACTCTCTCTCTACTCTTGGGCATTATGGTTTGCAACACAGACACTGAGAGGTCATCATGTTTGGAAATCATGTTTGGTCCATTATCTACTTTTGGCATGCATCAACCATTCCGACTGGTTCCTCCAGCAATCATTTTCTTAGTGATCCCTTCTCTATTCCATCTGACTTCTCCCCTTTGCTCATGAAGCAGTCTTCTAGCTATGGGGCAATCCTCCTAGCCCTTATATCTACTGTCCTTGGGTGTCAGTGTCATGTGATGTTATTTTTTACTCCACAAATGAGTGCAGTCCTTCTATGACTGTCCCTCTCTTTCTGACTCATTTCACTTAGCATGATACTCTCCTTGTCTATCCATTTATAAGCAAATTTTATGACTTCATCTCTCCTAACAGCTGCATAGTATTCCATTGTGTAGATGTACCAAAGTTTCTTTAACCAGTCATGTGTTTTAGGGAACTCGGGTTGTTTCCAGATTTTGGCTATTGTGAGCAGTGTTGCAATGAAAATATAGGTTCAGATGTCATTTCTACTGTGCTTGTTTGCATTCTTGGGATGTATTCCCAGAAGTGGTATTGCGGAGTCATGTGAAAGTTCAATTTCTAGTTTTTGAAGGACTGTTCATATTGTTTTCCAGAAAGGCTGGACCAGTTGGCATTCCCACCAACAATGAAAGAGTGTCCCTTTCTCCCCACATCCATGCCAGACTGGTTGCTTTTGTTCTTTTGAATGTGTGTGTGACAGTCAGTATCTGTGCTGTGAGATGATATCTCATTGTTGTTTTGATTTGCGCCTCCCTGATGACTAGCTATGTGGAGCATTTTTTCATGTGCCTTTGACCATTTGTATTTCTTTTTTGAGGAAACTTCTGTTCATTTCTTCTCCCCATTTTTTTGATGGGGGTGGAGGTTTTTTTTTATACAATTCTACTAGTGTCTTCTACATCCTAGACATTAATCCCTTATCAGATGGGTATTGGGTTAATATTCTTTCCCATTCTGTGGGCTCTTTCTGTATTTTGGTCACTGTTTCTTTTGAAGGACAGATGTAGTCCCATTTGTTTATGTTTGCTTCCACTTGCATGGTTAGTGCTGTTTCATCCTTAAAGATGCTTTTAACTTTAATGTCATGGAGAGTTCTGACTACATTTTCCTCTCTGTACCTTATAGAGTCATGTCTGAAATTGAGGTCTTTAATCCACTTTGATATGACTTTTGTGCCTGGTATTAGACACAGGTCAGAGTTCATTTTTTTTGGAGGTAGCTATCCAGTTTTCCCAGCACCACTTGTTGAAGGGGCTTTCCTTGTTCCACTTCACATTTCTTGCTCCTATATCAAAGATTAATTGGCCATGTATTTTGGGATCTGTGATAGGATATTCAACTCTGTTCTATTGGTCTACAGGTCTGTTTCTAGCCCAATACCATGCTGTTTTAATTACTACTGCTTTGTAGTAGAGTTTAAAATTGGGGAAGGTGATGCCACCCATCTTCTTTTTCCCAAGGATTGCTTTAGCTATTTGTGGGGGTTTATTGTTTCATATGAATTTCAGGAGTGTTTTGTCTATTTCTTAGAAAAATGTCATGGGTATCCTGATAGGGACCGCATTTAATTTTTATAGTGCTTTGGGCAGTATTTCCATTTTGATAATGTTAATTCTCCCTATCCATGAGCAGAGGACATGTCTCCATTTCCTAGTGTCCTCTTTTATTTCTTGAAGTAGTGTTTTGTAATTTTCCTTGTATAGGTTCTTCACCTCTTGGTTAAGCTGATTCCAAGGTACTTGATTTTCTGAGGTACTATTGTGAACGGTATTTTTTGATTAATGTCTCTTCCTTCTCTTTCAATATTTGTATATAAGAGAGCCATGGACTTTTTGGTGTTGATTTTGTAGCCTGCCACTTTACTATATCAAGTCATTGTTTCTAGGAGCTTTTCTGTAGAGACTTTAGGGTTTTCTAAGTATAGTATCATATCGTCTGCAAATAGCAGCACCATTTGTTAAAGAGGCTTTCCTTGTTCCACTTCACATTTCTTTTTTTCATTTTTTAAATTTATATATTTTTTATTGAATCACCATGTGGAAAATTACAAAACTTTCAGGCTTAAGTCTCAGTTATACAATGCTCAAACAACCATCCTTCACGGGTGCACATATTCTACCACCAAGATACCCCAACCATACCTCCCACTCCCCCACCCCCTCTACCCCGCTTGTGTAACTGATAAATTTCACTTCAGTTTCTCTTTACTTTAGTTGCATTCAATATTTCTTGTTCCCTCTTGATGAGGAAAGGAGGGGCTCTGCTTGTGCTAAACTTCCCTTATTCACTGACAGCTTTTATAGTGTCAAACTAAGCTAATGGATATTTTGCATGAGTGTTTGAGATGGCTAAAGTGATTTTCAAAGAAATAGACAGTAACTATTATACTGAGGTAACAAAGAATAACCGTGGCCGCGTTAGAGGCCAACGCTCCGACAGGAGGCCACGCCCACTTTGAGACCACGCCCCAAAGATACAGGCCACGCCCCCAGTGTCTCCCTGTTAGAGAGCCAGGCGGGATGCGCAGGACACCGGGTGGGGCAGCTGCAGGATGTCGGGGACCCTGTTCGACGGGAAGCGGGGGACGGGAGGGCGTGGCCGAGAGTCAGTGACGGTACCTGGGTGCGCAGGCCGCAGTTAGCCAGATCGGGAGACAGGACGCGCAGGACACGGGGCGGGGCAGCTGCAGGATGTCGGGGACCCCGTTCTACATTCAATATTTCAACAAAAAACTCACTGTTATTGTTTGGAGTTTCCCCCCTAGAATCAGACCTGCTGAAAAGGAAGCATTTGATAATTTGTTTTCCATTACTGAGAATGAGAGATATTGATTTGGATATGGTTTTGGATTTCTGTATTTTAGTATCTAAGCCCAGGGTAATTTCTGCCAGAAATTGTATCTTTGCAAGCTTGTACCTCTTATTAGTGGTCCTCATAAGATGGCGGTAGCCATGCCCTTCCCCTGGCAAGGAAAAGGCGAGAGAGAAAACCTTTCCCCTCCTGGGCAGGCATGGGGCTGTGGCTTAGTTCACAGTCTAGAGGCATTTCTGCAAGAAGCTACTGGTACCAAAAGTAGTTTAGCTGGCCTCTGGAATCATGCTCGTGCAGCTTCGGAGAGGCCACACATGTGTGGCCGCTGGGGTTACATCTCAGCAGAGAGCTCCACTTCACATTTCTTGCTCCCTTATCAAAGATTAAATGACAATATATTTGAAGGTGTGTGTAACGATATTCCACCCTGTTCCATTGATCTGTGGCTTTGCCTTTTTCCAGTGCCATGCTATTTTAATTGTTACGGCTTTGTAAGTAGAGGAAAAGTGCAAATATTCTACCACTTTTGAGGTTGGGGAAGGTGATGCCTCCCATACTATTTTTCCAAAGAATTGCTTTAGTTATTTGTGGGGGCTTATTCTTCCATATGAATTTCAGGTGTATTTGATTCGTTTCTTTGAAGAATGTCATGGGTATCCTTATAGGGATCACATTGAATCTGTACAATGCTTTGGGGAGTATTGCCATTTTGACAATGTTAATTTTCCCAATCCATGAACAGGGAGATGTTTCCATTTCCTTGTGTCCACTTATCTTCTGAAGTAGCGTTTTGTATTTCTCTTTGTACAGTTTCTTTACCTCCTTATTTAAGCTGATTCGAGGTACTTGATTTTCTGGGGCATGATTGTGAACGGGACTGGTTTTTTTTATGTCACTTTCTTCTCTCTCATTACTTGCATATAGGAAAGCCATGGACTTTTGGGTATTGATTTTATAGCCTGCGACTTTACTATACAAGTCTATTGTTTCTCAGAGTTTCTTGGTAGAGGATTTAGGGTTCTCTAAATAGTGTATCATATCATCTGCGAATACTGAGAGTTTGATTTCTTCCTTTCCTACCTGAATGCCCTTAATATCTTTTTCTTGCTTAATCACTATTGCAAGTACTTCCAGTACTATATTGAACAGAAGTGGTGAGAGTGGCCATCCTTGTCTCATCCCTGATCTTACAGGGAAGGCTTTTTGTTTTTCCCCATTGAGGATGTTGCTTGGCATAGGCTTGTGGTAGATGGCTTTGACTATATTGAGGAAAGTTACTTTGAAACTCATTTTGGTGAGAGTTTTCATCATAAATGGGTGCTGGATTTTGTCAAATGCATTATCTGGATCTATTGATATGATTATATTATTTTTATCTTCTCTTTGTTGATATGTTGGATTATGTTGACTGATTTCCGAATGTTAAACCATCCTTGCATCCCTGGGATGAATCCCACCTAGTCGTGGTGTATGATCTTTTTGATGAGATGTTGAATTCTATTTGCTAATATTTTGTAGAGAATCTTCACATGCGTGTTCATCAAGATATCAGCCTATACTTTTCTTTTTTTGTGGTGTCTTTGTTTCTTTGTTTGTTTTTGGTATTAGTGAGATATGAGCCTCATAGAAACTGTTTGGGAAAGTTTATTTTTCTTCAATTTCCTGGAAAAGCTTGAGAAGAATTGGCAATAGGTCCTTTTTAAATGTTTGGAAAAATTTGCTAATGAATCCATCTGAACTTGAGCATTTGATTTTGGGAAGACTTTTGACTACAGTTTCAATTTCTTTGATATTAATTGGTCTACTCAGGTATTCCAGATCTTCTTGATTCAGCCTTGGGAGATTAAAGGAATCCAGTAATTTTTCCATTTCCTCTAGGTTTTCTTGTTTCATGGCACACAGTCTTTCAAAGTATTCTCTGATGATGTTTTGAATTTCTTTGCTTTTTGTTATGATGTCCCCCTTTTCATTTCTGATTCAATTTATTAGTGTTCTCTCTCTTTCTTTGTGAGTCTTGCTAGTGGTTAATCAACCTTGTTTATTTTCTCGAAGAACCAGCTCTTGGTTTCATTGATCTTTCGGATTGTTTTTTGAGTTTCCATGTCTCCAATTTCTGCTCTAAGTTTTATTATCACTTTCCTTCTTCCTGGCTTGGGCTCCTTTTATTGGTCCTTTTATAAGATCTTTTTTAAAAAATTATTTTTTTTAATTAGTGAGTCACCGTGAGGGTACAGTTACAAATGTACCCATCTTTGTGCTTGTGTTTCCCTCATACAATGTTCAAGAACCCATCCCTCCACCAGTGTCCATTTTCCACCACCAATGAATTCAGTATCCCTCCCACCCTCCAATCCCGTCCCCTCACACCCCACCCCGCCTCTATGGCAGGGTATTTCATTTTGTTCTCTCTCTACTTCTGGGTGTTGTGGTTTGCGATAGGGTTATTGAGTGGCCATCGTGTTCACTCTCTAGTCTACTTTCAGCACACATCTCCCTTCCCGCGCGGGATCTCCAACCACATTTTACTAGGTGTTTCCTTCTCTATCCGGGCTGACTTACACCCAGCATGTGAGGCCAGCTACCAAGCCATGGAGCCAACCTCCTTGTACTATATACTACTATTCTTGGGTGTTAGTCTCCTACTATGTGTTTTTATATTCCACAGATGAGTGCAATCTTTCTATGTCCCTCTCTTTCTGACTCATTTCACTTAGCGTGATACATTCTATGTTGATCCACTTATATACAAATTTCATGACTTCATTTTTTCTAACAACTGCATAGTGTTCCATTGTGTAGATGTACCAAAGTTTCTTTAACCAGTCATCTGTTCTTGGGCTCTCAGGTTTTTTCCAGATTCTGGCTATTGTAAACAGTACAGCGATGAACATATAAATGCAGATGTCATTTCTACTATACTTTTTTGAATCACTGGGATATATTCCCAGAAAAGGTATTGCTGGATCAAATGGAAGCTCAATTTCTAACTTTTTGATAAGCGTCCATATTGTTTTCCAAAAGGGCTGAACCAGTCGGCATTCCCACCAGCAGTGTAGAAGGGTCCCTTTCTCCCCACATCCTCTCTAACAGTGATTGCTTTTGTTCTTTTGGATGTGTACTATTCTCTGTGGTATGAGGTGGTATCTCATTGTTGTTTTGATCTGCATCTCCCTGATGATTAGTGATGCAGAGCATTTTTTCATGTGCTTTTGGCCATTCGTTTCTCTTCCTTAGAAAAGTTTATGTTCATTTCTTCGCTCCATTTTCTGATGGGGTTAGATAAATTCTTCTTGTAGATTTCAACCAGTGCTTTATATCCTCTTGATATCAACCCCTTATCAGATGGGTATTGGGTGAATATCATTTCCCATTCTGTAAATTGTCTTTGTATTTTAGTCCCTGTATCTTTTGCGGTGCAGAAGCTTCTTAGTTTAATATAGTCCCATTTGTTTATCTCTGTTTCCACTTGTTTGGTCAGTTGTGTGTCATCTTTGAAGATACCTGTAGCTTCAATGTCGTGGAGGGTTTTGCAACCTTGTCTTCGATGTACCTTATAGATTGTGTTCTCATGTTGAGGTCTTTAATCCATTTTGATCTGATTTTTTTACATGGTGTCAGGTCGAGATCTAAGCCCGTTCTTTTGCATGTGGTTGTCCAGTTTTGCCAGCACCATTTGTTAAAGAGGCTTTCCTTGCTCCACTTCACATTTCTTGCTCCCTTATCAAAGATTAGATGATCATACATTTGGGGTTGTGTGTAGGGATATTCCACCCTGTTCCACTGATCTGTGGCTTGCCTTTGTTCCAGTACTATGCTGTTTTAATTGTTACGTTTGGAAGTAAAGTTTAAGGTTTGGGAGGGTGATGCCTCCCATCATCTTTTTCCCAAGAATTGTTTTAGCTATCCGTGGGCATTTGTTGTTCCATAAGAATTTCAGGATTGCTTTGTGGAGAGCCTCTGAGGGACCGTGTTTCGTGGACACCTATTTCTTGTTAATTGCACCGTGCTTCTAAAACCACTCCTAATAAGGAAACAGGATGTCCTGTCACGCCCACAAGGTGTAACTAGCCTATGAGCTGCAGACACTTGGGCGTAAACAAGCAGCGAGAGGTATATAAGGGGGGAAGCTGCCTAGCTAGTCGGTTCCCCCTCGTTTGTTCGTCCTTCGTTCGTCCTCCTCGTTTCTCCTCTTTACCGTTCCTCTTCATCTTCCCCAATGCATGGGAAGGTCCCTGAATAATTCATCTTCCCCAATGCATGGGAAGGTCCCTGAGTAGTTCATCTTCCCCAGTGCATGGGAAGGTCCCTGAATAAATCGCTGCAAGAAGAATCTCCGGGTTGCATGTTTCTTCGCTGGTCGAAGCGGCGCGCGACATTGCTTGATCCATTTCTTGGAAGAATTTCATGGGTATTTTTATAGGGATCACGTTGAATCTGTATAATGCTTTGGGGAGTATTGCCATTTTGACAATGTTGATTTTCTCTATCCATGAGCAGGGGATATGTTTCCATTTCCTCATGTCCTCTTTTATTTCATGAAGTAGCGTTTTGTAGTTTTCTTTGTAGAGGTCCTTTACTTCTTTAGTTAAGCTGATAACAAGGTACTTGATTTTCTGGGGCACGATTGTGAATGGGATTGCTTTTTTCATGTCCCTCTCCTCTGTCTCATTGTTTGCAGATAGGAAGGCCATGGATTTTGGGTATTGATTTTATAGCCTGCGACTTTACTGTACAAGTCTATTGTTTCTAAGAGTTTCTTAGTAGAGGTTTTAGTCTTCTCTAGATGTAGTATCATATAGTCTGCGAATAGTGAGAGTTTGATTTCTTCTTTTCATACCTGGATGCCCTTAATATCTTTTTCTTGCCTAACAGCTATTGCAAGTACTTCCAGTACTATATTAAACAGCAGTGATGGGAGTGGTCATCCTTGTTTTGTCCCTGATCTTAGAGGAAAGGCCCTCATCTTTTCCCCATTGAGGATAATATTTGCCATAGGTTTGTGGTAGATGGCTTTGACTATCTTGAGGAAAGTTTCTCTAAAACCCATTTTGGTGGGAGTTTTCATCCTGAACGGATGTTGGATCTTGTCAAATGCTTTCTCTGCATCTATTGATATGATCATATAGTTTTTATCTTTACTTTTGTTGATATGATGGATTATGTTGATTAATTTCTGAATATTAAACCATCCTTGCATCCCCGGAATGAATCCCACTTGGTTATGGTGTATGATCTTTTTGATGAGTTTTTGGATTCCAGTTGCTAATATTTTGTTGAGGATCTTCGCATCGGTATTAGGGATATTGGTCTATAGTTTCTTTTTTGTGATGTCTTTGTTTGCTTTGGTATTAGGGAGATTGTGCCTCATAGAAACTGGGAGAGTTCCTGTGTTTTCAATTTCCTGGAAAAGCTTGAGGAGAACTGGCAACAGGTCTTACTTAAATGTTTGGAAGAATTCACCATTGAATCCGTCTGAAACTGGAATCAAGGAATTCATCCATTTCTTTTAGGTTCTCTTGTTTCATGGCATACAAATTTTCAAAGTTGTCTCTGATGACCTTTTTAATCTCCTTAGTTTCTGATGTGATGTCCCCCTTTTCATTTCTGATTCGGTTTATTAGGTTTCTCTCTCTCTCTTTCTTTGTGAGTCTTGCTAGCGGTTTATCAATCTTGTTTATTTTCTCAGAGAACCAGCTCTTGGTTTCATTGACCTTTTGGATTGTTTTCTGGGTTTCCATGTCATTAATTTCTGCTCTAATTTTTATTATTTCTTTTTTTTGGTCAGGTTTGAGTTCCTTTTTCTGGTCCTTTTGTAAGACGTTGAGCTGTGAAGTCATGCTACCTATGTAGGTCCTTTCTTCCTTCCTAAGGAATGCTTGCAGAGCTATAAATTTTCCCCTTAACACGGCTTTAACTATATCCCATAGGTCTTGGTAGCGCGTGTCTTCATTCTTGTTTGTTTCGAGGTATCTCTTGATTTCTTCCTTTATTTCCTTCCTGACCCACTCATGTTCAACACCAAGATGTTTAATTTCCAGGTGTTTGCTTTGGTTCTCCTTGTGTGTGTGATTAGCGTCTATCTTCAGTGCATCATGGTCTGAGAAGATAGTTGATACAATTTCTATTTTTCTGATTTTATTGAGGTATGTTTTGTGGCCCAGTACATGTTCTATTTTGGAAAATGTTCCATGTGTACTGGAAAAGAATGTGTATTCTTTTTTTTTGGGGTTTAAAGCCCTGTATAGGTCTATTATGCCTCTCTCTTCCATTTCTTCTTTCAGATTCAGTGTTTCCTTGCTGAGTTTTGTTCTTGTCAATCTATCCAGAGGTGATAAGGCGGTGTTGAAGTCTCCAACTATTATTGTGCTGCTAGGGATGTCATCTTTAAAGTCTGTTAAGATTTGGTTTAAGTATTTTGCCGGTCGTTCATTAGGTGTATATATGTTTAAGATTGTGATTTCTTCCTCTTGTACATATACCTTGATAAATAGAAAATGACCTTCACTGTCCATTCAAATCTTTTTCAACCTGAAATCTATGTTGTTGGATACTAGTATGGCCACCCCAGCTTTTTTGAGGGAGTTATTTGCCTGCAGTATTGTTTTCCATCCTTTGACTTTGAGTCTGTGTTTGTTCTGATTGTTCAGGTGTGTTTCTTGCAGGCAGCAGAATGTTAGGTTTAGTTTCCGGATCCATTTTGCCACTCTGTGTCTCTTAATTGGTGCATTTAGGCCATTGACATTGAGAGAGATTATTGTGATGGGGTTTTGTGTCATCTTCCTTTGGGGTTTTTTGTTCTTGTGGGGTTCTTCCTTGTCTTACAATAGCCCCCTTAGTCCTTCTTTTAAGTTTGGTTTTGAGTCTATGAAGTCCCTGAGCTGTTGTTTATCCGAGAAATAGTGTATGGTTCCTTCGAGTTTGAGTGAGAGTTTAGCCGGATAAAGTATTCTTGGTGAGGCGTTCATTTCATTGAGTTTTTTCACTATGTCGCACCATTGTCTTCGGGATCAGAGGGTTTCCTCTGATAGGTTGGCTGTAAATCTAAAGGGAGCTCCTTTGTATGTGATGTCCTTCTTTGACCTTGCTGCTTGCAGTTTTGTGTCTCTATCCACAGCATCCATCATTCTGACTATGATGTGCCTTGGAGTCTTTTTATTCGTGTCTGTTTTTGCTGGTACTCTTCGGACTTCTTGGATCTGAATACCTGCCTTCTCCTGCTCTGAGAATTTCTTAGCAATGGTGTCTTTCCCTGTGTTTTTTTCATTGGGGTTACTTCCCTGTGCTTCTGGTACTCCAGTGATTCTTATGTTGTTCCTCTTGAGGTCATCCCCTAGGACTCTGATTCGCTTTAGAGACATTTTGAGGTCTTTTGCCAATATTTGTTGTTGTCTGTAAGCTTTGTGTAGCTCATCTTCAAGCTCACTGATTCTGTCTTCGGCTGTAGCCATTCTTCTGTTGAGGGCTCCTACTGATATTTTTAATTCATCTACTGATTCCTTTATTTGTGTGACTTCTATTCGTAGCTTTGAAATTTCTGCTCTCATTTCTTCCTGCATTTTCTTGGTGGACCGATCCAATGCTTCATTTATATCCTGCCTTAATTTATTGGATGTCTGTTCCATGCTTGCTTGGAGTACATTGACTCTTCTCAAGATTTCCTCTCTGAATTCTTTTTCTGAAAGGTTGTATATGTGGGTAGCCTGTTGAGGTTTCTGGAATCTTTCCTTCATCCTCTCTTCGTGGAGGGGACTTTCGCTCCTTCTTCATATTGGTATGGAAGTATAGAGTTGGAATGTTCTAGTTGTCTATCCCTATTCCCTCTTGCTGTGGGAGGAGGGGGTCTGGTTGTGCTAAATTGATAATGGTAGCCTTGTTCCTATTCTAGAATTCTTCCTTACTCTCAAGCATTCATCCTGATTTATGTAGGGCCTGTAGTGAAGGTTTAAGGCTATGCTCTCCTTGCAAAGTTTCTATTGTTCACGAATAGTTTTTCTGAAGTTAGAATAAACTAATAGACTATTAACATAGAGTGATTGAGATGGCCAGGTTATTTTTCAAAGAAACAGGTTATACAAATTATGCTTAAAAAGCAATAATAATTGTGGTTGCTAATGAGGCTGCCGCTCAGGCAGGAGGCCACACCCCCTGAGATATAGGACATGCTCCCAGTAACCACTTGGGACACTGGCAGTGCTCAGGGTGACTGATTACCTGCAGGACAGGGGCGGCGCATTTGGGGAGTGAGCAGAGAGACGTGGCAACTGGAGGCAGGGTCTGGGGGATCGTGGGAACCTTTTCTAAGATCTTGAGCTGTAAAGTCAACTTTGTTTATGTTGGACCTTTCTTCTTTCCTGTGAAATGTTTTCAGTGCTATAAATTTTCCCCTTAACATGGCTTTAGCTGTGTCCCACAGGTGCTGTTAGCTCATGTCTTCATTCTCATTTGTTTCCAGGTACCTTTTGATTTCTTCCTTGATTTCACTCCTGACCCACTCGTTGTTCAACATTAAGTGTTTTAATTTCCAGGTGTTTGATTTTGTTTTCTGGATCTGTGTGTTATTAACTTATATCTTCAGTGCATCGTGGTCTGAAAAAAGACTTGATACATTTCCTATCTTCCTGATTCTGTTGAGGTATATTTGTGGGCCAGTATGTGGTCTATTCTGGACAATGTTCTGTGTGCATTAGAAAAGAATGTGTATTCTTTTTGGAGGGATATAAAGTCCTGTATAGGTCTATTGCACTGTTTGTAGTGCTGCCATCCCATTCTTCATTGATTTGCTCACAGGCACCAGTAACGTCTCCATTGTGAGACTTGTTTTTGTTCTTTTGGGTATATCGAATACGCCATAAGTAGCTTGTCAGGCTCTGTCGTGCGGGCGAGATACTCTCGGTAGTTTGTAGGGCTCTCAGAGAGGGGCAGAGAAATCGAACCCGGGTCAGTCGCATGCAAGGCAAATATCCTACCCGCTGTGCTATCACTTCAGTCCATAGGTCTCTTAGCCTTCCCAAAATACAAAGACAGTCTACAGAATGGGAAAGGATATTTACCCAATGCCCATTAGATAGGGGTTGATATCAAAGATATGCAAGGCACTGGTTGAACTGTACAAGAAGAAAACATCCAACCGCATCAGAAATTGGGGCCATGAAATGAACATGAACTTTCTCAAAGAATATACCCGAATGGCAAAACGGCACACAAAACAATGCTCTTTACCATTAATCATCATAGAGATGCAGATCAAAACAACAATGAGACACACCAAAAAATCTCACACCACGGATACTGGCCCACATCCAAAAGAAAAAAAGCAACAGATTTGGTGCTAATGTGGGGAGAAGGGGACTCTCCTTCACTGCTGGTGGGAATGCCAACTGGTTCAGTCCTTTTGGAAAACAGTTTGAAGACTTCTCAAAAAATTGGAAATTGAGCTCCCATTTGACCCAACAATACCACTTCTGGGAATATATCCTGGAGATGCAAAAAAAGTATAGTAAAAATGACATCTGAACCCATAAGTTCATTGTAGCACTGTTTACAATAGCCAGAATCTGGAAAAAAAAAAACCGAGTGCCCAAGAACAGATGACTGGTTAAAGAAACTTTGGTACATCTACACAATGGAATACTGTGCAGCTGTTAAAAAAGATGAAATCATGAAATTTGCTTGTAAGTGGATCAACATGGAAAGTATCATGTGAAATGAGTCAGAAAGAGAGGGACAGACATAGAAAGATTGCACTCATCTGTGGAATATAAAGCAACAGAACAGGAGACTACCACCCAAAATACTAGAGTTAAGGACCAGAGAGTTTACTCCGCGGCTTGGAAGTTGGCCTCACATGCTGGGGAAAAGGCAGCTCAGAGAGAGCAGGGAACACCAAGTAAAGGGTGTTTGGAGGATCCACTCAGGTTGGGAGATACATGCCGAATGTAGACTATAGATCAAATGCAATGGCCACTCAATGCCTCTATTGAAAATTCCAATACCCTAAAGGAAAGAGGGAACAAAGGGAAATGCCCTGCCACAGTGTCTTGGTGGAGGGGGTATCGGGTGGGGGTGATGGGAGGGATACTGGGATCCTTGATGGTGGAGAATGGGCATTGGTGGAGGAATGGGTACTCCATCATTGTAAAACTTAAATTCAAGCACAAAAGTCTGTAGGTTTGTAACTGTATCCCACGGTGATTCACTAATTTAAAAAAAATCTCATCCAAAGAAAATGACAGAATGTAAACACAATGTCAATCTCTGGGGTACTGAGAGATGTGGTTTTCTGAAATAACTTGGGCATTAGTCAATACAGGGTATAAGAAGCAATGCCACTTAAGTAGATGGTTATAGCTAAAAACCTATTGGAGACTTTTGCTTAAAAATATTGGATTGGCTCAAATTATAGTTGAAATTCTGAGAAACATCGTTGAATCAAAAGTAAAGTTAATTGGTAGTTTAATACAAGAGAAAACGCTTGTAATCACAGGATTTACATTGGATAGAGAAAAGTTGGTTTTTAAAAAATTTTTATTAGTGAATCACTGTGAGGTACAGTTACAAACTTATGAAATTTCATGGTTGCATTTCATTTACATCCCTCCACCAGTACCCATTCTCCTCCACCAATGTTCCCAGTATCCCTCCCACCACACCCACTCCAATCCCCACCACCCCACCCTGCCTCTGCAGCAGGGCATTCCCTTTTATTTTCTCTCCTCTTGGATGTTGCAGTTTGCAATAGAGGTATTGAGTGGCCATCATATTTGGTCTATAGTCTACTTTCGGCACGCAGCTTTCAACCTGAGTGGGTCCTCCCAACATTCTCTACTAGGCGTTCCCTTCTCTAAGGATAGTAAAAAGTAGTCACACTCTGTCACTGTCACTGTCTTCCGGTTATTCATCGATTTGCTCAAGTGGGCACCAGTAACGTCTCCATTTGAGACTTGTTCTTACTGTTTTTGGCAAATCGAATATACCATGTGTAGCTTGCCAGCTCTGCCGAGCAGGCGAGATACTGTCAGTAGCTTTCCGGGCTCTCCGAGAGAGGCGGAGGATACTAAAATAACTGAAGAAGTTAATATTTCACTTTCTCAACCATTGATTCTTCGTTGCCATAGTAATATCATTTCATACAGATGAGAATCCAATTTTACACATTATGAAGGGAAACAGGTAAGAATTTGATTGCTCTTTACCAGGCTGTTTGGAGCCAAGAAGAATATGTCATAAAATGGTGTATCTTTTTTTTTTAGCTTTTTGGGTCATACCCGGCGATGCACAGGGGTTACTCCTGGCTCATGCACTCAGGAACTACTCCTGGTGGTGCTGGGGAGACCATATGGGATGCCGGGGATCGAACCCAGGTCGGCCGCGTGCAAGGCAGACGCCCTACCCGCTGTGCTATCGCTCCGGCCCCAAATGGTGTATCATTTCTGTGAATTGCTAAGTGATCCATACTTTTGAAATGACTACCTCATGGTTTTATTAAAGTGAAAATATTTTTAGGAATACATAGCACTGTCTTTCCTTATGTACTAGCGATAGAATTAAATTTGGTCTACATGTTATATGTGATTTTTATGTACAATGTTATTTGTTTTTAATTGAAGGATATTAATTCTGCTAAAATAAAATGTAACAAAATGAAAGAAACGATGCAACTTATTTCCTTTTTGCTTTCTTTTTTCTTTAACTTGATTATCACACAGCTGGTCTTTTTCCTCACACAGCCTTGATTGCAATGCACTGGAAATCTCAAACACTTGTGGTGCCAGTTCTCACTACAGTATTGTCACCTGAGATTTCATAAGGTAATGTGGGGCAGTACCAGGAATTGCAACTCTCACTATTATACTTAAAAGGTTGGTATGTTGCCATAGAGCCACAGCCGCAGGACGCACAAGTTATTATTTTTTTTATTTCTTTGTAAGATTTACCAAAATGTATTATAGTGAGTTTTGTTTAACAAGTATAAAGATAAAAGAAGATGGAAATAAAAATTCTCAGCTGCTAAAACTTACTGTTAGTGTATACTTCCCTATTTACACGTCTAACAACAGAAAGGAAAGTACTGGGTTTAGTAATAATTGTATAATCTCTGCTTGCTAACAGTACTGGGTCGTAGACCCATAGATATTTATAAAGTCCCCACTCTCTATTAGCATTTTATTCATTTATAAATGAAAAAACCTTCACCTTAAGTAGGTTATAGCTTAGTTGAAAAGACAGCTATAGGAATATGTGCTAATTGTTTTAAGTGTTCAGGAAGTGTATAGAGTCAGACTGAATAACTGACTCCAACAGATTTCAATTTTTTTCAGGTTTATAGTATTTGAAAAATGGCAGTATAATGTTTAAAAACTGGATTTTCAATGCTCATCAAGAGCAGTAATGTTTCATTACTGGCCGAAGACCACCGGAACCTAGCCACAGCCATGCTCGAGGCCCCTCTCCACACATTCGAACAGGCCTCACGCATGAAGGTACCGGCAGAGGGACACAGGTGTATGTAATCCCATCAACGGCCAACATCCAGAGACTTAAAAGCAAGCTCCCAGAAGCGATGTCTTGTAGCCTGCTTCTCTCTCTGGGAGAAACGGGCAGGCTTCTGGGAGTTTCCTGCCCATATGGGACAGCCTTGCAAGCTTCCCATGGTGTATTCATATGCTAAAGCCAGTAACAAGCTGGATCTCATTCCTCTGACCCTGAAAGAGCCTCCAGTGCGACATCATTGGGAGAGCCGAGTCGAGAGAGACTTCTAAGATCCTAGGGAAAGGTTACTGAGCCCGCTCGAGAAATTGACGATTAACGGGATTTCGTGATCATGATCGTGAATGTTTCATTACATTCTAAAATATAAGAATGTGTTTATGCCCTTCGAAGAAAAATTAATTGAGTTCTATATAGTTTGAATTTCTCATATGGTATTTCAGGCAGTGTGATCAATTTTCCTGTAGTCACCCTTTCTCTCTCCTTTGTTATTGTTGATATGATGACTAGGGATCATACATCCATGTTTGTGGTGTTTGCCACGGGTGCTTCACCAGACTCTGGTGCTTGCACGCTTCTTTACAGTTCACAGTGGGGGTTTCCCAGTTATGTGTGGTGCTTCCTGGTGTTTTCCAGTTCTGTATTGTATAGTATCAATACAACACAACAAACAGTGTACCCATTTCTGGAATTAAAAGTCTGAGTTATAACTGTGCAATTTCAGTTGAAATTTGCAATTAATTTCAAGAGAAATTAAACATTTTAAGTAACTTTAAATTTTTTTAAAATTTTTTATTAGTGAATCACCATGAGGTACAGTTACAAACTTATGAACTTTTGTGTTTTCATTTCAGTCATACAGTGATCGTTTACACATCCCTCAACCAGTGCCCTTTCTCCTCCAACAGTGTTCCCAGTATCCTTCCCAACACCCCACCCTACCCCCCACCACCCCACCCTGCCTCTGCAGCAAGGCATTCCCTTTTGTTCTCTCTCCTTTGGGGTGTTGTAGTTTGCAATAGAGGTATTGAGTGGCCTTTATGTTCGGTCTATAGTGCATTTTCGGCACACATATTTCAACCCGAATGGGTCCTCCCAACATTCTCTACTTGGAGTTCACTTCTCTATCTTAACTGCCTTTTCTCCCAGCATGTGAGGCCTGTTTACAAGCTGTGAGGTAGACCCCCTGGTCCTTATCTCTACTGTTCTTGGGTGTTAGTCTCCCAATCTGTTACTTTATATTCCACAGATGATTGCGATCTTTCTATGTCTCTCTCTATTTCTGACTCATTTCATTTAACATAATACTTTCCATGTTGATCCACTTATATGTAAAGGTCATGACTTCATCTTTTCTAAAAGCTGCATAATATTCCATTGTGTAGATGTACCAAAGTGTCTTTAACCAGTTATCTGTTTTTGGACACTTGGTGCCGATATGGGGAGAAAGGGACTCTCCTTCACTGCTGATTGTAATGCTGACTGGTTCAGCTCTTTTGGAAAACAATACGGACAATTCTCAAAAAATTAGAAATTGAGGTCCCATTTGACCCAGCAATACCACTCCTGGGAAATATATCCGGGAGAGGCAAAACGTAATTGAAGAAATGACATCTGCATTTGTATGTTCATTGCAGCACTGTTTACAATAGCCAAGATCTGGGAAAAACCCGAGTGTCCAAAAACAGATGACTGGTTAAGTTGCTTTTTATATTTGTTCTCAGTGGGCTTAGATATCACAAGCTTAGATATAGTTTCCAGATGTTAGTTGAAATTTTATCTCATTGAGTGCATTTGTTAATTTAATAAATAGTTATGGAACCTCAAAAACTAGGTGTGTTTCCAGAAAACAAAGCATAGAATATAAGTTTTCAATTAGGTAGCTGGAGAGTCTTTTCTCCTCTTTGATTCCTAAAGCAGAAATTCGGTACTAATATTTTCTACTTACTTGAATGAAATCACATGTGGTATTTAAAATGTTATTTGGTCATAGCATTAATTTTAAAAATTACCATGTCATCATTACAGGTCCTGAGGTGACACCATGTCACTGCTCAAGAGAAATCGAATAGGCAATATTTTGGCAGGAGTTGAAATAAACGGTTAGTATTATATGAAACCTTTCATCTTTGTTGAGACATGTAGAACTTGAATTAGAAAATAACCATTGCAGTTTATTTTACAGATTTATTGCACCTGTTATTCATATTTTCTTTGATTATGCTCTTTTGGAAGTACAGGGTCTTTTATAGTGCTAGCTAAAACAACATTACCTTACAATGTGAACTTAGTTTTAAAAACTGTTGAATAAGGCAAAAAAATAGATCACTGAAAATATGTCCTCCATTTAAATGATAGTTATAACAAATTCTGTTATTGATAAAGGATTGATTCATTTCCTCATTTGTGTGATACATGTTGCAAAGAAAATATAATATTCCCATTGTATTTGTAGCATGTTATTTGTTCTTGTTATTTGTAGTATGACAAGTCATTGTCCTAGAAATTTGTATCGGTTTTTCCTTTCATGAATCACTACTTGTTCCTTAACTCTTCTCTGCTGTTGTGTATTGAGTTACTGAGAATCAAGCTTTACGTAATATACTGTAACTTTTTGTCCATAACTCTCTTTAATATGATGTTCCATTTAAGCAAAGCCTGTCTCTTACCAGAACTTACTATATTAATTCCTGGTATCAAGCATTTTCTTGTGTTCTCTTAGGTGGAGTGTCAAATCTTTCCTTTTATTCAAATCCTACTCATTTTGACTACTTGACCTACAAGGATTTTGCAGCTATTTTAGTACATAGTTGTGTACCATTTTTCCGGAGTCATGGGACTTTTGTTTTCTATGATTTTCAGTTTTAAGTAGTCATATCTGGCAATTTTCAGCTGGTAAGTATTATGTACAAATATTTTATTTTTGTGCCAGTTCTTGGATTCATAAAGAATTTTCCCAGTGGAAAGTTTTTCAAGATGTTAATAGGTTTTTAGGGAAATTGAAAAGTCTTTTTGGTTCCCTTACGTTTGAATGTAAGTAAACATTTTAATAATGTTTCATGCAGTAATGTACTTTAGGACCAGACAGAATTCTAAGGCATCTCCCTGTCATTGTTCTAATAACATCTTGTAGACTCCTCTATTGCTTCATCTTGACCTCATTTACTTGCTGCATTGAAGAGATCCTTGATCCAGTAAAAGTACTGTGAGGTATGTGGGAAGAACGGTATGCTTTCCGGGATGGTGGGAAAGGGTGTAAATGTGGAATGTCCTGCATTCAGTGTGACTATTAGATCTCAGATGGACAGAGGGGACTTACAGTTTTCCTGCACCTCTATAACTTCATGTTTGAAATATTGCAATGCATCTGCTTTCCCTTCCCATTTTGTATTCTGACTATTGTTTAACTCCAGAAATAGATTAATATATCTACAAACAGTAAAATTTATAATACAGGCACTCTGTTCTGTGAGTGTTCTCCATTTCTTACTGTAGCCATTTCTAATATTTTATATATAAATTAAATGTCGTACTTTAATTTATCCTTACCTTATTGCTATGTCCAGAGATCGCATACCTGTATATGACACTCTTACCCACCACTAAAGTGTAGCTCTACTATTCCTCCCACCCCATCCCTTTCCTTCTTGTAATCACAATAGATTTCAGAAACACTAGAGATGAATTCGTTGTCACTTTTATTAATTTTTGATTACTAATACCTCTCATGATGAAACGATCTTTCTTTCCCTTTTTATGTTATTAATATAATCAGCATAGCTCCTCCCCATTTTATCCCCACAAAACATAATTTCAATCTTTGTAAATGACATTTGAGTACAAAGCACATGTTTGTGCAGCCAAGTATCCCGCCGTGTTCTCTGACCTGTGAGACATGGAATGAAATGGCTGCAAAGAGCAAACAGACTCCATGGTGCCTCTGAAGTCTCTGACTTGTACAGATTCTTCAAAATAACTTGGAGACAATTCTTTGCAAGGGACATTCCAGTATTCTCTCTTATTGATCCCAATCATACGTTCTAAACACATATACATTGGGTCATCTTCTCTATTCACACCAAACTTAATAATTCGAGGGGGTTGTGATTGTGAGGGGAACATTTGGTGATAGGCAGGAGTAACTCCTGGCTCTGCACTCAGGAATGACTCCTGGTTTTGTTCTGTGTACCCTGTGGGATGTTGGGGATCAATCTTAGGTCTGCTGCATGCAAAGCAAGTGCCTTAACTGATGAACTATCACTCTAACCCCCTAAACTCCAATTTTAAAAAATGTTATTGAGTTACCGTGAGATAGTTACAAGCTTTCATGTTTGGGTTACAATCTCACAATGATCAAACACCCATCCCTTCACCAGTGCACATTCCCCACCACCAATATCCCCGGTATACCCCCCCTTTTCCACCCTCCTCCTGCCTCCATGGCAGACAATATTCCCCATACTCTCTCTCTACTTTTGGGCATTATGGTTGCAACACAGACACTGAGAGGTCATCATGTTTGGTCCATTATCTACTTTTGGCACACATCTTCCACCCAACTGATTACTCCAGCCATCATTTTCTTAATGATCCCTTCTCTATTTCATCTGCCTTCTCCCCTCCGCTCATGTAGCAGGCTTCCAGTTATGGGGCAATCCGCCTGGCCCTTGTATCTACTGTCCTTGGGTGTAAGCCTCATGTTATGTTATTCTATACTTCACAAATGTACACTCCACTTTTTAACCCCTCCCAAATCCCATATTGTATGAAATACAAAATTGACATTATGTATTATAGCTGTTGACTCTTCTTTCTCTCATTTTAATCAACTATTCATTCATACTTCATCATTGAGGTCAGATTGAAGTAGGAAATTGATTCATATTATAAGATTTTCAGAACTAAAACTTTCTAAGTTTTTGTGACCCTATCAGGATGACCTTAAGACTTAAATATTGGACTGGATCAATAGTACACTGGGTAGGGTGCTTGTATTGGATGAAGCAGACATGGTTACAATTCCCTGCATCTCATATGGCCCCCAAACCTTAGAGCTATCTCTGCATGCACAGCCTGGAATCAGATCCGAATACCAGCAGTTGTGGCCACAAAACAAAACAAAAAATTTGAACTTTCAAATAAAATAAAATATCTAATATACAGTATGTATAATACATTTACAAAATTCTAAAGTACAAAACCAATACTCTCACAAAAAATGGGAGAAATAGGGATGGAAAGATAGTATAGTGGATATGTCACTGGCCTTACACATGACTGATCTAGGTTTATACCCAGCCCATCTAATACCTGAAGCTTAGGACAGGTGCCTAAGCACAGAGTCAGGAGTAAGCCTGAGCATAGCTAGGCATAGCCCCCAAAGAAAAAACACGGGAGAGAATATATGAATAGGCACTTTCACCAAAAGGAGATATGAATGGCCAATAAGCATATGAAAAGTGTTTTTATTGCTTGGAATCAGGGAAACACAAATAAAAATGATAATGAGGTACTTCACGCCTCGTTAGAATGAACTGTACTAAAACTGAAAACAAGTCTTGGTGATGTGTAGTGAAAAAGGAACCCTCATTCACTTAAAGTAGCAATGTCATTTTGTCCAGCCTTTATGAAAAATTTTGTATTTCTCCAAAATGTAGAATGGAGCTCCCATTTGATCTAGTTTGACAAACACAAAAACATTAATTTGGAAGGATACATGCACACCTATGTTCATTATTGCTCTTGGCACAATAGCCAGATCCAGATGTAACCCAAATTTCCAACAAGAGATAAGTGTATAAAGAACTTGTGATTGTTATACATAGTGGAATACTATGCAACCTCAAAGAAAAATAAAGTCATTCACTTCTTTGCAACTTCAACTGAGAATGAAATTAGAATATCATAATGAGTAAAATAAGCCATAGACAGAAAGCCAAATACACATGAGCTCACTCATTTGTTACACATAGAGAACCAAATCAAGGACATAGAGAGTATCACTAATAATCTTTGGTTAATGAAATACAGGCCTTGTGTGCAAGTTGGAGGGAGAGGGTTAATAGATTGTTTAGATTGACTATAATAATATGGGACCATAGGTTGGGGGTCTAGAACACATGGATAATAGCTAAAGTAGGTAGCAATATGTAACAAAATGATCTAAGTGTTGAACAACAAATGGCATAGGGTGGACATGTAGAGGAATGTTGGATAAGTGGGGGCATAAGAACTGATGGAAGAGTCATGGCTTCATTGCCAGTGGTGTATTCAGCAACTTTACATCAGTACCATAAAAGTAAGCACTCTAGTAACCATATTATCAAAACTATAGTGAAAATATTAGGGGCTGAATGATAGTGCAGAGATTATGGTTTGTGTTCTACATGTAGTTTATCCAGCTTTGAATCCTGGCTCCCCATATGACCTGGGTTATATGCTGTAAGCCCCATGAAGAATTATCACTGAGCACAGAGCCCGGAGTAAACCATAAGTACCATCTGGTGGGGGTCAAACACTGAACAAATAATTTTTAATGAAATAGAAGATCAGAGTCTGGGGCTAGAAAGTAAGTACAGTGAATAGTGCATTTTCCTTGTATTTGGCCGAAATGGGTTCATTCCCCAGCATCCCAAAATGTCCCATGAGCACCTCCAGGAATGATTCCTGAGGATGAAGCCAGGTGTAATCCTTGAAGATCCCCAGGTGTTGTGCAAACAAGAACAAAAAAACCTCATATTACTTGAGCTTTATGGAGAACTAGTACGAAGCAAGATATTGAACGTGTAATTTATCTTTGGTAGTTGTATTGTCCTTTGCACCCATCTCAATTTTCCCAGTTTGCATCCCAGATATTAAGAGTGATGTTTTAGAGGACATTATATTAGGCTCTTGTCTTTCAAATATGCCACATGAGTGCCCACTAGAGTAGCATTGTTATCTGAGTTCCAATCAGCTCCCTGTGTGTTCCCAATATATCCCTATGGGGTCACAGGTGAAAATCTCATAAATAGAGGGTTGAGGCATGAGACTCAGGAACCTCATGCTGGATATAACATGGGTGTGTGTGTAGCTAGACACAATGTCCTAAACGAGCCATAGTCAGAAAAAAAAAACAGTTAAAAACACAGATCTACACAGCTGCTTAAGAAGATTCCAGACTAGAAATTCTGACATGAAATTTTCTTGTTATTCCAGAAAAATCAACCCTATGGTGTCAACATTGTTTGACTTTTTTTATGATTTCCAAGTTCACTATTTCAGTATTATCAGTTTTCATGACAAGTAGAAATATAGTAGAATATAGTTTATTCACATGAGTGTAATTGTTATCATTTGTTTTTCCCCCTTTCGTTTCATTCTTAGGCATTTTATAATACAGAAGGTATGATAATTCTTCTCTCTCTCTCTCTCTCTCTTTTCTTATTGAATCACCGTGAGAACAGTTACTGGGCTTTCGGGATCAAGTCTCAGTCATACAATGATCAAACACCCATCCCTTCACCAATGCACATGTTCCACCACCAAGAACCCTAGCATACGCCCCCAGCTACTCCCCGCCTGCCTTGTGTGGCAGATGATTTTCACTTTACTCTCCTTTTACTTTGATTACATTCAATTTTCGACAGAAACCCACTATTATTATTTGGAGTTACCCCTCCACCAATCAGACCTGTCGAATTGGCATCATTAGATCATATGTTTTCTATTGTTGATAACAAAGAGCATATGATGTTGCATGGTCGTGAAAGCGGCTGCCCAGTTTTGGGATTCTGGTATTTTAGTAATGAAGCTCAGAGGTGTTTCTTCCAGAAGCCACTGCATTCCGAGATTGGTTAGTGTGCCTCTGGGATCATGGCTGTTCAGGAGCGGAGGAGCTGTTTGTGGGCAGCCGCTCGGGGTCTCATTGGGCAGGGAGCAGGGACAGTTCTGCCCCCCACCCCCCATCGCAAGATTCCCGGTGCGTCCCATCACTGCAAGTTCATACCTCTCTGTCCAATTGGTTCTGAAAGGTGGCGGTCACCATGCTGCCGCAAAGGGGAAAAGGCCAAGGGACAAAAACCCTTCCCCTCCCGGGGCTGCATGGGCTATAGCTTAGTTCACAGTCCATGAGTATATCTGCCAGCAGCCGCTGTGTTGGGAGATTGGTTTCTGTGCCTCTGCGATCATGGCCGCTCAGGGGTGGCGGAGCTGTTCCTGAGCAGCTTTTTGTATATCAGGAAGGTTGCGCAGCCACGTAAGTGCCTGCGTGGTTTGGAGAAATAGTCCCAGTCCCACATACCAGAGCCGTGTTAATAGAAGCTCAGTGTTGCCGGGATTCCATCTGGAGAAGGCAGGGTAGCTGCACCTTCTCTGTCTGGCAACCCTGTGTTGTTGGCCTGGTCTGGGGTCCGGAGCATTTTCTGGCTTGCAGTGCCCGCTGGCCCGGATTCTTCACTGCTGGTTGCTGCTGCAAGATGGCGCCGGGGGTGGGTTGAGGGCATGACTTCCGAGGGCAGGGGTGGGCTGGAGTCTGGGATGGAGGCTCCCAGTTCCATTGCCCCCAGACAGTTTGGAGAAATGGTCCTAGTCCCACATACCGGAGCCATGTTAGTAGAAGCTCAGTGTTGCCGGGACTCCATCTGGAGAAGGCGGGGTGGCTGCACCTTCTCTGTCTGGCACTCTGGTGTTGTTGAAAGAAGGCATGATAATTCTTGAAACTATAAAATGATCATGCAGTTAAAGTAAAAAGAAAGATGTACAGTTATAGCAATAGTAATTCAGATAAGCTACAAGATGCTCTTAGGAATCAGCAGCAGAGAGAAATAAAGTATACAAAAATATCACACAGTAAAAGAAGACTTAAATCATGTGAAAAACTAGATAAGCAAATTCAACAAAGTATGAAATTTTTCAAAATTTCAATGTTGTTCTGAATGTTTTTTCATGCTATTTTTTGGGGGTAGTTTCACTTGTGTGGCCCCACAGAAATTATTACATGAGTAATGAATACAAATTGTACAACTTTTTTTCCTGAAAGAGAGCAAAATGAAAATGAGAAATAGTTTGTAGTTGTTCATAATGCTTGCTGCTGTGATCTGATTCTACTTCTACGAGTTAATATAGGATGGTTGAGAGCATATCGTAATCAGGATACCAGGCATACTCATTTTAAAAAGTAGATTATGTAAGGGAAAGTAAAGTAGATAAACATGAATAATTGCTAATCATTTTGTATTTGTGCCTATGATGTTGTTGTTTTGATTTGCATCTCCCTGATGACTAGAGATGTGGAACATTTTTTCATGTGCCTTTTGTTAATTCTCCCTATCCATGAGCAGGGGATGTGTCTCCATTTCCGAGTGTCCTCTTTTATTTCTTGAAGGTTTTTTTTTGTAATTTTCCTGTATAGGTGCTTCGCCTCTTTGGTTAAGCTGATTCCAAGGTTCCCCAGGTACCAATCAGAGGACTTCTCTGTTGAAAACAACAGGAAAACCAGAATACCATATGTGAGGTGAGCTATGAGTTGGCAAACACATATGGTGATGGAATGAAATGACACTAAACAAGTACAGACCATCCTAGAAGGGAGGATGGGCTGTGGCTTCTAGGATAAAAGAAAAAAGTCCAGTTATGCCCAGGTGCACTGCATTACATGCATCGTGTTCAGGATGCCACCCAATGTCCACCTCAGGTGTGGAACTGCCACAACATAGTATTTCTGACCACGCTGATGAGCAGCAAGAGGTAACAGCTGCTCCTGTGTTCTGAGAAACAAGATCTGACCCTGGAGGCCCATTTGTGTTCTTACTTTTTGATAACCAGTGCATAATTTTAATGTGTTTATATCTACTCTTTTTTTTTTCTTTTTGGGTCACACCCAGGATGCACAGGGGTTATTCCTGGCTCATGCACTTAGGAATTACTCCTGGCGGTGTTTGGAGGACCATATGGGATTCTGGGAATGGAACCCAGGTCGGCCGTGTGCAAGGCAAACTCCCTACCTGCTGTGTTATCGCTCCAGCTCCTATAGCACATTATTATCTATTTAGTTTGGCGTCATAGAAAACATATTTCATTGATCCGGGTATACATCTATGATACACGAATGCTTTAAGGCAGATAGCACAGAGACATGAATCAACAAAGATATCTTTGCTTAACTTGATGGAGTGTGATGGCCAATATATGCACCAGAGCTATGGCC
The DNA here is from genome assembly GCF_027595985.1 of Sorex araneus. Taxonomy (NCBI): domain Eukaryota; kingdom Metazoa; phylum Chordata; class Mammalia; order Eulipotyphla; family Soricidae; genus Sorex; species Sorex araneus. The sequence goes on from NC_073313.1 coordinate 113,584,735, forward strand.
TGAATATTCCCCATTTTGAGCATGTGTGTAATCCATGTTAGAATAGCAATGAATGAAACAAGGTTTCATACAGGTAATATGAAAAAGGAATTTTAATGAAGAGGTATGAAGTTTCAAACTATTGTAATTAGTTCTTTTTATGTAACTTTTATTTGAAAAATAATTGTTTTATTTAGATATAATGATTTGCAAAGTTGCTCATAACAAGCTCTTTTCAGGCATAAAATATTCTAACACCAATACACCAGTGTGCCTTTCCCTCAATCAATATCTCTAGGTTCCCTCTCAGTCCCCAGATTGCCTCTATTTACTGTAATAAAATATACAGGCATGGCAAATGGAATAAAGAGAAAATAAATCAATAAAAGTAAACAAATCAGGGGCTGGAGCAATAGCACAGTGGCTAGGGTGTTTGTCTTGCACACGGCCTACCTGTGTTCAATTCCCAGCATCCCATATGGTTCCCTGAGCACTGCCAGGGGTAATTCCTGAGTTCAGAGCCAGGAGTAACCCCTGTGCATCGCTGGGTGTGACCCAAAAATAAAAAAGTAAACAAATAAATCAATAAAAGTCAATTTGTGATGATTGAATTCTATATGATTTATTCTACGTAAGTAAATTGATATCACTTAAAGCAGTATAGTGCCTCTCCTCATACTCATAAATAAGTTCTCAATACTGGTATATAAAATATATTGCATTATATTTTATTTCTATTTGGAACTCACTATATTAATTATTATGCCTTCCCTGTGATAAATAAAGATTTTAAAATATTACATGCTAAAATTTTAAAGTTTGTTTGAAGAAGGTGATGCCTACCAATGCAAAATTTAGTAAGAGTGAAAAGAATTTTTAAAAATTAATGGGGGAAATATGGATAGATCTATAAAAGTAAAAGTATTTTATCACAAGAAAGAAATATTATTTTTCTATTAGAAAATATATAATAGATTCTGCATAAGTGTCTGCATTAGTCAGTAACAGATTGCATAAAATCTCCAAAGGTATCAAATTTGATCTAATATAGAACACAAACTAATCATATAGAATATCAACTGATTTAATATAGAACATTTAATATAAATCAGACATCAATTCATTATTAATGCTGTGTAAAAAGTACTGGGAGTAAGGATGCCTTCTTTTCTTTTCTTTCTTTTTTTTGCGTTTTGGGTCACCTTCAGTGATGCTCATGGGTAACTCCTGGATCTGCACTCAGGAACTACCCTGGCGGTCTCAGTGGACCATATGGGATGCTGGAAATTGAACCTGGGTCGGCCACGGGCAAGGTAAACGCCCTACCTGCTGTTCTATTGATCCAGCCCCAAGAATGCCTTTCTTATCCTATTAGAATGTATTATGTGATTTATCTCTATACTGACAAGTTGAAAGTGAGCCTAGGAAATGTCTGGTATTTACAGGCCTTTTGACATTTTTGAGAATTCTATCTTTGGTATATGTTGATTCTTGATCGGATGGTAATTAGTCAAGTTGTTTTCTTATTTCAGGTGTTTCTGTTTGTTCAATAATAGAAAATGTGTTCAATAAGCTTTCCTTACAGTATTTCCTTCATTTAAAATTTTCTATAATATTTCATATAACTTATCAGTATAGTACATGAAATGATTTCACTTTACAAAATTCAGGTTCAGAAAGATAAACAGGTGTAAGGTTTTTACTTTGCAATGGCAACCCTCCTTAGAGTTTCTACAGTAACTAAGATTTGAGCACAGTCAGGAATGTTCCCTGAGCACAGATCACCTGAGCACTGCCTGTTTATTTTTTTTGGCACTGCCTGTTTAATAATAATAAAAATAAAACAGTCAATGAATATATAAATGGTGAATGTAGGGATTTATTTTAAGTATCACTCTATTTCATAGATGTTTTTTTTTTCGTTTTGGGTAACACTCAGCGATGCTCAGGGGTTACTCTTGGCTTTGCACTCAAGAATTACTCCTGGTTGTGTTCGGGGACCCATATGAGATGCTGGGAATCAAACCAGGGTCGGCCGCGTGCAAGGCAAATGCTCTACCCTCTGTGCTATCGCTCCAGCCCCTATTTCATAGTTTTTAAATAGTGGTAAAGAGTATGAATTCTCTAATCGATCTGTGTTTCAATCAATTCCACTATACATTGCATATGTGCCCTTGAGCACTTTTCTACCTATATCTTCTGCACCTTCATATTTTTACCTTTTAAAAATGAAACAATGATTGTCATTGATGCAGTTATTGTGAGAATAAAATAAGAGAATGTTTTAAATTATTAGCTGTGCCTGACAGTCAAACCTGATTTATGTCAAAAATTTAATATTTGATTAATCTGCAATTGAAGGCATGTTAGAACTCTGCTGAAGCTGAAAAAAACTGGACAGTGAAGAGCAAGAGAATGGTTCATTCATAAGAAGCTTACAACCGGTTGTGTCTTCTGTGTCTGTTTGTTTTTGTGTGTGTTGGGTGGATGGGGAATGAAGTATGTTAGTACAGGGAATGGATAACTACAGCAATAATAGAGAGAAGTGTCATTCTGGGCCAGAACTTGGTCCTGAAATGAGGTAAAGTGATATGCATGAGACACTATAAGTAACAGTATTGGAAACCAAAGTGCATAAAGTAGTTTGGGGTTAGGTCAGCATAAAGAAAAAGCAAACAGTGCCTACCATATAGGAAAGGCAGACTAGGTGACAGGAGGAAAACTGTGGACACTGGTGGAAGGAATGGACACTAGTGATGTGATTGTTGTTGGAAGTACGTATGCCTGTGATCCAACCTTGAATAGACTTTTAACTTTATCATTCACTGTGATTCAAGAAAAATAATTTTAATTGAAAAAAAACTAAAACATGGGATGTTATGGTCATAGCAGCTCTACATAGCAAGTAGTCCAATTAATTGAACTAGAGCACTAAATTGAATACATGACAAGCATGTTTTTACTTTGAAATAGACAATCTGAGTTATGTCTTGAAGCTATACAAATAGGAATCAGATCATTTGTTTTTTTGAAGAAACATTATAGCTAGATTCAGAGTTTATGTTTCTTTGCTTGTTTGTTTTTTAGTGTTTCCTGAGAAATAGTTCTGATTAGGAAACTACTTTTGGCTGTTGAAAAGCACAAATTTACTAATTCTTTTAAAACATAGGAGAATAATTTTGGGACAATACTGCCACATAACCCTGATCACACTGCATCGTCTGTTTTTTGTTTCCCTTTAAGTTTTTTTTACAGAATATTTTTAGAAAAGTTTTGAAAATATAGCTTTGTTCTTATCTTTCTTATCTGCTGCTATGTTCTGTTTTGCTTTCAGACATAAATATATGATGACGGTCCACCTTGACCTTTGTTTGTACCTGTATAAATGCCTTATATTTCAATTCAGTTTTGACAAATGACAATTGGGTAATCCAGAATGTCTCAAAAGTACTGATAAATACAAAAAAATAGAGAAAATTGTGCCAATTTTGAAAAAATGAAAAAATGAGGTCCACTGAGATTTTTTTCTCTGCAGAATACAATGGGACTCCACGCCAGGCTGTTTTCACTTGGGGAGCTCCAGAGAGGAGCAGGTGATAGCCCTCCCCACACCAAGGGACCCAGCTCCGGCAGTCGACCTCCACAACCCAACTGTTGCCATGCTCCAGGCTGCTTTCCACATGCTCCAGCCAAGCTTCACGTGTGAGTGAACATATTCCTAAACCACGCAGCCACTTTCATGGCCACATGACACAGCATATACATTCCCTATTCATTTTCCATAATTACCACACAGTGGGACTGGATCAATAGCACAAAGGGTAGGGTATTTGCCTTGTATCCGACCGACCCAGGTTCGATTACTCCATTCCTTTCGGAGAGCCCAGCAAGCTACTGAGAGTATCCCGCCCGAACGGCAGAGCCTGGCAAGCTACCTGTGGCGTATTTGATATGCCAAAAACAGTAACAACAAGTCTCACAATAGAGACATTACTGGTGCCTGCTCGAGCAAATCAATGAACAATGGGAAGACAATGCTACAGTGCTACAGTGTAGAGTACAATGCTTTATTAACTTATGAGTAATAAACTAGTACTCTTAACTCACTGAAATGTTATCCTTACATAAGCAATATTCAAAACCAGCTGCTTAGTTCATCTGTGACATAGATTTGTCCTTCATTTAGAGGAAATTAATATTGTATCTCAGGGATGGTCTGCAACATGATATAATTTGTAATGAGGTCTGATTGAATCATAAAGATGCTGGTGATGAGTGATCCATCCACTCTACTTACTCTCTGATATCATATTTGAAGAAGATTCTTGCAGTGTTACTTGTCAATGTTCTATTGCTGTGCCTTTCTTCTTATGTTCTCTTTTTTTTCTGTCTGCTGCATGACCCTGTGCTTTCCTGGTGGACCAGTAATGAGATTATTGGTTTCAATTGTTAGTAGAAGAATCAAACATTTTGTTTAGAATTTCAGCGCTCATTTGTCAGATTCTCCACCAACCTGGTCATTTGCTTCAGAAATAAAATCTTTAACTTAAAGAAAAATATTAGTTTTTTTTAAAAAGCTAGTATACAAGATTTAGACATTGTTAATGGTAGGGTGCAGTTTGAACAAAAACAGAATGCAAGGTTCTGTCCCAATGGAAAACCAGCAGGACTGTTCTGTTGTACAAGAAGGGAGATATCCATGACATCAGCAACTATCACCCAATCTGCCCGCTGTACGTCATCTACAGGTTGTTCACTCGAGTCATCCTGAATAGAATAGGCAGAATACTAGATGAAGGACAACCATGCAAGGAAGCCGAGTTCCGAAAAGGATTCAGCACCAGTTGACCATATCCACACAGTGACCAAGCTCATTGAAGTTTCGCAAGAGTTCAAGATGCTGCTCTGTCTAATGCACATCAATTTAAAGAAGGCCTTCTATTCTGTTGAGACTGAAGTGGTCATTGAAGCCCTAGCCAAACAGGGCATTCAAACTCAGTACATCAAGATCCTCTGCGAACTGTATTATGGATTCACCACCAGGACCTCACCATTCTACAAGGAAGTGATCATTGATGTAAAGTGAGGGGTTCAACAGGGTGATATCATTTCACCGAAACTCTTCAGTGCCACCCTCGAGAACATCATGCAACAACTGGAAAGGGAAGGAATGGGAGTGAAGATGGATGGTCGGCAACTACACCACCTCCGCTTCACTGATGATATCATTCTAATAACACCAAACATTAGCCAAGGGGCACAAATGCTGGCCGACTTTGACCACAAGTGTGGAAAGGTTGAACTGTAGCTGAATTTCACCAAGACAATGCTCATGAGAAATGGACTAGTCCCGAATATCCCATTTGCTCTCAATGGAACAAATATCTCCGAATGTAGCAGTTATGTGTACCTAGGTCAAGAACTCAACATGACAAATGACCTGGCACCTGAGCTGTGCAGGAGGAAGAGACTGGCGTGGAATGCCTTCAAGAACATTGAAAAAGTGGTTAAGAGGATGAAGAACCTCTGGCTCCAGGTACATCTTTTCGACTCCATATTCTCCCTGCACTAACAGGTCTCAGAGACCTGAACCCTACGAGAACAGGATGAGAATGCTATTCAGGTCACCCAAAGAGGAATCAAAAGAGCTATGCTTGGAGTATCATTTTTCACTCTAGTGAGAGAAGAAATCCAGAGTTCCGACCTCTGCCGAAGATCGAAGATCGAATCAGGGATGCTGTCTTGTTTGCCAAGGTGTCAAAATCAGATGGGCTGGACACGTAATATGATTTAGAGATGACCACTGGACTAGAGCCGTTACCGACTGCATTTCACGGGACGTCAAAAGAGCACCTGGTCGCCCACCTATGAGATGGTCGGACTGCTTTGTTAAGACCCTGAACGAACGATTTGGTGCTCTTCATGTTCCTGGAGCGAGTAGATGCCATTGGGCTACACTAGCATGTGACAGGGATGAATGGAGATGTTACTGGCGCCCGCTCGACCAAATCAATGAATAACGGGATAACAGGTGATTACGAGTGATGTATTAATAACATTATCAGTATTGCACAACATTCTGCCAAAAATTAAAACAGCTCATGTGTTAACCATAATGTCATCATTTACTCTCATATACATATAATTAAAAGATTCACCACCATTATCCTAAAAAGCCCTGTCATTTGTAATCTTAAAGTGACCTTAGTAATAGGAAAAAAGCCAAGGCTCCCTAAAATTTTCAGTGCACTGACAGATTTTGGGAAATAAGAATGGGATATGTTTGGATCTAATCTTGGTAATAGTATAATCTCCATGCTTGAATGATGAGTGTGTAATAAAGCTATTCTGAAAACCTTGCCATAAAACTAAAAATCCCTATAAAAATTTCCCTCCAAAATGCGGTATGACAAGCACAATACACAAAACTTCTGCAGAGATAGATTTTGACAAAGGACTTCTGCAAGGTTGGCTTGCTAACCTTAGAGTTTGATAACCTGTCATGATATTTTGTCAAATTTAGTAAATTCAGTTTTGAAGTGCCATATTTACAGTAATATATATATATTTTAACGGGGGTATAGTGGCTCCAGCAGGTCACCCTGTACCTGGGGGCGAGTGCATCAGCAGCCTGATGGTGCCTTCAGACTTCCAGATACCCCCAAACTGCAGCTGTGTCTTTGGCCAGACCCCAACAACTTGGGGCAAGTTTACCAAGAAATTAAACAACCAAAAGTTAGGTATGTGGGAGATACACCCACAAACCACCTCTGGCTCAGCTATAGATTGGAAGCAAGATGGAGCCAACGCTGCCCTAACCCCGGGCTCACTATCTCACCTTAGACAACACATGGCTCAGCATGCCAGGCATGGAACTCTACCCGTGATCCCTGCTGAAACTATACGCGTGATTCCTGATGGACATAGCCGGCTGTTTTGCAAGATTTGGACAGAATGGTGTCGCAGAGCATGGAGAAATTGTGGCGGAGGCCACAGCGTTGCCACCTGCCCAAGCTGGGCCGAGTCGCAATGCCATCCACTGTGGGGCGCTGTCAGTCAACCACCAAATGACTTAGGACTTGGCACAGGTGTTCGACCTGGCACAGATCCCCTGCAATAGGGTCCTGCTCTGCCAACTGCTCAACAACCTCTGGGCACACTCCATCAACCTCCAGGAGATCAACCTGAGGCTGCAGATGTCCCAGGTGCTGCCCAGAGATGCAAGCAGGTGAGTGTATGTCAGTGTGCAGATTGTTACAACATGCCAGTCGACCAAAAGCTTATATTTGGTAGACTGGGAACACCTGTAAAGGCGATTAGAGGCCACCCCAAAAGCCTCCGTCCCTCTCGGAGAGCCTGGCAAGCTACTGAGTGTATCCTGTTCGCACGGCAGAGCCTGGCAAGCTATCCGTGGCATACTTATATGCCAAAAACAGTAACAAGGATGATCCTCATTCCCCTGACCCTGAAATAACCCCCAGTATGCCATCAGGTTACAGTAGCACGCGACAGGGACAAATGGAGACATTACTGGCGTCCGCTTGAGCAAATTGATGAACAATGAGATGATAGTGATACAGTGACAGTGATATAGTTTGTTTTTTTAATTTATTTATTTATTTTTTTAAATAAATTTATTTATTTTTAATTAATTAATCACCATGAGGGTACAGTTACGGATTTACACACATCTGTGCTTATGCTTCCCCCATACAAAGTTCGGGAACCCATCCCTTCACCAGTGCCCATACTCCACCACCAGTAAACCCAGCATCCCTCCCATCCTCCCCAATCCCATCTCCCCCCACCCCACCCTGTCACTGTGGCAGGGCATTCCCTTCTGTTCTCTCCCTCTAATTAGCTATTGTGGTTTGCAATAAAGGTGTTGAGTGGCCACTGTGCTCAGTCTCTAGCCCTCATTCAGCCCGCAACTCCCTTCTCCCACATGGCCTTCGACTACATTATAGTTGGTGATCGCTTCTCTGAGTTGCCCTTTCCCCGGAATGTGAGGCCAGCCTCCTAGCCATGGAGTCAACCTCCTGGTAGTTGTTTCTGCAATTCTTGGGTGTTAGTCTCCCACTCCGTTATTCTATATGTCATAGAAGAGTGCAATCTTTCTATGTCTGTCTCTCTCTTTCTGACTCATTTCACTTACCATGAAACTTTTCATGCCGATCCACTTAAATAAAAAAATTGTGACCTCCTTTTTTCTAACAGCTGCATAGTATTCCATTGTATAGATGTACCAAAGTTTCCTCAACCAGTCATCTGTTCTAGGGCATTCGGGTTTTTTCCAGATTCTGGCTATTGTAAACAGTACTGCAATGAACATACATGTGCATATGCCATTTCGATTATACTTTTTTGCCTCTCTGGGATATATTCCCAGCAGTGGTATTGCTGGGTCAAATGGGAGCTCAATTTCTAATTTTTTGAGAATCGTCCATATTGTTATCCAGAAGGGCTGAACCAGTCGGCATTCCCACCAGCAGTGTAGAAGGGTCCCTTTCTCCCCACATCCTCTCCAACAGCGGTTGCTTTTGTTCTTTTGGATGTGCGCTAGTCTCTGTGGTGTGAGGTGGTATCTTGTGGTTGTTTTGATCTGCATCTCTCTAATGATTAGTGATGTAGAGCACTTTTTCATGTGCCTTTTGGCCATTCGTATTTCTTCTTTGGTGAAGTTTCTGTTCATTTCTTCGCCCCATTTTTTGATGGGGTTGGATGTTTTCTTCTTGTAGAGTTCAACCAGTGCTTTATATACCATTGATATCAACCCCTTATCTGATGGGTATTGTGTAAATATCCTTTCCCATTCTGCGGATAGTCTTTGGATTCTGGTCACTGTATCTTTTGCGGTGCAGAAGCTTTTTAGTTTAATGTAGTCCCATTTGTTGATCTCTGTTTTTACTAGATTGCTTAGTTCTGTGTCACCTTTGAAGATACCTTTATCTTCAATATCGTGGAGGGTTTTGCCGAACTTGTCTTCAATGTACCTTATGGTTTGTGGTCTAATGTTGAGGTCTCTAATCCATTTTGATCTGACTTTTGTGCATGGTGTCAGGTCAAGGTCTACGCCCATTTTTTTGCATGTGGTTGTCCAGTTGTGCCAGCACCATTTGTTAAAGAGGCTTTCCTTGCTCCACTTCACATCTCTTGCTCCCTTATCAAAGATTAGATGATCATACATTTGGGGTTGTGTGTAAGGGTATTCCACCCTGTTCCATTGGTCTACGGCTCTGCCTTTGTTCGAGTACCATGCTGTTTTAATTGTTACTGCTTTGTAGTAAAGATTGAGGTTGGGGAGGGTGATGCCTCCCATCGTCTTTTTCCCAAGAATTGTTTTAGCTATCCTTGGACGTTTGTTGTTCCATATGAATTTTAAGATTGCTTGATCCATTTCTTTGAAGAATGTCATGGGTATACTTATAGGGATCGCGTTGAATCTGTATAATGCTTTGGGGAGTATTGCCATTTTGACAACATTAATTCTCCCTATCCACGAGCAGGGTATATGTTTCCATTTCCTCATGTCCTCTTTGATTTCATGGAGTAGCGTTTTGTAGTTTTCTTTGTAGAGGTCTTTTACTTCCTTGGTTAAGCTGATTCCGAGGTACTTGATTTTCTGGGGCACGATTGTGAATGGGATTGCTTTTTTTATGTCCCTTTCCTCTGCCTCATTGTTTGCATATATGAAGGCCATGGATTTTTGGGTATTGATTTTGTAGCCTGCAACTTTACTGTATAAGTCTATTGTTTCTAAGAGTTTCTTAGTAGAGGTTTTAGGCTTCTCTAGATATAGTATCATATCGTCTGCAAATAGTGAGAGTTTGATTTCTTCCTTTCCTATCTGGATGCCCTTAATCTCTTTTTCTTGTCTAATAGCTATCGCAAGTACTTCCAGTACTATATTGAAGAGGAGTGGTGAGAGTGGGCATCCTTGTCTTGTGCCTGATCTCAGAGGAAAGGCCCTTAGGTTTTCCCCGTTGAGGATATTGCGTGCCGTAGGCTTGTGATAGATGGCTTCGACTATCTTGAGAAAAGTTCCTCCAAACCCCATTTTGGCGAGGGTTTTCATCATGAAAGGATGTTGGATCTTGTCAAATGCTTTCTCTGCACCTATTGATATGATCATATGGTTTTTATCTTTGCTTTTATTGATATGGTGGATTATGTTGATTGATTTACGAATGTTAAACCATCCTTGCATCCCCGGGATGAATCCCACTTGGTCGTGATGTATGATCTTTTTGATGAGTTGTTGGATCCTATTTGCCAGTATTTTGTTGAGGATCTTCGCATCGGTGTTCATCAGGGATATTGGTCTGTAATTTTCTTTCTTAGTGGTGTCTTTGTTTGCTTTTGGTATTAGGGAGATGTGTGTTTCATAGAAACTGTTTGGGAGATTTCCCGTTTTTTCAATTTCCTGGAAAAGTTTGAGGAAAACAGGCAGCAGGTCTTCTTTAAATGTTTGGAAGAATTCGCCAGTGAAACCATCTGGGCCTGGGCTTTTGTTTTTGGGGAGGTTTTTGATCACAGTTTCAATTTCCTTAACATTGATGGGTCTATTCAGGTATTCCAAGTCTTCTTTGTTCAGTCTTGAGAGATTGTAGGAATCGAGGAATCCATCCATTTCTTTTAGGTTCTCCTGTTTTGTGGCATATAGACTTTCGA